>NW_022995759.1:82511-105539 GCF_900245975.1 Drosophila guanche | reverse complement strand
CCCCCCCCCCCCCCCCCCGCCCCCCAAAGGCCGAAAACCTCCCAAATCTACAATTTTGAAAAATAAAATAAATCTTAAAATCCTCCATTCTGTAGGGAATGACCATATCTATCAGATCACCAAATTGGGATTCGATTGGATCATTATTATAGCCACAATGAAGAGCTTAATTTCCAGTGGCTAAACCCACCCCGTCCCGCAGCTTATATTTATTTTTCCCACGTTCTCTCATTCACACTCGCCTTCTGCAGTGTGCGGCCTCTGCCTCTCGCGTTCCTGTGCCTCTGCCTCTGCCGGGACTCTGCTGTGGGTGGCTCTAGAAAAGGGGGGCGAGCTAATGGAGCGTGTTGGCGTGAAAAGTGTTGTAGTTGTAGATGACAGATGAAGAAAATATGTAAACTTTGACAAAAACCGGTACAGATGTAGTACTGAGTACCGGGTATAAAAGTTGTGACGCGTAAGAAGCGTCTCCACGTCCCCTTCTCGTTTAATGTATTGATGGTTTGTCAAATGCTGAATCGTACAAGTGGTTTCCTTTCGTACGGTGGGTTTCCGGGGGTTTTTTTCGTTTACTTTTGAGTAGTTTCCAATAGTTAACAATTAATAGAAATTTAATAAAGCTTTTCTTAAAGGAACTTCTTTTATATCTGGTTCTGTATGTATGTACATATATTTTCATATACACGTATGTATAATCTTACATATGTGTATATGTACATGAACATGCATATTAAATATGCATAGTTTGTTTGTATTTACATATATGCACATGCATATGAATGTATGTATGTATGAATGTGGTACCGGCATCGTCTCGAATTACATACATACATACTTCTTGTTTAACATGACCCGTAACCCGCGATAGAAACGGTATTCAGTATAGAATGTAACAATAGATGCATATAAATGTACATGTGTATGTATGTACATACAGATGTTTTAATACAGCAATTCACATTTTTTTTTTCCAACATTAAAATACAATATACTATCTACATATGTTTTCATTTTATTTTAATAGAAAATTATTTACCACAATACACGTTAAATGTATGTATTTTTTAATTATACATATGTACATATGCTCGCATACATATGTATGGAGGTACGTGAATCAAATATGTGCATGTACACATACCAATGTAGATATATACATATATTCATATTTGTACTTATGTATAAATGTATGTCCGATAAGATAATAAAATAGCGCTAATCATACGCCAAATAAAATCGTGATGTACATACATATGAATGTACATATATATGTATGCATATACGCTAACGCATGTGTACATATGTATGTAAACACACTCAATTATATTTGATCATGGATATATATGGATATATGTATGTACATGGTAGTGAAAATGTAATTTGAATTATTTCACATAACTCATATTTTCCAGTTCTTAAAACTACTTACATTTCGTCAGATCGCAAAGACCTCGTTGATGACTTTAATTCATAAAATTCCACGTTCTCAGAGCTACCTGCTACAGTAACATTCGGCAGTAGATCCATATTATCGTTGTCGTTTAGCAAATTAAGACTTAACTCGTCAAACTCCATATCAAAGCCTAGATCAATGCCCGACTCAGTCATTTTACCGACAGAAAAGTTGTACGGTAAGCACACGAATTATTTTTAAATATAAGTTCTTTTTGGCATGTATGTTATTATATTGTAACTAGTAGAATACGTTGTCACATATTCGCAAATCTACGCATATAGGCGTCATCACAGCCAAACCAGACGGATCCACAAACGAATACTTTCAACTTCCACAACCGACTGGAGCTTTCAATAGCGGTGAGCTGAACGAAAATAGGAGTAAGCGATCGCACCATCGATTGGTTAGCATTTTATGTTTGTATGTTGTGTTCATAATAAATATGAAAAATACGATTAATTTAAAATTTAAAAGCATGTTTATTAAACAAAATGATACAATTTTCGCTTGCAATTTGCCACTAAGATTCGTACCTTGGCTAACAAAAAATTAAAATGTGCATAAATGTACATACATATGCATGTGTATAGAAAATATAAAATATTCAAAATATTATCCATGACAGATTCATGTCAAAACCGTACATCAGTTTAAATTGTTGATTAAATCGAATATTATATTATCGATGGAAATATTATCGACTTCGAATGTTAAGATTTTGAAGTATTAATCTACAGGTAAGTATGAGAAAAGTGGTCAAACATGGCTGTCCATGCGTCTTTCCGTCTTGTTTGCCGCATGTTTCCGAAAGACGATAAGAGCTAAAACCAAAAATTGTATCCAGACCTCTGTAACATACAAACCCTACAAATGTATTTAAAAATTTAGACCTGTAACCGCATTTCGGACAGCACAAAGGACGAGTATCTGTAGCATTTCCACTTATTATTACATATTACTTTTGTCAGCCAAATCGCGTACAGTTTATTTTTAGGCGCTCTGGAATTTGCAAAAGTTATATATATACCCGGTACTCAAAGAGTAATTAAGGTATATTGAATTTGTGATCGGAACCGACCCTATAATCGACCCTATAAACTATGTGCATATATTCTTGATCAGCATCAATAGCCGAGTCTTTGTCAGTCCGTCTTGTTTGACGCCTGTTTCTCAGAGGCTATAAGAGCCAAATTTTGTGTGAAGACTCATGTGATATCACACCCCCACAAAGGACGAAAATCTCTAATATCCACAATTTTGAGGATATGAGAAATCAAAAAACACAGTTCCCTATAGGACTTCCATATCTATCAGACTCTGGAAATAGGATCAGATGGGATCATTATTATAAGTAGAATAAAGAGATTCATTGCAGTGGCTACATTTACATTTTTTCTACATGTCATATACATCTACATATAACACTTCGCACGCCAACACGCTCTGTTATCTCGCCCCCCTTCCCAGTTACGTACATTGCATGAGGCAGAGTGTGGAATGAGAGAAGGTTAAAAAACGAAACAAAGCTGCTGGAAGGGTGGAGCTAGCCACTGCAAATTCCTTTCTTTATTCTGGCTATAATTATGATCCTATCTAATGTAACAGTGTGTACATGTAATGTAACATACATACAAGAGCTGGATGCAAAACTTGTCTGCCCTATCTCTTTTGGTAACTGAGTACTAGGCGCTTGTAAGAACGGACAGGCGGACGGACAGACAGACAGTTTTATATCGACTCGGCTATTGGTGCTGATCAAGAATATACAGATATACCTTGTGGGGTCGGAAACATTTTCTTCTCTGCGTTAATCCTAGTACTCAGATAGGAAAAAGGGGCCGCTTGAAAAATCAGGGATGATATTCGTTTGGAACGGATAAGAAATGTTGTCGAGCACAAACTACTTTATAGCAGGGCAGTGCTCAGATCGAAAAAAACTGTCCGATTAATCCTAGAAAATCAGCCGATAGTATTTTGTGATATATTTTGGGTTATTCGATGGTAGTTTCCGAACAGCTCGAAAAAGATACAGTTGCGAGGATACAAAAATACCGCTGAAATGGACAACGTGACAACCGCGCTTTTCAACGAGCGTGAGAGCCATCAAAAGGCAAAAAAGGAATCAAACTTTATAGATGAATGAGATTGTATTGAATTTATTTGCACTTATTTGAACGCCAGTAGCTTCCTGTTGACAAGAAACAGACCCGGCTGAGGTGTTAACCAAGAGTTTTACAACTTCGCTACGGGCGTAAATATTCCTTGGCACGGCCTTGCTGCTCCATCAATCAAAGAAGGCTACAGATGTTACTCCCAGGCATATGCAAATTCTCAAAGAATACTGATGGCCTTTTAGTCATATTTTCAAACTGCGGAAAATGCAAAGGGTATTGATAGATGGGTTTCCATACTCATACTCCATGCTTATAATACTCACATGTATAGACAAACGACCATCCTGGTTTCTTTCCTGCAGATACGGGTTTAATGAATGTTGTCGGCGCTTATTTCGTGATTTGTCCTCCTCCTCCCCTAATTCCCCATTTAAACAAATTTCCTGCATGGATTAATTTTGCTTTCATTGTTTTATTCACCTTTTATTCACTTTTCAGGTATTTTCAAAATGTAAATAAAACAGAACGGCTTGCTGAGCAGTGTAACCATACGGAACGCGGTTTTCACCTCTACTAGCAAAATCTATTGCACAGTTTGCTAGCAAACGTGTTTTCGGATCTAAGTACCAGGCTTAATTTTTAAAGGATTTGTAAACAATATAAATCGGAATGAGTTTGAAAAACTAAGTAACCATTATTACTAGAAAATCAGGCGATAGGCTGATAGGCGCTCGAAAACTAAAAGATATGTTTTTTATTCCGAAAGGGGACCGTGGACCATGGAGAGCAAAAAATCAAAACTTAGCAAGCGCTTACGTGAAATTACCGAGGAAAACATCCCACTAGAAGCACTTAATTAATTGCTTGATCCAGTTTGTATACTTTTTTTTCACAAAATAAACGAATCGAAACAGCTGTCTGAGTTGTGTAACCGTACGACATGCAGTACACACCTATGGTGACATTCGGCCGCTAGAATATATGGCACATTTCCAATTTGAACTAGGCTTTATTCCACACATTTCCTTGTAACTTGATAACATATTAATTTATGTTGTTTAGCTTGATTATTTAGATCTGCATGTAATGTCAAAATGAGTTAAACGAAAATCCCCTTTCAGGCCACTGGTTAATACGCGCCCAAGCGAACAGGCTGGGTGACCTTTATAATGCTTTCTGCAGCAGATTTATAGAAGAGGAAGCGGAGGAAGCAGTGAAAGTCCTGCTTCTGCCCGACCCCCTGCAGAACGCGGCTAAAACAAGTGGTGCTCACTTTTATTGATAATGTTTTATCAGCGCATCAGGATGGGATAACTGTTGCCTCCATGTCTCACACTCTGAAAATAGGAAAGACATGTTTTTTTTTTTACTATTATGTGTCACACGAACTGCGAAAACGGTTTAAATGTGAAATATGGAAAATTGAGGAGCACAACTGAAACGCAACCAAACTCCAAAATTGAAGAAGATTGGAATGAACGACTAATTTGTATACCCTGTACTCGAGGAGTAAATAGGGTATATTGTATTTGTGGGGAATAACGGATGTTTGTAACGCACAGATGGAAACGTTTCCGACCCCATAAAGTATATATATACTTGATCAGCTTCAATAACCGAGTCGATTGAGCCTTGTCTGTCTGTCTGTCCGTCTGTCCGTCCTTATAAGCGTTGGATCTCAGAGACCATAAAAGCTAGAGCCACCAAATTTTTGCAGCCACCAATTTCCAGTGGCTAAACCCACCCCGTCCGGCAGCTTATATTTGTTTTTTTGCACATTCTCTCATTCACACTCTACTTGGCGCAGTTACTGCCACGTCTCTGCCGTGACTTTGCAGTGTGTTGCTCTAGGGAAGGGGGGGGGGGGGGGGGGGGGGGGGGGGGGGCGAGCTAAAGGAGCGTGTTGGCGTGAGAAGTGTTGTAGATGTAGATGACAGATGATAAAAAATGTAAAATTTTACAAAAAACCGCCAAGGTGCAGATGTAGTACTGAGTGCCGGGTATAAAAGTTGTGACGCGAAAAAAAGCGTCTCACACGTCCCTTCTCGTTTTTGTATCTACCTCCACACCAGCACCTCTATCTAATATATGTTTTAATTGTATGTTCCCGAACGAAAGCAGCTGTTTTGTTTTACTTATTCTTTGAAACTTTGTGAAAAGTTAATTAAAAGTTAAAAAACATGGAATAAGAAATGGATTCAAGCAGGAGACTACTTTTGGTGTAATTGACGGCTCTTGTAGCCAACAGGGCAATCAACGCTGACAAGATTGGGTAAGCCCGTACCTGGCTCGAATGGTCCGTTTTCTATAGATGGGAGAATTATAAATCATATACATATGTGTATAGGAATGGAAACAAGTCAACAAGTCAAGTACCCTTTTGCACACTCCACAGTTTGAAAATATTACTGAAAGGCTTTGGGAATTTGCGCATGTCTGAGAATAACTTCTGCCGCCTTTTTGGATTGGTGGGGCAGTACTTGGTGCCGAAACGGAATAAAACTTCAAAAATGTCGTTAACAGCCCAGCCTGGACTGTGTCTGGGCAAGATGAAGATACTGGCGTTCAAAGAAATTATTATAATAAAAAATTCAATATATTCTCATTCATTTATAATAATCGTTTCCCCTTTCGACTTTTTTATGGCCTCAATTTATTACGGTGGACATTTTTTTCTGCTTCGACTACTTATTTGCTTACATTTTATTGGGGACTTACGTTCATTTTGTTAGGTCGTACAGAAGAAATTCATCTTATTCGAGCTGCTAGCAAACGACCTTCGAATACCACATAAATCCATCGGCTGATCTCTACCATGCTTGAACCTATTAAAGTAGTTAAATAATAACATTAATGCTCTGAATAAATTAAATTGTCATTTCATGAATACCCTGCAGATAATATCGACAGATTTCTATGGTAAAGTTTCCTTTAACGTATCGATATTATTATGCATGTTGGAAGTAGGCATGTGAAGATACAGATATGCATCTGTATTCGATACTATACGATATTTCCTTCTACAATTGTGTAGACTAGGTAATTTTTTTCGTTTAATATGAAGTGCTTCTATAATCGAATTCCATATGAATGAACTGATATTTTGGTGATTGTGACTTAACGTAAGTTTACCTTTGTTTTTAATTAAATGAATAAAACTTGTCGCTAACTCCCTGTAATTTTTCGCAAAAGAATATCCATGGAATTATACGCACATACATTTGAACGTATACAGACACTGGCATGTATGAAGATTTACATGCATATTTATGTATTCATGATTTAATATCAACACTTTTAAGCGTAAGCTAACGAAAAAAGAAATATGTGTATGTCGATGTGTCCTTGTTTTGGCGTTGCTTAGGTGCATATATACATTCACATAATACATACAATTTATTTATTGACAAATATTTCATGGATATATGGACATACATATGTATGTACATGAATTTAATATGCACCCTATACTGTATAGAGATACACATGTTTATGTTCTTAGACAAACATACAATTTTTCTTAATTATTTTACTTTTAAAATGATTCAAGACAGACGCATTAGCCAGCCGGAACATGGATAAAAAGATCTCTTCAATGTCGCAACCGCGAATATTAAAAAAGAAGCACTTTAGAGTAAAACATCAAAAAGTAAAACTATTCAGAGCTAACGAACCGATTCTGAGTGTATTTATGTGGGGCATAAACCACACAGTACGTTATACAATTAAATTGTAGTCGAAATATTTATTAAAAGCTTATACATATTTTTTCAGATAAATGAATTAAGCCATGTAAATATACCAGTGATGCTTCTCCCAGATGACTTTCGGGCTTTTTCAAAAATTAAAGTGGATAATCATTTATTTAACAAGTAAGAGCTCAAAATTATATTCTCAAGGGGATAGCCGTACAGATTACTTAATCCATTAAATTCATTTTCGTAAAAGCTATCTATAAAAGCCAATGAGTTATTAGCAATTTAAATCTATTACATTTTAAGGGAAAATATGCCGTCACATTTTAAAGTAAAAGAATATTGCCCCCTAGTCTTTCGTAATTTGCGAGAGCGATTTAATGTTGATGATGTTGATTATCGCGAGTCCTTGACTCGATCACAGCCGATACGGATCGACTCTTCCGGAAAGTCAGGGGCACAGTTTTACCAGAGTTATGACAAGTTTTTTATAATTAAAAGCTTAACATCAGAAGAAATTGAGCGTATGCATGCCTTTCTAAAGCACTATCATCCGGTAAGTAAAATGTTGAATTTTATTAAAAATATATACAAATATATATATATTTGTTTTTAGTACGTTGTTGAAAGACATGGAAAAACACTTTTGCCGCAATATTTGGGAATGTATCGGATCACTGTGGAGAGCGTGCAATATTACTTTGTCGTCATGCGGAATGTTTTCAGTTCTCATTTAACAATCCACAAGTATAATAAAATTAATTATTTCGCCTATTCGTAACCATACTATTTTTTTATAGAAAGTTTGATTTAAAAGGTAGTACTGTGGATCGTGAAGCATCTGAAAAGGAGCTCGAAAAACTTTTGCCAACATTGAAGGACAATGACTTTATAAAACAGAAAGTCAAGCTGGAAATTGGAGGCGAGGCAAAAAAAAAATTAATGGATACTTTAAACAATGATGTGGATGTAAGTATATGAACTCTTTGGTCATACATAAACATTAAATATTCACGGACTTCATACCTCTTATAATTATACAATTAAGTTTTAACATTCAACTGCAGGAATTAATACAAATAAATAGTCCACCAGGTGTACAACATAAGCCGCCATTAAAACTCAAAACTTAATGCTATACAAATTCTATATCGAACTAACCGATGAACCTAATACATGTTTACTAATATAGCTTCTTACCAAGCTGCACATTATGGACTATTCATTGTTAGTCGGTGTACATGACTGTGTGCGAGCGGAAGAGGAAGCCCTACAGGGAGATAATATACAAGCTGCTGGTCGCAGCGAAAATAGCGAAAGCGAGGAGTGCGATAGTGGAGAACGGTAAAGGACATTTTTAAAAACCTTTTGCATAATTGATGTATATTTCTTTTTAGCTGGACGTACAACACGCCTCCAGATTCACCAAGAGGTGCGCAGTATAAAGAAGTCGTATATGAAGTTGATATATACGCCATTCCAAGTGTTGAAGGTAAAGAGTTTTCTAACACTGAAAGATACGGCTATCCCAAACACTATACTTGCAAACGAGAAGGGACGTGAGAGACGCATCTTAATCGTCACAACTTTTATACCCGGTACTTATTGTATTTGTGCGCAAAGTGAATGTATGTAACGCACAGAAGGAAACGTTTCCGACCCCATAAAGTATGTACATTCTCGATCAGCATCAATAGCCGAGTCGATAGAGCCATGTCTGTCTGTCCGTCTTGTTTGTCGGCTAGTTCTCAGAGACTACAAGAGCTAGAGCCACCAAATTTTGGCTCCGGACTGCTGTATGCTCACACTGAAACCAGTGTATTTTTAAAAGGAAATGGCCATATCTATCAGATCACCAAATTGGGATCCGATCGGATCATTATTATAGCCACAATGGAGAAATTAATTTGCAGTGGCTAAACCCACCCTGTCCCGCAGGTTTTGTTGCTCTTTTTACACTCTCTCATTCACAATCTGCTTCTGCTTCACTCGGCCCCTGCCTCTGCCCTCCCCCTGGCTCTGTCTCTTCCGACTTTTAACCCACCCCGTCCCGCAGCTTATATTTGTTTTTTTTTTTGTGAGGGCGCTGCCTCTGCCTCTACCGCAAGTCAGCAGTATGTGGGTCTAGGGAAGGGCGGCGAGCGTGTTGGTGTGAGAAGTGTTGTAGATGTAGATGACTTTGCAGCATTAAGCTACTGACAAAAGCTTGTTGCTATAGAACATACGTGTAATATGTGAATACGATAGAGAAAGAGGAAGAACATGCATTTAATAGGTGAATATCGAAATTGAAAAGAAGAAGAGATTAAATTGATTTGAATAGGCTGAGCCGGCTTGTCGTCGTGAACCGAAAAATAAAGCTCTAAAACTAAGACTTGACCAACGCTCCTCAACGCCTTTGTCACCGGTTTTCGATTAAAAATTTTCAAAAAACCAAGACTAGGTTTTTAACGCTCTGTATTAGAAAAAGAGTGACCATCAAAGTTGCGTATAAGAAATTTTCATAGATGGCGCCACTTTCGAAAAATCTGCTGTGAAACCTAGCGGTCATTATTTCACAGAATGTGCGGGGAAAAAGTACCAATTTTATTGCTGTTTTAAATATCTCATAAATTGGAAAATACGATTAACTGATCCAATATTTTTGATGCATTTTATTTAGTAGGCTTTTTACTTTGTGTTCGGTAATGTGAACGATATCTAGTGGTTGGCGATGTCTTCTCCATCTAGATGTAGTCCTGAGTGCCGGGTATAAAAGTTGTGACGCGTAAGAAGCGTCTCACACGTCCCTTCTCGTTTTTTAAATACACTTGTAACAGTGTGAGTATACAGCAGTCTGTAGGTACAATTTGCTGGCTTTAACTCTTTTAGTGTCTGAGAACTAGCCGACAAACCAGACGGACGGACAGACAGACAGACATGACTCTATCGACTCGGCTATTGATGCTGATCAAGAATATACATACTTTATGGGGTCGAAAACGTTTCCTTCTGTTCGTTACATACATGCGTTGTTCCCCACAAATACAATATACCCTTTTTACTCTTCGAGTACTGGGAATAAAAAGTTAAACTTTCTGACTTAGCAATATAGACAACATAGAAATATAAATCAGGTAGTTATCATATTTTATTCATCTTTTTGTTTTAATTTTATTTCAGAAAAACGAGAAATATACTTTATAGCTATTATTGATGTCCTTACTCAATACGGAGTCAAGAAACAGGTAGTTTAATAGGAATTAATTACTTCTTGCCATACCTAATATTTTAAAATTTCAGGCGGCAAAAGCAGCAAAGACGGTTAAGTATGGTAGTAACGTTGATGGAATATCGACATGTGACCCAGAACAATATGCCAAAAGATTCTTGGAATTTATGGATAAAGCTATAGAATAAGACATAATAATCATTGTATTTGCCACATTAAAAATGTTAAATTTATACATATAAGTTATAAACAAATATGAGACATTAGTCGTTTTTGCTTCCCTCATGTTTACTTTTGACCGATGTGCGATCCTAGGCGACGTGTGCATGTGTTCCATTTTAACAGGACAAGGGTGGACAATTTGAAATATGATAAATTAGAAGAACATAATTAAAATTTGTATTATACCGAAGAGTAAATAGGGTATATTGTGTTTGTACACAAAGTGGATGTATGTAACGCACAGAAGGAAACTTTTCCGACCCCATAAAGTATATATATTCTTGATCAGCATCAATAGCCGAGTGGATATAGCCATGTCTGCCTGTCTGTCCGTCCGTCTTGTTGAGCGCCTGGATCTCCGAGACTATAAAAGCTAGAGCCACCCATTGCATCCAGATGTCTGGATGCTCACACTGTTTCAAGTGTATTTCAAAATTTCGCCACGCCCCTTCAGCTCCCGCAAAGGGCCCAAGTCTGCGGTATTCATATGAAGTTAAGAGAAAACTAATAACGCAATTCTGTAGGGAAGGACCATATCTATCAGATCACCGAATTGGGAACCGATTGGAAAATTATTATACTCAGAATGAAGAAATTATTTCAGCAGTTTTTATACCCGGTACTCGAAGACTAAATAGGGTATTTTTGTATTGAGAATTTTAAATTTTTCCTTCATCTGTCATCTACATCTACAACACTTTTCACACCAACACGCTCCGTTAGCTCCCCGCTCTTCCCTATACCCACCCACTCGCGGCAGAGGCAGTGCCCGCACAAAAAAAAAAAGAAAATATATAAAATAAATATATAAATATGGCTCATTTTTACATACACTTGTAACAGTGTGAGCATACAGAAGTCTGGATGCAAAATTTGGTGGTTCTAGCTTTTATGGTCTCTGAGATCCAGGCGCTCAACAAGACGGACGGACGGACAGACAGACAGACATGGCTCAATGGACTCGGCTATTGATGCTGATCAAGAATATATATACTTTATGGGGTCGGAAACGTTTCCTTCTGTGTGTTTACTTTGTGCAGTACTTTGTACTTTGTGCAAAAAAATCGCTAAGGTACAGAAGTAGTATTGAGTACTGGATATAAAAGTTGTGACGCGTAAGAAGCGTCTCACACGTCCCTTCTCGTGTTTATTCTTTTGCATGTTCTCTCTCACTGTCCTTGTAGTGTAGTGTGCGGCTCTAGGTCATGGGCGAGCTAAAACAGAGTGTTGGCGTAAGAAGTGATGTAGATGTAGAACAAATGTAAAATTTAAAATAAAAAAAAAACTACAAGGTACAGATGTACTACTGAGTACCGGGTATAAAAGACGCGTTCTCGTTTTCTCCTATCTTCATTACAATGGCAAATGCCAAAAATATCAGTGTGATATCACAGGAGTCTTCACACATAATTTGATGATTCCAGTTCTTATAGTCTCTTATATCCTCGCGCTCATCAAGACTGACGGACACACAGACAGAAATAGACTCGGCTTTTGATGCTGATCAAGAATATATTAACTTAATGGGGTTCTGTGCGTTACGCACATTGCGCCGACCACAAATACAATATACCCTATTTACTCTTCGAGTTCCGAGTATAAAAAGTTTACAGTTTTATTTGAAATTTCAAAAAGATAGTTATTAATTCCTTAAATATTTCGAATATAAGAAAATACACGTATACTTCTGTGGGTTCAAATAGGCTAGGCTGCTTGGTTAATTAAGAACGAAATAGTGCATTCCGATTGTTGTAAAGCTCCATTACTAAAATGAGACAAATCAGTAAAATTCCATATTTTTATGGCAAATACGTACCACAAAACGGTTTACTTGATAACGTGGGGTAGGGGGCGGATGATTTTCATTGGTATTCATATTTTCGAAGCGTTCTCGAATACTGAAAATATATTTGTATAGAAGCAAGATCTGCTTACTTTTATTTAATTTCAGTTGGTACTCACGTCTTTGCACTTTCTAATGAATCGTTGGAAACCTGTTGAGAATAAATGTCTATTCGCCCTTCACTAAGCTCACGTTCTATTTCGTTAATCTGCCATTTTTCAAATTTGGCGCGCAACTGTTTAGCTCGAGCTGCGTTCTGAGCCTGTGTGATTCAATCGACATTATATTGTTCGTTATCCATATAAATCTTACCTCTTTGAGTGCCTGGTCACAGCAACTTGATTTTGGGGTATCTTTTTCAAAGTCACTTTCATCGTCTTCACTGTCCTGATCCTCTTCGCTTTCAGATTTATCAAAATAAGGAATATTTTCAGGTGGCGGAGTGAAGCATTTGAGTGGATTGGGTTTCCTTGGCTTATCGACATCAGCAGCTCCTTTTCCCTCTAATTCACGGAACTTGTTTAAAATGTTCGATGCGGTTTGGGTTTTTTGCAGAACTGTGTCATTAAAAGATTTAGTTTTTTTTTTATCAAGCAGGTCAGCGTCGGAGTCCGGGGTTGACAATTTGACAACGCCTTCACGTGGTGGTGTCATGCGAAACTGACGCTTTTCATTCTCGATGGGCCGAAATTTTTCGAAAAAGTTAAACCTTTCACTTAATTCAGCTGTAGTTACTTTAACGTCTTCTCCCTTTGAATCGGATTTAACAATATCTATATCAGCGTTCTAAGTACACACATACATACATGCATTCTCCTTTTAGGTATATTCATTTATTTTAATATTTTTTTCATAATCTTACCTCTTGTTCAATATTATGATAAGGGTCGATCACAATATTTTTATGGATATCTTGTCTATTATTCGGAATTTTAATCTTTTCATTGAAATTCGAATTGATATTAGCATCTAGTTCCATGAAGATGCTGCGCGATGTTTTACTAATAGCTTAATTTTTTTTTAAATGATTAAATACAAAATAATTACTGGTAATTGGTAATTGTGGTAGTTTAAAATTTGGACAAGTAAATAAAATATTCATACCAGATTCGAAAACATCGGCATCTTCTAGCAATCCCAAACTGTGGCTCCTTTCTTCTATCGATTGAATACTGCTTTCACTAAACATTTCACCGTTCTCAAATCGGTCTTTTATTGAACGAGCTGCTACACCGATTTCCGAATCAGGTATCTTACCCACTGAAGTAATTCCTTGTTCTGATTCAGCAACAGCTTGCTGGTACATTTCCTTTATCTTTGCCTGTTTACCCATAAATAACCGAGAACGAATGCTCTGAATTTCCTGCTTTCGTTCTTCGCGGCGTTCTTCTTTTGACATCATGTGACCTTGCTCAAATCTGTTTTTAATATCGTTCATGGCATCACCCAATCCCACAGGCCTCTCTTTTTCAGTTTCTTTTTTAACACGCATTAAGGCCGTGTCGCTGTCACCATCGTCATCTTTAAAGAATATGATTTGTAATAATGTTCAAATTATACAGAATAATCAAATTTACCTGAATCTAGAATCTTTTTTTCTCCAGTGTACAGTAGGCCATTTTTATGCAGTTTTGATAGTTTGGTTGATATGGAAGTACTTTTCTTTAGGTTTGCATCTTGGCGGTGTAGCGTTTGAACATCCTTATCATCCTTATCAGTTTTACCTCCATTTTCAAATACTTGAAATTTTGAGCGGACATTTATTTGATGAAGTTCCTCTAGTCCAAGATTCGGTTTATCGGATGCTGCGTAGAATAATTAAGATTCAGTAAAATTAAAATAAAAAAACGAGTAGGGACGTGTGAGACGCTTCTTACGCGTCGCAACTTTTATACCCGGCACTCAGTACTACATATGCACCTTAGCTGTGTTTTCCCAAATTTTAAATGTTTTCTGCGTCTGCGTCTACATCTACATAACTTCTCACGCCAACACGCTAATTTTGCTCGCCCCCCTCCCCTAGAGCCGCACACTGCAGATCCACGGCAGAGGCAGCGGCCGCAGACTGCAGAAGCAGAGTGTGAATGAGAGAATGTGAAAAAAACAACAAAAGCTGCGGGTGGGTATAGCCACTGCAAATTAATTTCTTCATTGTGGCTATAATATTGATCCAATCGGATTTGGTTATCTGATAGATATGGTCCCTACAGAATGGCGATTTTAGTTTTCTTTTATCTTCAAAATTTTAGCTTTGGGAGTTTTTCGCCCTTTTGCGGGGGCGGAAGGGGGCGTCGCTCATTTTTAAATACCCTGCGTTCAGTGTGAGCATACAGCAGTCTGGAGCGTAAGATGCGTCTCACACGTCCCTTCTCGTTTATTTTCGAATTTTACATTTGACATCTTACATTTTTTCTTCATGTCATTTACATCTGTAATCTACATCTACATCACTTACGCCAACAAGTTCTTTTAGCTCGCCCCCCTTCCCCAGAACCGCATGCGAGAATGCGGAAATAAATGCGAGAATAAGCAAAAAATAAAAAAAAAATGCTGGGCAGGTGGGCTTAGACACTGCAAATTCATTTCTTTATTCTGGCTATAATAATGATCCAATCTGATCCCAATTTGATGATCTGAAAGATATGGTAATTTCCTACGGAATGACGTTTGTTTGGCGTTTGTTTGTTCAGTGTGAGCAGTCTGGCGGCAATATTCTGTGGCTCTAGCTCTTATAGTTTCTGACATACAGACATGACTATATCGAATTGGCTATTGAAACTACTTTATAAACTCTTCGAGTACCATGTATAAAAAGCTGATGAATGAATAGCAAGGGTATAACAAGTTTTTATATGTACACATGCTTCACACTAAGGTTACCCCTAGCTCTTATATTGTCAGAGACCTAAGCTTTGGACGGTACGTATCAGAGCACCAGATCAGATGATCGCGAATTTTTACCAACTCTTTGTACGCTTGAAGGAGAGGTATATGAAAAGTGAGCAGAATTT
This sequence comes from Drosophila guanche, assembly GCF_900245975.1. NCBI lineage: Eukaryota > Metazoa > Arthropoda > Insecta > Diptera > Drosophilidae > Drosophila > Drosophila guanche. Next base: position 89,987 of record NW_022995759.1, on the reverse strand, counting down.
TGCAACGCACAGAATCATCTTGATTGCACACTTGCGTATTAAATCATTGTTGGTTTCTTTTCGCTTAATGTTAGAGCCCTGTTTGGGTTTCACGTGAGTGTGTATTACAATTACCTCTAGCGACATCTGGGGGTAATTCAATCGGTTGATTCTCACGTATGATAAGCTCAGGTTTGCGTGGCTTAGATTCTTCATGAATTATTATAGGCGCAAAGATTAACTTGAAGTGAACCATGCAGTAGATTTTACCATCGTGAACGTGATAGCTCTCAGGTCTATATAGGGTAATAAAGTAAAACCATATAAGCAAAGATAATATTCTCTAATTTGTTTTAATATTAAAAACACGTTGTTTTGTAGTTTGTAAGCCGAAATCCAATTGGGGTTAAAGTTTATACAATATGTGTATAATTTGTGGTTTTCTTTCTGCTATATTCGCCAACATGCATGTTTAAACAGACGAAGAAACTGTCATGGTTTTTAAGGTCATATAACAATTCTTTATGCGGGGTTAAACAAAAAAATAAAAAAAATACACAAATATACAAACTTTAGTTGTTTTGAACAGTCTCTGCAACGTAAGCAGGTTTTATGGAAGATAACTTTTTCGTTTTTAAATTGAAGAATGGTTTCCTCCATTTTGTAAACGGGTTTATCGCACTGTCGACAGTTTTCCCTCTGCTCTGTAATTGGATTCTAAAAAAATGTATAATAATAATGTACATATGTACATATATTTATGTATGTATCTAATTATTCCCTGGAGTGTTACAATTTATTTTAAAAGAAGGTTGTGAAATGAGTTGATTAATCAATGAGTTGCTTACACGAAAAATGTCTTGGGCTTTACTAGAATCTCGTGAACGTACGTGAATAAGATTGCGTTTTTGTAGGTTGTCAAATTTACTAAAACTTCTTTTCTGTAATGAAAAAAAACAAATTGAATATTTATGATCTATTTAAATTTTTTATTATCGTATTGGTAACTTACCATTGAAATATTTTGGTTGTCATATTCACACTTTTTCGGTCTCTTCGATTTCACCTTTTTACTAGGCATTGCAATATTTCCAGAAGGTAACGGCGTTGTTCCAGCAATATTATTTTCGGGATTCATTTTATGGTCCTACAAAATAGTTGTTACATCTTCATTTTTGTCCAAATATTTAAAATTGTTTTTATTACATCTCATCTGCTACATGTATGTATGTAAATCACCTTTTGTACCAACTCGCAAAGTTAGCTCGGTCTTCTCTGCTGGATGCGAGGCAGAGTGCGCGCGAGAGAAAATGAGCAACGAAAATGAGAAAATGACGACATGCTAGAGGGGGTGGAGGGTAGCCACTGGAAATGATTTTCTTCATTCTGCCTATAATAATAATCCGAGCTGATCCAAACTCTGCAATCTGGTAGATGTGCTACATTCTCTAGGGAACTGCGTTTCATAAAAAATTGGGGAAACCACAGATTTTTGTCTTTTTTTTTAACGTGGTGGTCTAAATAATATTAGCGTTGCATTTCCAATTAATCTATCATTCCGTAAAGGTCGCCCACTCGATTTTGTTGGAATAAAGTTCAAAAATGTAGATACAGACTTGGAAATTTGCTTGGACGAATCGGAAAACACCACCCCTCCCGCCCATTTTCCACGCAATTGGCCCGCAGTCGTCATTTTCCTGACATAGCCTGCATTTCGGCATCCCACAGACTATGTTTTGTTCGGGAAATTGTTCTTTTCTAAAAGACCCAACATAATTTAGCTTTTTACTTACGGCTCGAGCCAACCCAACCTTTTCTGATGGACTGAGGGCTAAGAACTTTTTTTAAAGTATTTTTTATGCCTAGTATTTTTTCTAAAGTTTTTTTAGAGGTAGAACTTAGTTTTTTTCAAAAACTTAAGTAACTTACATCTGGTTGTAATTAACTTTGTCATTCTAAAAAGCTGATTAATGCACATATATAAAGTATACCCAAACACTTTGTGGTTTTAGCTTACAGTTTGAAAAATTCTTTCAAATGCCTAAATCATGATTTTGTGAGGTCTTTTAACGAAATTTTGACTTTAAGAAGTCGAATATGTCGAAAAAAATGTACATATGTACATACATACATATGTACCGGGAATAAAAGTTGTAACCCGTTCTAGTGCGTCTTCCAAAGTTCCTCCTCGTTTGTATAATTATAAAATGTTTTAATATGTATGCTATATATTTATGGCAGGGCTCCTCGGCGAAAATGATATGTGACCTAAACAAATGGAGGTATTAACTTTCCGAATGTTATGTTATTATACCCGGTACTCGAAGAGTAAATAGGGTATATTGTATTTGTGGGGAATAACGGATGTACATACATATTTACATATGAAACAATGTAAAAGTTAAAAGGGTTCACTATGTATGTATTTACTAACTAAGTACCGGGTATAAAAGTTCTGTCGCGTTCGAAGCATTTCACGCTCCTTCTCGTTTTGTTTGTTTATTAATACACATTCAGCTATGTACATATGTATTCGTATGTTCAATATATGCATGTACATATGTATGTATTTATAGATCTTAGGTAACTTAGGGACTTGCATCTACAGAAAAGATTGATTAAATGTACATAAGTAAATTATAATGGTATGTATAAATAATATGTACATATGTACGCATATATTTTTTGCATTTATTTACATGTATTCTTTCGTCATAGATTAGTATATAAGATGAGGTACATAAGAAAGAAGATAAACGAGGTTGAGAAAAAAACAGGACAGATGCGTTTGATACAATACGAATGCAAGAAATGCATTTGTATTTTTAAATAAAAATATACGAGTATATACATAAGTACATATATATGTTACTTCTTGGGTAAAATAAGATATGTGGGTCGCCAATTTTAGCATTTACAACGTACAGTAAATCATATCTACTACAAGGAATAATTTTATTTTCACGAAATTCTGTTATATCAATATAAAAAAATTTAATTTTCGTAACACTTACTTCAATTTTGGATAATAGAATAAATGGAGTAAAACAAATTTAATTTCGAAACCTAACGGCTAAAATTCAAAATTAATAGCGAACGTCGGTCTGAAGCTAAAGACCGAACTGCGGAGACTATTAGAAAATGCTAGGAGATTTTCAGTGTTGTGTAATTGTACTAAATATGTACATATACGCATGTGTTAGCAATGCAAGCTTTAAAAAAGAAAGCTTCTTTTGGAAAGCTTCTTTAATAATATTTAGGAACATATATTTGTAAAATTAGAAATTCTGCAAACACGTACCATTTTTATGTGCAAGCTGGCATTTAGGGGTACCTGAACAGGGAAGCCTTATTTACTTAAGAGTTGTAGTGGCGCTGGGAGTTGCAGCTGAACACAAAATAATTACAAGCAGCGAATGATATTATCGCATGCGATAAAGTTAGATAAATTATGCTGACAGAATCAAAGCTTAGCTCAGCAAAGCTTAGCTGTTAAATCAGCTGATTGGGTGAAGCTTTCGTTGATGACAGCTGTCAACATAAGCTTTTAGAACACGGTTTTAGCACTTCCGATCGCATTTAAACGGGACGAGCCCCCAGAAAAATTCTTCTTTTCGTCTATCTAAAATTCTGATCGGTTCGTGACCCGTCCGATAGTGAGTTAATTTTTCGACCCACCACGTGTGTGTGAAAAAGTAAAAAGTTAAAAACCGAACGCCGTGCAGTGAATATAAATATCAGTGAATTTAAATTTCACCTGGCCTAGAGCCATCCCAACGTTTTTGGGCGAGCGTGCAATCCACGCAATCCCAAACTTTTTGGACTGGCGTTCAATCCACGCCATCCACGACAGAAGAGAAATATAATTATCCACGGAAATCCCGGAAAGATTGGTAGGTCCAATGTGGGAGAGACCCGAACAAAGGTTCTTATAATAGCTCTTGGCTGTATTCCTTCCCCCCCCACAGGGCTTCGCTACGCTTTCCCCCCACACTCAGCCAGAGCAGCAGCGCATTGACGTTTTGTTGGCAATACGCTGAGGGGTGGGGAATTTTTCTTGGGAGACCGGTGGAAGCCCGGCTCCAGAACCTATGTAACACCATAGCCATGATGTAACTTCACAATGACCATGACGTAACCTTGCAGTAACCTCTGCGCAGGCGCCACAGCCGACAGTGTCGTACCGCTAAGAGGGCCACCATTATATNAAAAAAATATTGAACTATAACGTGCAGTCGGCCAAAGCCAACAGGGAACCATAATTAATATATTCCACAGCTTCTTCAAAACCCCAGCGAAAGGCCTTTCAGCGAGGGAGTACTGTAAGCATACATACATGCATACCAAACTGTGAGTGATAAAAGATCAAATTTTTTTTTGTTCCCTTTTGGTGCGTTCTTCCCGCTAGACGAACCGACCAGCGCATAAAAGTTTATGCACTAGCGCCAGAGCTTTGTTGCTTTTGCTGCTATTGTAATTTGTGCACGCCATGCATTCCATGCAGTTGCTTACATGGAGAAACTAGAACGAAAAGTACACTAGCCAACAAAAAAAATGTATTTTTTTGTTTTCCTTCTTTTCTTTTTTTTTGAACATATGCTTTTCATTATTATATTTAGTCCCATTCATTTATATTCCATATTCAATAATCGTATCTTAATTTAATGTTACATTTCACCTATTATATTCATACATACATTTACTTTTTCTTTGATATATTTTTATAATTTTCTTTCCTACTTTATATTATTTTCCTTTTTTTTTATTTGGGTAAATCGACATAAGTTGTTTCGAAATCTAGTGTAAAATCGATACTTTTGGATGTGTTTTGCGATGTTGAATAAATTTAGCTATAAGCGTTAATATGAACTCCTGCTAACTGCGCTTAACTTGAGGGGGTCATGCGTCGTGTAGGGAACGTAGGCAGAGGTATTGCGGCATAGACCTTTTTTTTGGGATCGCCGTATAACTTTATCGGATTATAGCGATCATGGAAGGGAGGGCATTCGTGGCCACATTTCCATCTTGCGCCACAAAATAAAGGTCTGGAAGCTAGGAGTTTTGTCTCTGTTCTGTCTGTTTCTTTTCACTATTGTTTCATAAACCGACTTGTTCATCGCACGCGAATTTTAATAACTTTATGTATATAGACGAGCGGATAGAGCAGCGGATCCTTCCCTTAACCCCCCCCCATCTCCCGACTGATAACGATACCGGAACAAGCGCGTGCCCCGTAGAAGCTCATCACCTTCCACCAGCTCAATAACGTTGCATACTACAGTAAATATAAATACATAAAATTATTTGGCGCCCAACGTGGGGCCCGAATTTCGATGGCCCCGTCCCTTATTTCTTAAAGTCAGACCAGCAGACTATTGAACATTTCGGTTTATTTAATTTCGTTGTTAATTTCTTCCCGTAAATGCTCGTGCACAGATTGTGGATCTGTTGTAAATTTCAATATAAATACACAGCCCTATCTGAAGTCAATTAGCATCCCAAAAGCATGCATTTGTTAGGCGTACTGGATTAATAAAAGCTTCAAAATAGCTTTTTTTCCGTTGCTTAGATACATTTCGCATGAATTTACCTTGTTCGTTTCCTATAGTTGGTAGATAGTCGCTGGATACGATAAACTGGCGCTAAGCTATTATCGTCCGCACAAATACCAACGCCTCTGTCTTTCTCTTAGCATCCTTTGCATCAGCACTAGTAATCGGTTGGATTACCTACGTATTCTCGAAGAACGTTCGCATCGACCCCAAAACTAGATTACCTTCATTTAATTTTGCCGCTTTGAATTTTTCTTAAAATTTTTTTTGTGTAATTATTTAAAGTTTTTGTCTTTGAAAAAAAAAAAAAAATTGTATATCAAATGATTTCGATAGGAGAGAGTGAGGAGATCGCTGTAGCAAAAAAATCAGCTGTCACCTGCTTTATTTGTACCGGTCCGGTGGTCCATGAATCGGAGGCATTAAGAGTTAGTTGTGGACACACTTTTCACAGTGTATGTTTTAATGCAAAGATTAAAAATAAGAAAGTGTGCCCAACCTGCAAACGAAACCTAGAGGAACCTTCCGCGGAAAAACCGACGGGATCAGGGACCACTACTCGGGCACAATCCAAAAGAGACACAACTGCTTCAGCTCATATAATGGCTGACGACAGCGTTACACCCTCCTGTGTAAATACACCAACAAACGAGAACTTTCAGCAATTNTATTTGTACCGGTCCGGTGGTCCATGAATCGGAGGCATTAAGAGTTAGTTGTGGACACACTTTTCACAGTGTATGTTTTAATACAAAGATTAAAAATAAGAAAGTGTGCCCAACCTGCAAACGAAACCTAGAGGAACCTTCCGCGGAAAAACCGACGGGATCAGGGACCACTACTCGGGCACAATCCAAAAGAGACACAACTGCTTCAGCTCATATAATGGCTGACGACAGCGTTACACCCTCCTGTGTAAATACACCAACAAACGAGAACTTTCAGCAATTAATTGCACATGCTATGGCTGCCGCCGCGACCCGTCAGTCGGAGTTACTGGCACAAGCCACAGCTCGACAGACCGATTTGATAATCCAAGCCTTACAGACAGGGTTCGAGAGATTATCTCCTACTGGGTATGTTCAATGCTCCAATCCAACTCCACCACCAACTTTTAGGCAGCAAACTGATCCTGGAGTTCCCAGCCATCAAAATTCTGCTACCTTGTTTCCATCGAATGGTCATGGTCTACCGCCGGAAAATAGAAATACTCCTATTGGTTCGGACTTGCGCCCAGATCGAATTAGCCAAATTATTTTTAATTGGAAACTTCGATTTTCTGGTAAATCTGTTTTAGGCGTCGACGACTTTATCTATCGGGTCGAGGCATTGACATCCCAAACGCTGCAGGGCAATTTCGAATTGCTTGCGCGGTATGCCAGCAACCTTTTTGAAGGAACCGCAAGCGAATGGTTTTGGCGGTACCACAAAAGTGTACCTATGGTACAATGGGAGGGCCTTTGCCAAGCTCTTAAAAGTCAATTCAAGGACGAACGAACCGACCTACAGATAAGAGCGAGCATCGATAGACGCAAACAAAAAGATGGAGAAAGTTTTGACGAGTTCTACGAGTCAATCATTTCTCTTGCGGATAAGCTCTCTATTCCCATGTCGGAATCTTCTCTCTTAGAGTCGCTTAGGCCTAATTTGCGCCTGGATATTCAGCATGAACTCCTATATGAGGAAATACTCAGCATATCAAAACTTCGGCATTTTGTCAGAACTCGAGAGATCTTCCTACAAACAGTAGGAAATCACGCTTTACCAAAATCTCGTCCAGTGCCGATGCCGCGCCGATCTGTCAATGCAGTTCAATGTCAGGTAGAGTGTGAAACAGAAACCGAGGTATCGGATGACGAAGAAATGGGAATAGCCGCCCTTAATTTAGTGTGCTGGAATTGTGAAGCAACTGGTCACCGCTACCAGGATTGCGATAGCCCGGTTC
>NW_022995759.1:4514-80997 GCF_900245975.1 Drosophila guanche | reverse complement strand
ACACAAAATAATTACAAGCAGCGAATGATATTATCGCATGCGATAAAGTTAGATAAATTATGCTGACAGAATCAAAGCTTAGCTCAGCAAAGCTTAGCTGTTAAATCAGCTGATTGGGTGAAGCTTTCGTTGATGACAGCTGTCAACATAAGCTTTTAGAACACGGTTTTAGCACTTCCGATCGCATTTAAACGGGACGAGCCCCCAGAAAAATTCTTCTTTTCGTCTATCTAAAATTCTGATCGGTTCGTGACCCGTCCGATAGTGAGTTAATTTTTCGACCCACCACGTGTGTGTGAAAAAGTAAAAAGTTAAAAACCGAACGCCGTGCAGTGAATATAAATATCAGTGAATTTAAATTTCACCTGGCCTAGAGCCATCCCAACGTTTTTGGGCGAGCGTGCAATCCACGCAATCCCAAACTTTTTGGACTGGCGTTCAATCCACGCCATCCACGACAGAAGAGAAATATAATTATCCACGGAAATCCCGGAAAGATTGGTAGGTCCAATGTGGGAGAGACCCGAACAAAGGTTCTTATAATAGCTCTTGGCTGTATTCCTTCCCCCCCCACAGGGCTTCGCTACGCTTTCCCCCCCACACTCAGCCAGAGCAGCAGCGCATTGACGTTTTGTTGGCAATACGCTGAGGGGTGGGGAATTTTTCTTGGGAGACCGGTGGAAGCCCGGCTCCAGAACCTATGTAACACCATAGCCTGTAACTTCACAATGACCATGACGTAACCTTGCAGTAACCTCTGCGCAGGCGCCACAGCCGACAGTGTCGTACCGCTAAGAGGGCCACCATTATATCTTAGGCTGCAATCAAAGCCTAAAGCACTGTCTTTTATTTTAATAATTAATTAAATTTAAATTTTGTTAATGCTAATACTCTTTTCTATTATTATATTCTATTTGATTTAACGACCTTTAATTCCCCCTTAATTATGTGACATTAGTGAAAGAAGAAAGAAAGGAAAAAGAAGTTTGTAAGAGAAAAAAAAAATATTGAACTATAACGTGCAGTCGGCCAAAGCCAACAGGGAACCATAATTAATATATTCCACAGCTTCTTCAAAACCCCAGCGAAAGGCCTTTCAGCGAGGGAGTACTGTAAGCATACATACATGCATACCAAACTGTGAGTGATAAAAGATCAAATTTTTTTTGTTCCCTTTTGGTGCGTTCTTCCCGCTAGACGAACCGACCAGCGCATAAAAGTTTATGCACTAGCGCCAGAGCTTTGTTGCTTTTGCTGCTATTGTAATTTGTGCACGCCATGCATTCCATGCAGTTGCGTACATGGAGAAACTAAAACGAAAAGTACACTAGCCAACAAAAAAAATGTATTTTTTTGTTTTCCTTCTTTTCTTTTTTTTTGAACATATGCTTTTCATTATTATATTTAGTCCCATTCATTTATATTCCATATTCAATAATCGTATCTTAATTTAATGTTACATTTCACCTATTATATTCATACATACATTTACTTTTTCTTTGATATATTTTTATAATTTTCTTTCCTACTTTATATTATTTTCCTTTTTTTTTATTTGGGTAAATTGACATAAGTTGTTTCGAAATCTAGTGTAAAATCGATACTTTTGGATGTGTTTTGCGATGTTGAATAAATTTAGCTATAAGCGTTAATATGAACTCCTGCTAACTGCGCTTAACTTGAGGGGGTCATGCGTCGTGTAGGGAACGTAGGCAGAGGTATTGCGGCATAGACCTTTTTTTTGGGATCGCCGTATAACTTTATCGGATTATAGCGATCATGGAAGGGAGGGCATTCGTGGCCGCATTTCCATCTTGCGCCACAAAATAAAGGTCTGGAAGCTAGGAGTTTTGTCTCTGTTCTGTCTGTTTCTTTTCACTATTGTTTCATAAACCGACTTGTTCATCGCACGCGAATTTTAATAACTTTATGTATATAGACGAGCGGATAGAGCAGCGGATCCTTCCCTTAACCCCCCCATCTCCCGACTGATAACGATACCGGAACAAGCGCGTGCCCCGTAGAAGCTCATCACCTTCCACCAGCTCAATAACGTTGCATACTACAGAGTCTAGACTGTCGACTCTCGGGTGCATCAGTTACAGCTCCGGAGTATATGTAAGATTCATTGGAGAAATTCCGAAGACTTTTCGAAATGCAATGGCCTTCTGGGTCACATGTTTTCTTTTATATTTCATAGAAATATTTTATATTTGCACTGTGACGTCTTGAAAGCCAAACTCATTTCCTAATGTGAACTTGTTGTTTTGTTTGTTTTCATTATTTGTACTCATTAATCTTGTTAAATTAATGAACACCATTTTTAAATATTGAGCTGTTCGGAAATATGTATCTAGAAACTCAATTATAATAACTTAATTTTTTTTAAATATGGAATGAAGCTGTGTTGCTTTTGTCAAGCAAATGCTCCGTCAAACAAACTCTCATTGCGATCTCTGTCTCTCTCTCTGTCATCCAGTGGGGATTACCAATAAATGGTGCGTTCTTATGTACTAGGAATGTACTTAAAGAGAAATGTTCCTCAAAGAGGAATGTACGCCCCACACTGCTTATATTTATTGCTCTCTCCACAGCTGCTAGCCTTTCTTTTCTGCCTTTTGACTTTTTGCATAAATATACAAAACTAAGTGCCCAGCTTTTATACCCGGTACTCAACGAGTAAATAGGGTATATTTTATTTGTGCGAATAACTCAATAGCCGAGTCGATAGAGCCATGTCTGTCTGTCCGTCTTGTTTGTCGGCTCGTTCTCAGAGACTATAAGAGCTAGAGCCACCAAATTTTGCATCCAGACTGCTATATGCTCACACTGAAACCAGTGTATTTCAAAAATGAGCCACGCCCCCTTACACCCCCGCAAAAGGGCGAAAACCTACCAAACCTACAATTTTGAAGATACAAGAAAACTAAACTAAACTAACTAACTAAAAACTAACGCCATTCCGTAGTGAATGGTCATATCTATCAGATCACCAAATTGGGATCCGATCGGATCATTTTTATAGCCACAATGGAGAAATTTCCAGTGGCTAAACCCACCCTGTCTCCAGCAGTTTTTTTTGCTCTTTTTACATTCACTCATTCACACTCTGTCGTCTTCCTCCCCCTGGCGTTGACTCTTCCGACTTTTAACCAAGACTCGGTTTTGAACGCTAGATGGCGCCACTTTCGAAAAATTTGCTGTGAAACCTATCGGTCATTATTGCACAGAATGTGCATACCATTGGACCATCTAAGTTGCGTACAAGAAATTTTCATAGATGGCGCCACTTTCGAAAAATTTGCTGTGAAACCTATCGGTCCAAGAATGTACCAATTTTATTGCTGTTTTAAATATCTCATAAATTGGAAAATATTAACTGATCCAATTTGTTTGATGCATTTTATTTAGTAGGTAAACGTAGTAAAAACTACGTGTTCTGTAATGTGAACGATATCTAGTGGTTGGCGATGTCTTCTACATCTAGATGTAGTCCTGAGTGCCGGGTACAAAAGTTGTGACGCGTAAGAAGCGTCTCACACGTGTGGTGTGCTTCTTAGGTACATCTAATCGATCAATGTTATTTAGTTAATCCCTGCACTTCGGCTATTCTCTTTGCACCTAATGACCTTTTTGATTGGAACATACCGTCTATACCGTGGATGTAGCAACTCACTCTCTCTCTCTTTACACCAAAAGTTTAAGAGAGTACCTTGGAGATTGTGCAAGTAAAATAGTTTTGTTCATTCTGGCTAAATAAGTTATCCGATCTGATCCAGATACGGCCATCTATAGATACAGACATTCTCTATGATTCTGCGCTTTAGGGTTGGGTTTCTCATAGCAGATTCTACAGATTTTCGCTCTTTGGGTACAATATTTGGTTGATCTTCTTTAATTGTCTGAGAGCTAGCTATTTATGCGGATTATGTACAGTAAGACCACATATTATTCGTACACCGTCATCACCCAAGTTTGAACTCCTATAACTTGGCCTTCGGTCAACGTAAACAGAAAAAGTTAATTTTGTATCGACGATCAACGTATCTACTATATTTGTATGAAAAAAGTTTTTAATTTTCTTCTATGGTATCCTTATAAAAATGAACTTAAGCAAAAAATACCTTTTTTTTTTGCACATAAATTATTCGTACAGCCGTCCGACTAAAGGGGTTCCAACTTGGGTGATGACGGTGTACGAATAAAATGTGGTCTTACTGTACATACACATGTATGTATGTATATACATAGATATTAGGGGAAGTGCAAGAGTGCGATCGAGAAATAAAGAGCAACAAAAAACAAGCTGCCGCCAGGGCCAGCCACTGAAAAATAATTTTGTCATTCTGGATATAGAAAGGATCAAATAGAAAGGCCATTTTCTACGGATCTGCGTTTTTCCTTCTCTCTTTCCGCCATTTGTTGTGGCAGAAGTGGGTGGGGCTAGTAAATACACTTGTAACAGTGTGACATTACAGAAGTCTGAATGCAAAACTTGGATGACCTATCTCTTATGGTCTCTGAGTACTAGGCGCTCATAAGGACGGACAGACGCACGAACGGACAGACAGACATGGCTCCATCGACTCGGCTATTGATGCTGATCAAGAATATGTATACTTTATGAGTGTCGGAAACGTTTCCTTCTGTGCGTTACAAACATCCGTTATACCCTATTTACTCTTCGAGTACTGGGTATAAAAATGTACACACGGACAAATATTATTTTTTGTAAAAAGTTGACAGCTGATCAAAAACATATACGATCGCGACCAAAAGTTACTGGATGGTGATGTAAAAATGAAAAATAGATTACAACCTATTCGCAAACCTATGTATGTACATATGTACTTAATATTTAACAAAAATTGCATAAGAATTGGTCGAGCCGTTTAGCTGGAGTTGAGTCACTGTCACGTTACACGAGGATTGTATAAATGTATAAATAATTGTATGTAAATTTCTAAAAATAAATACATTTGATCGTAAACGCTTTATTAACTATTGTAACGTCGTAGTACATACTTCATGTCATGTTTTGTTTCAAACATGTTCTTGTTCTTAACTTAACATAATACTGGTCTAAAATAATAAAGTTAAGCTAAACCTTTTTAAAATGTGTATATTTTAATGCATGGATGCTTCGCTGTAGACTTTGCCGGTTACAGATAGGAACTAGTATTATTTATAATCAACATTTTTACATTTCTACCTCCAAACTTGAGCAAGCCTGCTTGCGCCTGCTTACGCCTGCATAAGGGTTATGGGGTATATTAGAATTGTAATCGAAGTGATATGATTCTTGATTAACATCAATAGCCCAGTCTATATTTTGCATATAGACCTCTAATATGTAAGTGAAGGAAATCTTTTAGTCGAATTCAAGTGACAGCGACAATTTTGGTAAGGGAACAAATCCATTCGAATGGTACTCGGTAGGTATAGCAAGCACCAAGTTGTATTTGGTTCTTCTTTCGTACGTCTTCGTATGTTCCGTCAATTCAAGCCAGTGCAAGCATCTCGCGCTTAAAATATAAGGCTGAAAAATATTTAGCCTTATTATGTTATTCGATTAGTATTTTCTATCAGCTCATTGCTTTCAACTTTTCAGACGGTTTTACCAACTGTAGTAAGAATTAATTAATTATTTATTTTAATTAATTTTAGTAATTTTTTAAGACAAAATTGAAAAAAGTTAATTTTGTGTACTAATTAACCTTTTTGCAAAAAACAAACCGCCACTGAATCCAAGCTTCATAAATACTATGGACTATATAATGCAATGGTAAAAAAATATGTGTTAACCTACAAGCACAGACGATGAGCCACATCTTGGAGTCACAGTTACGGTCCTAAACCAGACAAAATTTTTAAATTTTCCGATATGTATTGGCCGATTGGAGATTGAAATTGAAAGCTATTGGCAACCACAGTGGTTTCGAATGATTTATTGAGTATGAAAAAGCTTTCCGCTAGATAGCTTCCGCGTTTGATACCAATCGACCTCGAACGAAATCATTTGACAACTTCAAAGTAGTGTTGGGTGAGGTTCAACCACAATAAGGACAAACTTTTTCACTGTTTTGTAACAGTGCATGAAAACACCAAAACACACCAGAGACAAAAGCAGTTTACGCTGTGGGCTTCTCAGAGTAATTCTGAGCTAATGTCGGCCAAGGTCGGTTTGTATTTTTAAAGAAACTACCACATGTGATCAAGAAACAAATATTTTCAGCGGGACAATGCAACGATGCAAGCCGGTTCAATTTATATGGCCAAAGTTCCTCAACTACCTTATTCTCTGAATTCTCGTGATTCCAAACCAGAAGGAATAGTAGTTTTACCTGAGTAAAACGTTGAAGTCATCTCACAAAAAAAGCCTATTGTGAGGAGTTCGACTAGTCATACTTTTTGGAAGGCATAACAAATTGGGAGACATGCTAGAAATTGTATCTATGTATTTAGAGCTAAACAAAATGGTATGTTCACAAAAAAATAACAAAAGTTGAAAAAAATCGAGAAGGGACGTGTGAGACGCTTCTTACGCGTCACAACTTTTATACCCGGCACAAAGCACTACAGCTGTACCTTAGCGGTTATTTGTCAAACTAAATTTTTTCTTCATCTGTCATCTACATCTACAACACTTCTCACGCCAACACGCTCCGTTAGCTTGCCCCCTTCCCATACACTGCAGACTCACGGCAGAGGAATAGGCCGCACACTGCTCGAAGCAGAGTGTGGGCTATAATAATGATTTAATTGGATCCCAATTTGGTGATCTGATAGATATGGTCATTCTCTCGGAATGGCGATTTTATCGTTTTCTTTTATCTTCAAAATTGTAGATTTGGGAGGTTTTCGCCCTTTTCCGGGGCGTGGCTCAGTTTTGAAATACACTTGTAACAGTGTGAGCATACAGAAGTCTGGATGCAAAATTTGGTGGCTTCAACTCTTATAGTGTCTGAGAACTAGCCGACAAACCAGACGGACGGACGGACAGACAGACAGACATGACTCTATCCATTCGGCTATTGATGCTGATCAAGAATATATATACTTTATGGGGTCGGAAAAGTTTCCTTCTGTGCGTTACATACATTCACTTTATGCACAAGTACAATATACCCTATTTACTCTTCGAGTACCGGGCATTAAAATTGTACTAATTATCATCAACCCGCCCTCGTAGTCTCTGAGTCAACTTTAACAACAATTTAAGCCAAAATGGCGGGAATCTATTAGTAAAAGCCGGTTTAGATCGTTTAGTACGTCGATTTTTTATGCACAGTGTAATTAAAAGTTATGAAATATATATTTCATTTTCTTTCTGTGGCACAAAGCTTACATGTTTAAAATTAAATATGCACAAAAATATGACTGTGTAGTTAATATTTGTAAATGGCGAGACGATGTGTAAGTGTTCGAAGGCACTTTATAACGAGAAGGGACGTGTGAGACGCTTCTGACGCGTGACAACTTTTATACCCGGTACTCAGTAGTCCTTTTGTGCCTTAGTTTTTTTTTATACCCGGTACTCGAAGAGTAAATATGGTATATTGTATTTTTGCACAAAGTGAATGTATGTAACGCACAGAAGGAAACGTTTCCGACCCCATAAAGTATATATATTCATGATCAGCATCAATAGCCGAGTCGATAGAGCCATGTCTGTCTGTCTGTCTGTCCGTCCGTCTTGTTGAGCGCCTGGATCTCAGAGACCATAAAAGCTAGAGCCACCAAATTTTGCATCCAGTCTTCTGTATGCTCACACTGTTACAAGTGTATTTCAAAAATGAGCACCGCCCCCTTCCGCCCCGCAAAAGGGTGAAAACCTAACAAATCTACAATTTTGAAGATAAAAGAAAACTAAAAACGCCATTCCGTAGGGAATGGCCAAATCTATTAGATTACCAAATCGGGATCAGATTGGATCATAATTATAGTTAGAATGAAGAAATTAATTTGCAGTGGCTAAACCCACCCTGTCCCGCAGCTTTTGTTGTTCTTTTCACATTCTCTCATTCACACTCTGCTTCTGCTTCACTCGTCCCCTGCCTCTGCCGACTTTTAACCCACCCCGTCCCGCAGTTTATATTTATTTTTTTTTTGTGTGCGGGCGCTGCCTGTATTGATTCTGATCAAGAATATATATACTTTGTGGGGTCGGAAAGACTTCCTTCTGTGTGTTAAATTATTTCCCCACAAATACAATATACCCTATTGTCTCTTCGAGTACCGGGTATTAAAAAACGTGTACGGAATAAAAATTCATATAAACTGTGGTTATTCATATATTTGAAAACAAGAGTGTTTACTTTCTCGTCGACAGATGTCTAGAATCAATTTGCCACATGTCAGTTTATAGATTGAGCCACAAAGAATTGTAGTTTTACGATGAAATGTTGAATTTCCATCAGCTTATGATAACTTGACCCAAGTTTGATATACATTTAGAAACATTTTTAAAACTGTTTAGTAACAGTAACGTTTTTGTTATCGTTAGAAACAATAGATTAAGCTGGTTATCCTTATAAACATAAAATAAATAAATGTCGGAAATGCTCTATTTATTAACCTCTAAAAAAGGTATAAAAGTGATCATAGATGATATCTTAGTACAAACAATGGTTAACAAAGATCACTAATATAAATGTTGAGGGAGTTTAAAAGAAATAATGGCAAAGTTTTGCTTGTTAATTAACTGCATAATTTCCAGATGCTTGAGATCTATACTGCATTTCTATGTATAATTTGAAGCAAGTACAATGCAAATCAATGCAATCAACTATTCAGACGCCTTCAGCTTTATGTCTTCTATGGCAGTGTTGTTAATAAATCAGATAACAACAAGTAGCACTGCTTTCACTCTTTTAGATGGAAAAAAGCTTTATATCGTTCACCAACTTGCTACACTTCTTTGGAAGATACTTTAAACTTATTAGAGTGCTGTGAAAAATTTTTATTTTCATTGGGACCGATGGACTTATCCATTGCGCAGGTGCTACTAAGTTTAACAAAAGAGGCCGATGCTGTCATGTCCATATCTTCCGCAACCGAATCTGAAACGCATCCGCAACTTATATCAGACGCTGTTAAATTTGGTGTGGTTGAAGCTGAATATACGGCGAAAACATCTAATTTTGTGATTGGTTCCAATTGCATTAATGAGTTGGCCGAGCTGTTGAGCGAGGCAGAAAAGATAGATAAACCTGAAAAATATTGCAGAACTAGTTTAGATTCAATTAATTTATATTATGAATTTTAATATTACGTTCAGTTCCATTATTATTTATATGCGGTAAGTACGATAATGATGACGGAGGATATCTGGATGTAAAGACAGTGCGAGCGACTGTACTGAGGCCACCGGAATCCGCTGAGTGCGTTGACGACGACAAATGTGGCGATATAACACTTGTATTTTTAAAACTATCAGCCAAGAGGTCGGCTGTTAATATAGGTGCAGTTGTCGTTGGTAACGATCCGTCTGAGCTGTTGAGACTTATTGTACGTTTAAATTCTTCTTCAGAAATTCCGCCATGGTTAACTCGACCACTGCAATTGCTGTTCTCTCTTTCCATTGTTAATGAGGCAGATGTAGCAGAGGTTGAAGACACAGTCGTTTCATTCGTAGAAGTTGTATTGATCCCTGAAAATAAAGCTATTATCCCGTGCTCGCGAAATATGTTAAATAATAAGACTATCTACCTGTTACAGGTGATTGATCACCACTGACGTTAGATCCGTTTAATCCACCACAACCGCTTGTGGTACTTGGCGGTCTTGGAAGGCGACGACGTAGCCATGGATGCTTGAGAGCCTCCGCTGGAGTTAATCTTTTATCTGCATCCCATTCCAAGCAACCCCGAATAAAGTTAAGAAATAGCGGATCCTTGCATCCATCCATTGCTTTAGAGAGGCTTTTTGAACATGGGGGTCCTCGAGGCTTTCCTCGACGCGACTGGCCACCAATTAAGACAACCATTCCATCAGACATGGTGCGCACAGTACAATAACGTGGATAACCTTTTGGGCTAAAAAACGTTTTGGATCGCTTTGAGGTGGCAAGTAAAGCTTTATTGGGCATGCCGAGAACTTCAATAATACAGGCAAGCTGGTCGCTTTCGTTTTCACCAGGAAACAGTGCGTGGCCCGATAATAGTTCTGCCAAAATGCAGCCCAAGGACCACATGTCAATAGCTCTGCCATATTTTGCTCCCAAAATAACCTCGGGAGCACGGTAAAATCGCGATTGTATATATGTGTATATACGTTGATTTTCGAAGCATGACGAACCAAAGTCAATAACCTTTTAGAAGTATAATAATATAATTTTTTTTTTTTTAAATCGCTACAGTGAAATTTGATGGTCGCACGACGATAAGTCCGCATTGACCAGGTACTTTAGTTTATGTTAAGGGAATATTAGAAAAAAAAATATTGTACTGAAATTGTTGAACTCAAAAAGAGTTAATTGGCGAGCGGACACCAAAAATGGAATGAATATAATAGAATAATATAATAATGTAAAATGTAAAAACCTAGGAAGGACGTGTGACAACTTTTATACCCGGTACTCGGTAATACAGCTGTACCTTAGTGGTTTTTTCAAATTTCAGATTTTACATTTTTTCTACATATGTATGTCATCTAAATCTAAATCACTTCTCATTTCAACACGCTCTTTTAGCTCGCCCCCCTCCCCTAGAGCCGCACACTGCACGAATCAGACTTTTGAATGAGAGAATGTGCAAAAAATTAAAAAAACGTAGCCACTGCAAATTAATTTCTTCATTCTAGCTAAAAAAAATTTTTTTGAGCCGTGTTTCAACTCTTTTGCAGACAATTATTAAATTTCACATTTTTGGGTACTTGGCAATCTTATTTCAGTTATCTTATTGGTTGTTGAGTCCGAAAATCCTAAGCAGGCTGCACTACTAGCATTTGAACCACTAACGTTTGTTCGGTTAGGTTGTGGCAGCCAGATGAGAATTTAACGCTCAGCGCCATGGCTAGTAAAGGCTAAAATAATGATCCATTCTAATCCAAAGTCGGTAATCTGATAGATATGGCCATTCCCTAGGGGATATCGTTTTTACTTTTCTCTTATTTTTAAAATTGTGGCAGTGGGAGATTTTCGCTCTTTAGGGGGCGAAGGGGGTGTGATATCACATGCATCTTCACGCAACATTTGGTGACTCTATCATCTCTTATAGTATCTGATATTCAGGCGCTCATCAAGACGGACGGACAGACGGCCAGACGGACGGACAGAAAGAAATGGCTAATCGACTCGACTATTAATGCTGATCAAGAATATATATACTTTATGGGGTCAGAAAAGCTTCCTTCTATGCGTTACATACATCCACATTTGTGCACAAATACAATATACCCTATTTACTCTTCGAGTACCGGGTTTTACCATTTTTTTTAATAGTCATTGATGTTAGTAATATACGCTTAGGATTATTTAATAAAATGCAACCTGCATTTTTTATACAAACAAATTCGGTACTTTTATAGGCCTAACACGCAGCCTAGTAAACCAGTCCAGATTTTGCCCAACACGGCAACTTTATTACCCTTAGGTCAGTTCGAATTTATGTACAAATGTGATCTTGAGATTTATGTAACTTCTATAATATATTCCAGGATTCCGTCTGTCTGATTTCGCAGATAACAAAAAATACTATAGTATTGTATTCATATTATTTGCCCAGGCCGCGAGGAAAGATATCGATCGAGATTCAGTAGAGTATGATATGACAGGAGTCACGTTTATTGAGAAAACCTCACGTTAGTTAAGAATATATGAATGATAGTGGAAACGCTAACTTCCGGCAAAAATGTACAAGAAATTCTAAAATAAAATAATGAAACGAAAATGTTATTCTAAAAAAACTCTAGACAACAATTCCCAACAACCAACTAGAAGCCGTCACCTGTTCGATCGTAACTGCAGCAACAAACAGATCACATTTAGATGGCAAAAAGCTTTTGGTCCGGAAGTTTTTTGGAAAATTGGCCAACAAGCCAATTGGCCGAAAGCCAACCTCCAAATAAGGATTGTATTCTAATAAGGTGTGCGCAATGGTGCACGGTGACATACCTTACAAACATAAAAACCTTTGTTAAATGTTCAATTTTCAAATATTGTTCTGTCTTTAATTTTGCCTTAAAGTCAACAAAATAACAATTCAAACGAGAAGGGACGTGTGAGACGCTTCTTAGGCGTCACAACTTTTATACCCGGCACTCAGTACTACATCTGCACCTTAGCGGTGTTTTGTCAAATTTTAAATATTTTCCTCATCTGTCATCTACATCTACAACACTTCTCACACTAACACGCTCCGTTAGCTCCCCGCCCTTCCCTAGACCCACACACTGCAGACTCGCGGCAGAGGCAGCGCCCGCACACAAAAAAAAAGAAATATAAACTGCGGGACGGGGTGGGTTAAAAGTCGGCAGAGGCAGGGGACGAGTGAAGCAGAAGCAGAGTGTGAATAAGAGAATGTGAAAAGAACAACAAAAGCTGCGGGACAGGGTGGCTTTAGCCACTGCAAATTAATTTCTTCATTCTGGCTATAATAATGATCCAATCGGATCCAAATTTGTTGATCTGATAGATATGGGCATTCCCTACGGAATGGCGTTTTTAGTTTTCTTTTATCTTCAAAATTGTAGATTTGGGAGGTTTTCGCCCTTTTGCGGAGGCGGTGTACAAGTGTATTGTAAGTATTTCAAAAATGAGCCACGCCCCGTGTGAGCATACAGAAGTCTGGATGCAAAATTTGGTGGTTCTAGCTTTAATGGTCTCTGAGATCCAGGCGCTCAACAAGACGGACGGATAGACAGGCATGGCTCAATCGACTCGGCTATTGATGCTGATCAAGAATATGTATACTTTATGGGGTCGGAAACGTTTCCTTCTGTGTGTTACAGACATTCACTTTGTGCACAAATACAATATGCCCTATTTATTCTTCGAGTACCGGGTATAAAAATGCCAACAAAAGTTTTGTATACTCTTGGAAGGTTTTTTGAGAATTAAATAATCATTTTCCAGAGCGAAATAAGTGAACTTATAATTTCAAAGGAACTTAAGTTTCTTAAATTAACACAAATACGACCACCTTTGTTATTTAAAATGTATGTTATGCGTCTTGGCATCAATCATATCATTCCTAGAAGTAAGCATGTATCAAAATTCGACCATTCCTTCACAATATACTTTTTTAACTCTTTTAATGTGGTAGAGTGTCTTCCGTGCATGTGCACTTTGATGGAAAGTATTCACCAAAGGTATTCAATTCGGTTAAAATCAGGAACAACGGCTGGCCACTTCAAAACATGAACTTTTCTCTCTTCAAAAAATGGTTTTGTGTACATAAACACATGAATCGCGGCATTATCCTGTTGAAATGTCTAGAAATCTCCATAATGCGTTCCCCAAAAATTAAGAAGATCTTTGTCAAATGGTTGAAAATATGTTTCCGAGCTTATTTTGTGAGTAACAAAACATATTACACACTTTCCAGCAATACCAAATACAGGCCACACTATAAGGAACCCTCCCTTGAAATTTCGAGACATTTTCACATGTTTTGGAGCCTGTATATCCCTATAGCAATACTGATACCCATCTGAACCATCTAATTTTCTAACCATCGATTTTTTCTCATCACTGAAGATGATATTTGGCCACTCCAAGTCCCTAAATTTATGATTTTTGAAATTCAATATGGGCAACTTTATGTCGAGGAAGTAGATGACATTTGACAAGATTGTTTTCTTATGAAATGTTCTGATTTGCCCTCAACATTTGTTGCACTCGATACTTTGATACCGAGAGAACCAGTTCGTGACAAATTTGGTCTGCGCTAAGGTTTTATTTAATTACTAGGCTTTTTATGCGGCGCTTGTCACGCTCTTGCAAAAAATGGCCCGGGCAAGGTTTTTTGCCTTGGTTTTCAGGATCTTTTACCAATTTTCGGATCGTAAAATAGCTTTTGTTAACTTTTCTAGCAAATTGCTATAGTGGAATCCTCTTTTCGCGATAAGTTGAAACTTTTTCACGCTCTTCATTAGAAACATAGCGGTTTGAGACACTTTATCGAAAATAAACTAATTTAAAATATAAAACAGCTCATTAGAACAATAAACTCAGTTGAAACGTTGATTTAAGCTGAAATGAAAAAATGTTCAATCAAATCGGAGCTCTGATGCACTTTTAAGATGCCATCAACTAATAATGTAAGGTCAATTATTTCACACTACATTACGAGGGGCACGAGCTTTTTAAAAATTATAACGGAAGCTTATTGGATTTTCTTCTGAATTTTGTTGTTGCCATTAAGTTGAATATATTTCACGAGTGTCTGCCCAAGATTTGACAGCAGGTCATAAGCATTGTAAGGTGACTTCTTTCGCACACCTTACCACAATCATCTACCTTGCAAAAATGCAACCAAGGGAAAAAACCTTGCCCACCATTACTGCAATAGCGTGACATGTTAATGTGAAAAATATTATTTTTTTTTTTATTTTGTGTGTACCCGGTACTCGAAGAGTAAATAGGGTAAATTTTATTTGTGGGGAATATCGAATGATTGTAACGCACAGAAGGATACGCAATAGATGACAGATGAAGAAAATATTAAAAATTTAAATAAAAAACCGCTAAGGTACAGATGTAGTACTGAGTACCGGGTATAAAAGTTGTGACGCTTAAGAAGCGTCTCGCACGTTCCTTCTCGGTTTTTTTTTCTCCAAGTTTATACTGTTTGACAAATAGAATTATCTCCTATAAGAAAAGTGATAATATGATTCTTGAGAAAAGTTCTTTTGCAAAGTATATGCTAGAAAATATTTAACTATTTAAAAAGATACGAAGTAAATGTATCAGTCTATTAGCCTCGGCGAATTTGTGTATTTTTAAATGTTAAAAACTAATGCATTTTGGTATCGTGCTACAGAGGATTTAATTAAATTTAAAAAGGTGCGAATGATATTTTTGTCAATTTATAGCAACTTTATAGAGACATCAATGAACCACATTTATCGGAGATTTGCAAATTGCTTCCACTCATTGAAATCGGAGTTTAAATTGGTCGCCGCAAAAACCAATTCAGGATTTGTCTTGTGCGAATCTATTGTTTTTTATGTAAAAATCTAGAAAAAGAATCTTAAAGCACTAGTTATAGAGGACGTGTTTTAAAAATCAGTCTTATTTTGAGAATTCAAAATGTCATGTATAAAAATTCACTGACAGATAAATCAAAGAAATAATTGATCACAAAACGAGTAAGAACGTTTGTGATACGTTTGCATTTTTAGTTTTCTTTTATTTTCAAAATTGTGAATACTGCAGCTCTTTGTGGGGGCGGAAGGAGGCGTGGAAAAATTTCGAATGAAACTTGATTCAGTGTAAAATGAAGTCATGAGTCTTCACACAAAATTTAGCTTTTATAGTCTCTGAGAACTAGCCGACAGACAAGACACGCTAGATGTTTATTAATATATAGATAAATATGTATCTTACCTTAATACCAGAACGACCTTGTTGTTTTAAAAGCACATTTTCTGGTTTCATATCACAATGTATAATCTCATTTTTGTATAGCGCATCTAAGCATTGGAGTAGCGAATGTGCAAATTTTCGCACAAGCTGTAGGCTGAAGCCCTTAAATCCGTTTTTCTTAATCAATTCATAGAGGTTAATGCTAAGCAGCTCGAATGTTATGCAAGTGTGATTTCGAAATGTAAAGTAGTCAAACATGTGTATGATGTTCATAGTATTGTATTTATCGTGACGACGTAAATGATGCAGAATTCTAATTTCCTCTTGTGCCTGCCTATGAAACCGCTTCTCATTGCGAACTATTTTTAAGGCAACATGCTCGTGAGTCTTATGATCATAGGCCTTTATCACCTGACCGAAGCTGCCCTTTCCTATTATCTTGAGCATTTCGTATCGATACGCTACGTGATCGTGAGGTATATGAATATAAGCTCCTTGTTCATTATCATAGTCAGAATTGTTTGGTCCGTACACTCCTGGGCGTTTTTTCGCATTAGCTCCAATAAAATAAATTTGAGGATACGCGAGTATTTCAGTGCGCTCATAGGGCGTTAATTTATGCATGTACAATATCATTACTTGTTGCGGAGAAACAACGAGTACTTTTGGTTTTTCCTGTAATGCACTCTTTTGTTGGCCAGACATGATGATCTGCTCATGAAAGGTAAAAGCGTCGTTTTCTATGATCGGTTGAGACGTTTCTTTCAATAAATAAAGGTTTTCGGATTCCGATTCTAATTTATAATTGGGTGTAATAGTACCCCTGCCAGAAGGAAAATCTTTCGAAATTAGACCGGACATCAAATCGGGTTTTGACGAGACTGTTGTAACATTAGGAAGCGAGATTGCTAAAATAAATAATAAAATGGATTTTTGATATTTAAGATATAAATATGCACATATAAGGTCACCTTGAATGGGTTCGGAAATTTCGCATCCATCTGTGGTTAAACCATGTTGAACATTTTTGTCATCTCCAGCATAGTTGGCGATCTTTTCTGTGGGTTGTAATTCTTTTTTATTATCAAGATATCTTCCCGGTGATCCATAGCTACTACTAAAATATTGCACCATATTTCCTTGACAAGAGTGATGGCTTAAATTATGTGAATTGGTATGAGTGATGCCAGCCTTGGTCGGATTTTGATTGATCATCTTGATGTTGGGCTGAGGTATAGATATTGATGTAGCAGGTGAAGATGCTTTTCCGATTTTTGCTACAACGGGCACTGCTTTTATGTCGTTTTTCCCGGGAAAAATGTTAGCATCACGTATTACATTCGTTCCAGATAATTTAATATGATTACTTTTTTGTTGTGTACCAACCATAGTGGCGAGTATTTTTGTATTTTAACGAATTTCTTTCGATTTCTCGCTAATTTTCAGCCAATTTGTGTTTTGATTATTAGTGGGCTTCGGTCCGCTCCACTGAAGTTAGAATACAGTTATGTAACAACTTTTGCTGTCTAACTGACTGGGTGATGGAATACACAGTTTCAGTTTCACACTGCTCGTTGTTGGCCAAACTATTCATTTTTTGGGACTTCCCCTTATGCATACGAAGATGCTGTTTCTCTCATTGCACGAAACATGTAAAACAAATGTATGCCCTGTACGACAAGTTGGCATTGTCTTTGGTTACTTTCCAAGTCGTCCAGGTTTTTTAAGAACGATTTTTTTACTAACACAAACACTTCTCCCAGTCATGGGAGATTATTTATCCGATTTCTATTCACAGATGTAATAACCCAAATCCGGATTGGCAATTAATTTGATTTGCCTATCTTTACTGCAGGTGCCCTTTTTCTAATTCAGACCTTGAACTAATGTCTCACTTAAAATATTTTCATTATAATGCAGTAATGTAGATTGCATTATTGACATCTTCAGTAGCCAGGTTTTTTAACTTTATCCGTTTTTGTTCTGCTCTCTTAATGAAAGCCCTCGTCCAGGCAGCTAGTCATTCTCATTTAGCTTCAACAATTACAAAAAAATGTTCAGCTTGTTGCTCACGTCTTAAACTATGCTGGTTATGAAGTTAGTTCCAGACTCCATATATGCAGTTTCTACTAAATGCACTAAAATGGGAACAAAAATACATAAATTTATGTACTTTAGGGCTACAATCAGTATTTTTTTTTGGGATATGGAACATGCATATGTATGTAATGCAAATACGTACCTGAAAAGAAACCAAACATATTATGTATCCATCATAAGTGGTTCCAAATGAAAAAAGTGTAATTATTCCAGTTTTGTGTTCGGGTTCCTAATGAATGTCATCACATTTCGATTTTTTAAATACATTCCATACACGTATATAGACAAACACATATTGACATTTAAAAAAAAAACACGGACTTATCATGGGCTTTTGAATTAAACAAAGTGTGCAGACCTATTTGACAAATGTAGTAGCAGTATGGTTTTAACATTATATATTAATATTGTTTCTTTCAAGTTACGTTTGTATACATAATTTTCAGGCAAAGATAGCTGAATTCGATTAACTTAGGGTGCCACAATAAGAAACATTTCATAGAGGGCATTGACAACAATGCTGTTTTGAAATATCGTAGCTATACCGATATTTTGTTCCTCAATGCACTAAAGCAGGGCTCTGCAGGGCCCTTTCTATTTTGCATTGGTCAAGGCATTTCTGCTGCGCTACCGAAACACGTACAGTATGAAAAAGCAGCATAGCTTCGGCAATTTGACTGCAATTTCGTGTTTTAGCTACACACACAAGCGCACTGCAAAATATGTCAGTGATGGGTGCCGAACCCTGCACTAAAACCCAGAACTCAGATGCGCTAAATTTTCTGTCGACCGAATCAGGGATGATATTCCTTAGGAATATTAGAAATCCCTCCTGTTTTTAGTCCAAAAGAAAGTTTCCCAGATAGATTTTCGCAGTTGAGTACTTAATTTTAATCTTATTAATGCTTATTCATTATTATTAATTATTCGAAGGATATTATCATAAAAACAAACCACAAATAAAAGTTTTTGTTACACAATCAGTTTTTATTAAGTATTTTCATTGTTATTTGAGGATAATGTTTATGGCTTTAATTGTTAATGAAAACCTTTTTCATGTGAACATTTAACTGATTTTCTTGAAATGGATATTTATAATCCACGATAGTTGGAAATTTAACAAATCAAAATATTTTTCAGGAGTACCCTAATTATCGTATTTAATTTAGAATCGACATATCGATATGTTTATATGGAACCTTACTTATGTGCCGTTGCAACCCAAAATATAGAAGTTTTTCCCTGTTTTAAGAGTGTTCCTTGCTACAAGAAAATTCGATAATATTTAAATTTGATTCGTAGCGTCATTGGATATATCAAATGACAACATTAGATGTTTAAATTGAACGTTTTGTGGATGGAATACAGAAAAGTATTTAGCTACAATTATAATTCATGAAGTGATAAATGTTGACATTAGCATATCGTGAAGTGTGTGTGCTTTACCACCCTATTTGCCCTTGCTTTTAATCGTTCAATATACACAAGCAATGTGTATATATGTACGTGAATTAAACATAATTTCTTAACACGTGAAACCCATTTAGCGAATGTTAGTTCTATAATATTGTAACAACAGGATGTACGGAAAATTGTCGAAGTTGCATTTAAGGGTGACCCAACGAAAATCCATACACATACACAGGGCCGTGCTAAGAAAAATTTGCGTTGAGTTGTAAAACGGCACCCCCAACACCCTGTGTATTCAAAAGTGTTGTTGGATGTCAGCATAAAAGAATTAAATTTACGATATTTAAAAAACCTGCAATATAGTAATCTTTTTTTGTATAGAACATAAGTTATTTGAGATTCCAAATCAACGCCCTTAAATTGTGGCGCCAGGTGCAGAATGGACCCTTCGCAATTCCCCTCCCCCATCCAACTGCGCAAAGAATGAGGACTCATGACCTTATTTACCATGGTAGCACACTACTTAACACTTTTTTTCCGCTTGAACCAAGTTTTTTTTATAGAAAAAATGCTTAATGACGTTTTTTTCATCGGCAGAATTTAATTTTTTTAAACAAATTGTAAATTTTCTAGAGGTAGTGTTTGGACAACTTTGCCAATCACAGACACTTTCTTTGCTTTATAGAACCGTCTTGGAACAAATAAGCTTTCAAAATATAAATTGATTATTTGTTGAAGGTGAACAATTTACGGATAACACTACTCGACAAAATCGAATTTTATTTTTAAAGAACCAGCCGAATTTTTTGATAGATTTGGGGCATTACAATTTTTAAATGAAATATGCTATTTCATATATGAAAACCTGGTAGTTTGGTTAATACTTTTTTCAGAGGCAGCTTTATGATTTTTTTTTCGCTTCGAACCAAGTTGGCGTTGTCTGATAAACTGAGAGCTTTAAAACGTTTTTTTTTAAAGTTGTCTTTTTTTCAATGGCAGAACTTTATTTAAAACATTTTTAAAGTCTGGTATGTTTTAGCAACTGTAGGGCTTCTTTTTTTCACAAAACTTAAGTATCTTACATCTGCTTGTAGTGAATTTAGCCATTCTATGAAGTTGATGAGTTCATATATAATGTATATCCATACACTTTGGGGTTTTAGCTTACCGTTACTAATATGTTGAGCTTTGAAATGCAAAAATGTTAATTTTTCTGAGGTATTTTTTACAACATTTTGACTTAAAAAACTCGGAAAAGTCGAAAAAAATTAAATCCTGTGTCGACTATTTTTTATGTACAGGTGCATTCATTGTACGTCGTTAAAAAAAATCCTAAAACATGTCGGCGTTTAACAGAAAAAAATAGTAGATTTAATTTTGTTTCGACCTTTCCTGAGTTTTAAAGTCAAAAAATGTCACACCAAAATCCTTAATATTTTTTAAACGTTAAGCTAAAACCACAAAGTGTTTGGGTATACATTATAAGTAGATGCATTCATCAGTTTTTTAAAAGCTAAGTTCATTACAACCCGATGTAAGATAAGTTGTGTGAAAAAAGAAGACCTCTTAAAAAAACGTTAAAAAATGACTAGATTTCAAACATTGTCTGGCATAAAAAAAAATATCATCAAACCATTTCTAAGACCCATATCTTTCAGAAAAAGTTTGTCTGGATCGAAGTGGCAAAATCGTGTCGAGTAGTGTAATTGGATCCAAACACTTTTTATTTAGTTTCCCGTCTAGGAAATATATGTGGCTTTAAGATGCAAAAATTATGATTTTGGTGTGGTATTTTTAACAAAATTTCGATATTAAACAATTATGTAAAGTTGATAAAAATTATATCATGGGTTCTTTATTATACAGTTTGACGTTGTCCACTAGTGTTATCCGGTATAATAATAGTGACCTTTTTTAGGGAGTTCACCTTCGATTAATATCTGATGTTAAGCTCATACCAAAAAACGGTAAAAGTTTACCAATCAAACTAACAGCTGCATTTTTGTTTAAAAAAAATCTTAATTACAGGTTTGAGTACGGCGCCTGACTCACCGACTTTCTTACGTATCATGATTGATCCTAGTTCTAGCGAGGAAGAGGGAGAAGAAGATGCCATTGTCAATGTATCAACTAAAGGACGACTTGCAGTACCGTCTAAAGCTGCGGGCGGTATTCCCGTATCAAGTGGTACTTCAAGTCCCGCGGTAGGATCTAACGTTCCCGTATCTGGATCTAACGGTGATTTTGATGGAAACAATAGGCCATCTAATGCCAATACTGCTGTCAATCGCACTGATGCTGGGAATGTTTCTGTCGCTGTGGGAACGGTCTTAGGGTCATCAAAAAATGACCAATTGCATGGCAGTCGCACTGATGGTGGCAACCTTGAGGTTCCAAACAACGGTATTCCCAGGTTCGTTATACTTTTTGGAATTTAGCTAGCATTAAAAATGTCTTAAACACAAAGGTTTTTCTATAATTTAATCGGGAGGCCAAATAATCTTTCAGGCTCTTTCAATCGGGAGGTTTTCTGAATTTAATTTTAAAACAACTATTTCTGAGTTCTCTACCAACATTTCGAGTTGTGCAAAAAAGTTGTAGTCTTTAAAGCATAATAATTTCAAGCATGTTTCACATGAAACTAACGTTTTTATATCCGGTACTCGAATAGTAAATAGCGTATTGTATTTTAACGGATGTACTTTTGTAACGCACTTAAGGAAACTTTTCTGACCCCATTATCTATTCTTGAATAATATCAATAGGCAATAGCATGTTTCACATGAAACTAACCTTTTTATACCCGGTACTCGAATAGTAAATAGCGTATTGTATTTTAACGGATGTACTTTTGTAACGCACATAAGGAAACTTTTCCGATCCCATTATCTATTCTTGAATAATATCAATAGGCTACTCGAAATAGCCATGTCTGTCCGTCCGTCTTAATGAGCGCCTGGACATCAGAGACTATAAAAGCAAGAGCCACCAAATTTTGCATCCAGATGGCTGGGATATCCCACTGTTACATGTGTATTTCTTAGGTTTGCCACGCCTCCTTCCGCCCCCACAAAGGGAAAAAATGGATACACAATTTTGAAGATAAGACAAAACTAAAAATGAAACGAGAAGGGATCTGCACCTTAGCGGTGTTTTGTCAAATTTTAAATTTTTTCTTCATCTGTCATCTACATCTACAACACTTCTCACGCCAACACGCTCCTTTAGCTCGCCCCCCTTGCCTAGAGCCAAACACTGCAGAGTAATGGCAGAGGCAGAAACGAGGCAGAGGCAGCTGACGCACACTGCGCGAAGCAGAGTGTGAATGAGAGAATGTGAAAAGAACAACAAAAGCTGCGGGACATTCTGGCTATAATAATGGTCCAATCGGATTCCAATTTGGTGATCTGATAGATATGGCCATTCCCTACGGAATGGCGTTTTTAGTGTTCTTTCATCTTCAAAATTGTAGATAATAATTGGATTAATATTATAGCCGGAAGTATTTAAGTATGCTTTAAATAAAAAAGCGAAATTGGAAAAAAAAATTATATTTGTTATTTTTGATGCTGTGTTCCCCACCATCCTGCAGCTTCTACAAATACTTGAATAGCATAGCATAGTGGTAAAACAGCAAAACTAGTTTAAGTGCACATATACAGTTGTGTTCAACTCCATCACTTTCACAACTATTTTTGAGACCCCTCCAGTCTTTCGAATTAAACAATTGATACCTTTTTGAATAGATTGGAACGTACGCATTATAAACCGATGAAATCTTAATACATTTGCTTTCCATCTTCTTGTTTTCCATGATTTAAGTCGAGTACCCGTGAAATTTTTGCTGTTCAATGAAATAGTAGTGCTGGGTGCAAGTATTTAAAAAAATTAAAAAACAAATCAAATCAATAAAAAAAGGACACCATCAGTAAGCTTAATTTATATAGTGAATAATTTGATGAAAGAACTGTTTGGACATGGCGGTACTTTTGTTTTTCGAGCGTAGAAGAAATCATTTCTGGGCCCAGTAGAGGAAACCTAAGATTTTTATTAAAAACTGAAGTCAGGAGGTATGATGGAATTGAAAACTAAGTTGAATGTGCTCTTACAATTGTAATTAACTATTTTAACTGAAGAAGAACCCTACAAATTTAACTTTTATGCGAAACACGTATCTTTTGGAGGTTGGTCGAAGATGGTCGAAGGCAAGGTCAAGGGTCTTCAATATCCTCAAAAATTAGGAAAACAATTTTATATCGCTCTGTAAGTTTTATGACAGTTAGTATACGACTGACTAGACATTATTTTATTGCAAGAATTCCCAGAAAGCAACGCGATTGGCTCTGAGAGTATAGGTGTATACAACAAGAACGCATGTGCCTGAGCAGTGTCACAGTGACAAAACAATACTTTTGACTGATAACTGTAAAGTTTTATAATAAGGTAAGAAATAACAAAAAGAATGGGTTTGGCGTTCACAGACATCAGATTAGTGTTAAAGTTCTTGAAAAACCGGTATTGGGCATGTTGAGCTCCAGTCCATACGAAGTGTTACTTCCTAGCATCCTAGTTGGAGCATTTTACAAAACTGTGTGGGCCAGCATACTTTTTCATACATTACATTCATATTTCAGTTGAAAAAACGTTTGAAAAGGATCTTTCAACAAGATAATGATCCGAAATACTCAAAAAAGCTCGCAAGAAATTGGGTTTTATCTGAAAAGATCGGCGTTTTTCGATGATCAAATCAGTCCCTGGATTTGAATGTTATCAAAATTTTATAGGGGAATGCCAAATGCATTATAATAAATGCAATTCCGGCATCCAGAGCAAGTGAGAGCCAGTGGTTCAAAAATTATTGGCTAAAATGGCTATTGAAGCTTGAGCCGGACCTTATTGATTTATTCCAGGCGGGAGCAAGGAAGTAATTAAATCAAAACAAGAAAATAAATATTAAACTTCTAGAAAGATGTAGAGCATAAAAGATGGGTAAAATTTGGGTTTAGTTTTCGATTTTCAAAAATGTTCTACTATTTCATTGAACAGCACTTTTCATGGGTATTTTTGTAAAGTCATGCAAATCAAGAAGATGGAATGCAATTGTTCCAGAATTCCTTCTGGTTCCTAATGTGTGCATTTCAGGCTTTCTAAAATGGTATCACTTGTTTAATTTGGATGATTGAAAATGTCTTAAAAATAGCTTTGAAAGTGGTGAGGTCCGGCACTACTATTTTATTGAACACATATATATGTAATATATAATATAGTCAAAAGTAAAGAAGATATCGTCCTCCTGTTTTATCCTATGTTAATTATGTGGACCATATACAGTTGCGGCAAAAATAATAGCACCGCGATGTACAACAGTTTTTTCTTCATCTGTCATCTACATCTGCCCGTCTGTCCGTCCGTCCGTGTTGTTTGTCGGCTAGTTCTCAGAGACTATAAGACCTAGAGACACAAACTTTTGGCTCCGGACTGCTGCATGCTCACACTGAAACCAGTGTATTTCAAAAATTAGCCCCGCCCCCTTCCGCCCCCGTAAAAGGACGAAAACCTCCCAATTTTACAATTTTGAAGATAAAAGCAAACTTACAACGCCATTCCGTAGGGAATGGCCATATCTATCAGATCACCAAAAGGGATTCGATGGGATTATTATTATAGCCAGAATGAATAAATTAATTTGCAGTGGCTAAACCCACCCTGTCCCGCAGCTCTTGTTGTTCTTTTTATACCCGGTACTCGAAGAGTAAATAGGGTATATTGTATTTGTGGGGAATAACGGTTGTATGTAACGCACAGAAGGAAACGTTTCCGACCCCATAAAGTATATATATTCTTGCTCAGCATCAATAGACGAGTCGATAGAGCCATGTCTGTCTGTCCGTCTGTCTGTCTTGTTTGTCGGCTAGTTCTCAGAGACTATAAGAGTTAGAGCCACCAAATTTTAGCTATTTTTTGTTGTTTTGTTGTTTTCACATTCTCTCATTCACACTCTGCTTCTGCTTCACTCGGCCTCGGCCTCTGCCCTCCACCTGGCGCTGACTCTTCCGACTTTTAATCCACCCCGTCCCGCAGCTTATATTTGTTTTTTTTTTTGTGTGAGGGCGCTGCCTCTGCGTCTGCCGCAAGTCAGCAGTATGTGGGTCTAGGGAAGGGCGGCGAGCGTGTTGGTGTGAGAAGTGTTGTAGATGTAGATGACAGATGAAGAAAAAATTTAAAATTTGACAAAACACAGCTGAGGTGCAGATGCACTATTGTCCCAATGACCAGTTTTGGTGGCTGTTTACGCCAAATTAGCGCAAAGGGCTTATGGCCGGGAGCAATTAGTATTTTGTATAAGTAAAATGAATTTGTAGCATTAAGATATTGAATTGTTGCATTTACGACATACTCACAGAAGTTTGTTGCTATGAATACGATAGAGAAAGAGGAAGAACATGCATTTAATAGGTGAATATCGAAATTGAAAAGAAGAAGAGATTAAATTGATTTGAATTCCGACTCGGTCAAATCAGCAGCACTTGGCTTTTTATTTCGAGATTTTGATTCCGAACTGGTTGCGAGGAGTTGCGGAAACAGTGGCCAAAAGCTAATTTTTAAAAGTTAAAACCAAGACTAGGTTTTTAACGCTCTGTATTAGAAAAAGAGTGACCATCAAAGTTGCGTATAAGAAATTTTCATAGATGGCGCCACTTTCGAAAAATCTGCTGTGAAACCTAGCGGTCATTATTGCACAGAATGTGCGGGGAAAAAGTACCAAATTTATTGCTGTTTTAAATATCTCATAAATTGGAAAATACGATTAACTGATCCAATTTTTTTGCATTTTATTAAGTAGGCTTTTTTCTACGTGTTCTGTAATGTGAACGAATATAGTGGTTGGCGATGTCTTCTACATCTAGATGTAGTCCTGAGTGCCGGGTATAAAAGTTGTGACGCGTAAGAAGCGTCTCACACGTCCCTTCTTGTTTTTTTTGTGTGCGGGCGCTGCCTCTGCACATGCCGTGAGTCTGCAGTGTGTGGGTCTAGGGAAGGTCGCGAGCTAAAGGAGCGTGTTGGTGTGAGAAGTGTTGTAGTAGATGTAGATGACGGATGAAGAAAAAATTTCAAATTTGACAAAACACCGCTAAGGTGCAGATGTAGTACTGAGTGCCTGGTCCCTTCTCGTTTAAAATGTGACAGTGAGTTGGTTAGCTCATTTCGTGAATGTAAATCCAGCTGCAAGCAACTCATCTATGGACAAAATAGAATAATAATACAGCAGTTAAGCCCGCCAGCTCATCTGCAAAGACAACAAGCAACCTTTTCTTCTTATCACAATAACCATCATCAGCAGAAAAAAATATACAATCCACATAAAGAGTTCACTATTGAAGAACCATACTTGCACACAAGTTTTACCGATCAGAAAGTTGTTGCTGTTAGGGCTGTGACTGATATATCCTATATACCTGGGAATAAAACTCAGTCACACCTGTACAGTAGCAGCATTAACCGTGTTCGGTCATCAGTGGATCCTCAATTCCAGGAGGTAATACGAAGTAATAATCAATTGTTGCTATCATCATCTAGTGGTGTTTCGCAAGAAACATTAAATCAGAGTATTGGATCTTCGAGGGCCAACTCACTGCCACGACCTTTGTCACCATCACCATCCGTTAACAGCGAGAAGCCTGAAACAGGGGATCCACATGTAAGTACATTTGAATATAATTAAGTAATAATAAAGTGTGTTTTCCTCCTGCGATTAATAAATTTGTTTAGTGTTTTAATAACACTACTTGACGAAATATAACTTTTTTTCGTCAAGGAAGCAAACCAACACTTTCCGATAGTCTATGTCAAAACTTTTTATACCCGGTACTCGAAGAGTAAATAGGGTATATTGTATTTGTGCGAATAACGGTTGTATGTAACGCACGGCTCGTTCTCAGAGACTATAAGAGCTAGAGCCACCAAATTTTGGCTCCGGACTGCTGTATGCTCACACTGAAACCAGTGTATTTCAAAAATTAGCCCCGCCCCCGCAAAAGGGCGAAAACCTACCAAACCTACAATTTTGAAGATAAAAGAAAACTAAACGCCATTCCGTAGTGAATGGCCATATCTATCAGATCACCAAATTGGGATCCGATCGGATCATTATTATAGCCACAATGAAGAAATTAATTTGCAGTGGCTAAACCCCCCCCCCCTGTCCCGCAGCTTTTGTTGTTCTTTTCACATTCTCTCATTCACACTCTGCTTCTGCTTCACTCGGCCCCTGCCTCTGCCCTCCCCCTGGCGCTGACTCTTCCGACTTTTAACCCACCCCGTCCCGCAGCTTATATTTGTTTTTTTTTTTGTGTGAGGGCGCTGCCTCTGCGTCTGCCGCAAGTCAGCAGTATGTGTGTCTAGGGAAGGGCGGCGAGCGTGTTGGTGCGAGAAGTGTTGTAGATGTAGATGACAGATGAAGAAAAAATTTAATATTTGACAAAACAGCTGAGGTGCAGATACACTATTGTCCCAATGACCAGTTTTGGTGGCTGTTTACGCCAAATTAGCTCAAGGCTTATGGCCGGGAGCAATAAGTATTTTGTATAAGTAAAATGAATTTGTAGCATTAAGCTATTGAATTGTTGCATTTACGACATACTGACAGAAGTTTGTTGCTATAGAACATGCATGTAATACGCTCTGTATTAGAAAAAGAGTGGTCATCAAAGTGGCGTACCAGAAAATTTCATAGATGGCGCCACTTTCGAAAAATCTGCTGTGAAACCTAGCGGTCATTATTGCACAGAATGTGCAGGGAAAAAGTACCAATTTTATTGCTGTTTTAAATATCTCATAAATTGGAAAATACGATTAACTGATCCAATTTTTTTGATGCATTTTATTTAGTAGGTAAACGTAGTAAAAACTACGTGTTCTGTAATGTGAACGATATCTAGTGGTTGGCGATGTCTTCTACATCTAGATGTAATCCTGAGTGCCGGGTATAAAAGTTGTGACGCGTAAGAAGCGTCTCACACGTCCCTTCTCGTTTTTTCAAGAATTGTTAAAAACTGATATTTTTGGCTAAGGCATTTTTAGAGATAGCTTTTCAATTTCGTAGACAACTTAAGTATATTTGATTTGGTTGTTAAGAACCATTCTGAAAAGCAATTTGTTGCAGCTAAAGATGTGGCCCAAACACTTGGTTTTTATACCCGGTAATAGGGTATATTGTATTTGTGGGGACAATTGGATGTATGTAACGCACAGAAGGAAACGTTTCCGACCCCATAAAGTATATATATTTTTCATAATAATCAATAGGTGAGTCGATTGAGCCATGTCTGTCTGTCCGTCCGTCCGTCTGTCTTGTTGGGCGCCTGGATCTTAGAGACTATAAAAGCTAGAGCTCCCAAATTTTGCATCCAGACTTCTAAAATAGCCACAATGAAAAAATTAATTTCCAGTATCTAAACCCACCCCGATCCGCAGCTTGGCGTGCAGAGTGATCTAAATTATGTGAATGTAAATGTTAAATTAAAAAAAAACACTAAGGTGCGGATGTTGTACCTAGTACCGCGTCGTTTAAAATATAGCTTGTCAAAAAAACATCATTTATTAATTTGAAAGATAAATATTCCACACCAAGGTCCGCAGCTCATCGAAACCAAGGATGCCCTTTCCGACTGAACTATACATATGCCGCTTAATCATTTTAACAGCAGCCTCCCAAAGTCCGCCAAATTGGGGGATCGAGGTACATACATCCGTCTTGTAGTGGAAAGGTCCTCAGTAATTGATTCCGGTCACAGTGAATGCCGGTGACTTCTCACCAAAATTAGGTCGGTATTTGCTGCAGATTATGCATTTCCCCAATGCCCGAGAAACTTCCACCCATCGCCCATTAGTGCAACAAGACGAAACAAGACGAGCAGCGACTGAGAGCCTGCATGATGAAAGTGAAAGTGTTCAACGATTTCAAATGTCAACGGATGATTCTTCGGGACGGCGAGCATCATAATCAAGCGTTGAGTGCTGAAGTCTTCCACCTATGCGAAGTAGTCCAACCGAGATAACAATGCAATGATGCTTGAAGAACCAATTTTCTTTCCATTAGTGAAAGCCTTATATTTGGGAAGAACTCTTTGAACGATACGAAGCAGTAAGTGGGTTCCATCACGAATATCCTAGAGTGTAAGTTTTGGTGACATAATCCCTTTGACAAACTTAAAAATATAACCAAAAATTCGCTGCACCGTAGCAAACGAGTTGATGTACTTGAATGTACGCGAAATGCGTAAATGTACGCTCACCAGAGGTGAGCAGAGCCTTTTGTCGAACTTCTGGAAGATCTCTTTGGCAAACACGATCTAGGTCAATCGTCCTTCTCCAGGTCTAGAAATGATTGTCCTTCCATCCACAGAGACGACTGCAAGAGTTCCTGAGGAGAGGTTCCCTTGGAGATTATGTTAGCCGGATTCTGGGACGCGGTCGGGACATAAAGTCATATCTTGCGTCAGCTGCTGTATGACAGCAAGGCTATTGACAACGAATACGTTAAGCCTTCAACCATGAGAGCACAACCAATGAAACCAATAGATAATGCAATTTACAATCAAATGCCTTCATATTCTAAACTTCGCTAACAAAATGAGCAAGAAGGGCTCCAGCTTGTGAATGTCTATCGTGTTCCGAGGTGCCAGATGAGATTTCGAACAAAGTAGATATGTATCAACTCAAAGTGAGGTAAACGATCGAAAAACACGATCCATTCGCAGCGAGACTGGCATCACAAAAATCATGCACTTCGCTCTAAAGCCTGCGGCAAGCTCTCGTCCCAGTCCATCTTGCTTCTCTACATCTTCTGAAGAACTGAAGAATCATCTCAAAGCTAAATGGATTTGGATAACGCTCAGCAATGTGAAAAGCAGATCTGGTCCGATGAGCAAATCAATTCGCTGTGGACGAAGAACGAGGAATCAGCAAGCTGAATTTCGACTGTACGCTCCAAGATTCGCGAGATTTTAGGACGAGTTGGACTGAGTATATTTCTGTTGAGACAGCGAGCTGCAACGGCGAAATCAGCGAAGAACGATGGTACGTTTGTGTGTGGGTGTGTGTGTGTATATGCACTGCACCAGCACAGATGACGAAAACGAAAAAAACGAGACGGACACTTCTCATGCCAACACGCTCTTTTAGCTCGCCCCCCTCCCCTAGAACCTCACACCACACGAATCAGAGTGTGAATGTGCAAAAAATACAAACAAGCTGCTGGATAGGGTTGGTTTTACCACTGCAAATAAATTTTTTCATTTTGGATTCCGACCGCTTGAAGAAAATCCATAAATTTATTAAAATCGCGAATTCGTAATATGGACGAATTCATGCCGTGAGTACCCGGTACTCGAAGAGTAAATAGGGTATATTGTATTTGTAGGGAGTGACTTATGTATGTAACGCACAGAAGGAAACGAGTCGATGTAGCCATGTCTGTCTGTTCGTCCGTATAAAAGCTAGAGCCACCAAATTTTGCATCGAGACTTCTGTATGCACACACTTACAAGTGTACTTCTAAAAGGAGCCCCGCCCCCTTCTGCACCCACAAAGGCCGAAAATTTCCCACAGCCACAATTATGAAGATAAAAGAAAACTAAAAACGCCGTTCCGGAGGGAAGGACTGTAAAATTGAAAAAAGCCGCTCAGGTACAGATTTTGGGTAACGGTTATAAAAGTTGTGAAGCGTAAGAAGCGTCTCACACGTCCCCTTTCGTTTTGTATGTACTACAGGTGCATTTCTGGACATTTTCTGAGGTTTAGAATCCAAATGTTTGTATATCAAAGCTTAATATTTTTTATATTTTTCATATATATGTATAAACTTTATAGCTAACTTTCATCAGCTTTATAGAATAGCTAAGTTTATTTAAACCACCAGATATTAGACACTCAGGTTGTGTGAAAAAAGAAGAAAAATTATCATCAAACCATTTCTAAGCCCCATATCTCTCTTAAAAAAAAGTTTGTCTGAATCGAAGCGGCAAAATCGTGTCGAGTAGTGTAATTAAACATCTTTTCCAACAAATCCAATGCGACATTGTAGTTGCTTTACGATATATTCAGCTAACCAACAGTCGAAATGACTGTCAATGATGGTGGTGAAAATTTAGTACAAGTCAGTCTAAGTCAGTATCCTCTGCTAAACTTTGGCAATTTTATAGGTGGCAGAGAGAATACT
This sequence comes from Drosophila guanche, assembly GCF_900245975.1. Classification (NCBI taxonomy): domain Eukaryota; kingdom Metazoa; phylum Arthropoda; class Insecta; order Diptera; family Drosophilidae; genus Drosophila; species Drosophila guanche. Next base: position 49,738 of record NW_022995759.1, on the reverse strand, counting down.
AGCCTACGACGAGGTTGAGGCTGAGAACCCGCTATCCCAGCAGCTGTATTCTCCCTCTTACGTAGAATGCGTGATGTAGATGAGAGACGTAGAGAAAATGTAAAATTCGATAAAAATCATAAGTTTACAGGTATACATGTAAAGTCGATGTTAAACGCGACTCACAGCGTTCATCGTTGTTTCGATTGCCGTTTTTTAAGCTTGGACCCTGAGCATCATCCGAAGTTTGGTCTACCATAACCGATTTTAAAGAGCATTGGAAGCGTTTAATGTTTAATAAGGATTTCTGGGAATGCTACTTTATTTAGAAGATCGGACTTGTTTAATGAAAAAACTACTTTTTCTGTTTATGTCGCACACGGTTGGTTTGTGGAACACAATCTAGCGCCAGCTCTGTACATTTTTATGTTACTTTAATGCATATTTCGGTGAATTTGGATTTTGAGAACTTCAACATATTGCCATCACGGAGGGAGGAGATCGACTTATGGCTAATAAATTAGGGGGGCCCTAATTAGAGAATAAATGTTTTGTTACTGAAAATTCATTAGTGGGTTATTTAGGGCTGCGTAATCGTATTCAATGTATTTTATGGCGGCAACACCGCTTCAGTTTTTATTTCGCTACTTTATTTTGGATATACATACGTACGTTTACATTGTATATAAACTCAATAGGGACATCAGTATAAGATACTAATTACACTACTCGACTAAATCTAAATTTTTTTCCTCAAGGAACCAAATCAACTTTTTCAGATAGATATAGGACATTAAAATGTTTTAAGAATTAATTTGAGAATTTTTAAAGTCTGGTATTTCTCTGTAACGTTTTTTTAGAGGTAGCGCTTCTTATTTTCACATTACTTGCGTATCTTAAATTTGGGTGTATGGAACTTAGCTATTCTATAAAGCTGATGAAAGCTTGAAAAATATTAAATATAATATTATTAAAAATATAAAGGATTTATTTTTTTCGACTTTTCCTCAGTTTTTAAAGTCAACATTTCGTAAAAAAAACAGCACAAAAATCAACATTTTTTAATTTGAAAGCTTATTTTTTCCCAGGCGATACCACAAAGCGTTTGGGTCTACCTTTAGGTGCATCAATCAGCTCTCAGGACAACAAACTTCCTTACAACCAGATTTAAGATACTAAAGTTATGTGAAACGAGAAGGGATATGTGAGACGCTTCTTACGCGTCACAACTTTTATACCCGGTACTCAGTACTACATCTGCGCCTTAGGTTATTTCTCAAATTTTACATTTTTTCTTCATCTGTCATCTACATCAAAAACACTACTCACACCAACACGCTCCGTTAGCTCCCCGCCCTTCCCTAGACCCACACACTGCAGACTCGCGGCAGAGGCAGAGGCAGCGCCCGCAAAAAAAAAAAAAACAAATATAAGCTGCGGGACGGGGTGGGATAAAAGTCGGCAGAGGCCGAGGCCGAGTGAAGCAGAAGCAGAGTGTGAATGGGAGAATATGAAAAGAACAACAAAAGCTGCGGGACAGGGTGGGTTTAGCCACTGCAAATTAATTTCTTCATTGTGGCTATAATAATGATCCAATCGGATCCCAATTTGGTGATCTGATAGATATGGTCATTCCCTACGGAATGGCGTTTTTAGTTTTCTTTTATCTTCAAAACTGTAGGTTCGGGAGGTTTTCGCCCTTTTGCGGAGGCGAAAGGGGGCGGGGCTAATTTTTGAAATACACTGGTTTCAGTATGAGCATACAGCAGTGCGGAGCCAAAATTTGGTGGCTTTAGCTCTTATAGTCTCTAAGAACTAGCCGAAAAACAAGACGGACAGACGGATGGACGGACAGACAGACATGGCTCTATCGACTCGGCTATTGATGCTGATCAAGAATATATATACTTTATGGGGTCGAAATCGTTTCCTTCTGTGCGTTACATACAACCGTTATTCACACAAATACAATATACCCTATTTTCTCTTCGAGTACCGGGTATAAAAACAAACCGCTACCTCTGAAAATAAATAAAAAAACGATTTTTAAAAATTTCTCAAAAAAAAGTTCTGCCATATAAAAAATCAAATTGTCAGCAGACCATTTTTAAGCCCCATATCTTTCATGAAAAGTGTGTTTGGTTCCTTGAGGAAAAATCGTGTCGGGTAGTGTTAACTACTTACTAAAATACAGCAGTATCTAATTACCATGAAATGATTATTTTATTAGGATAAACATGAACGCGAGGAGGAAGAACGCAAACGCCGAATTCAGTTATACGTATTTATATCGCGATGTATTTCATATCCGTTTAATGCAAAACAGCCCACGGATATGACAAAACGACAACCAAAAATTATGAAGCAACAATTAGAGATAATTACACAACGTTTCCAGGTAAGGAACATTTTTACATACGATTTAATCTACAGTTTTTTTAAATATGAGGGCTCTTCAATAAGTCCGTTTAAAAACTTTTTAAATTTATTGCATATGTATGTGGACATATATTTTTGGCTTTCAGCCATTGAAAACAGGCTCTCCCGAAATTTGAAGAATTAAAGTGAATTTCGTGTGCTAATTGAGCATTATTTTCTGCGCTTAAATTGATAAGCTTGCAACTTGCTGAATTTTGATGTGACCGTACAAGCACAAATTCTTCTTTGCCTACTAAAAAATAAAAAATCACAGGTGGGATTTTCCAACATTTTCTTTCGGAAAAACCTTCTAGAAAATACAAATAACTGAACAAGAATCTAAAAAATCATTGTTCGCGATCGGGGTCTCTTTTATTGTTTTATGATTTGTATCTCTTTATTTTTATACCGGGTACTCGGAGAGTAAATAGGGTATAATTGTATAGAAATTGTATTGTATTGTTTCCGACCCCATAAAGTATATATATTCTTGATCAGCATCAATAGCGGTGTTGATAGAACCATGTCTGTCTGTCTGTCTGTTCTGTCCCAAACATTTCTGTCCTGTCGGGGAGTGAGATAAAAGAGCGTGTTGGGAGAAGTGAAGTAGATGACAGATGTAGAAAAATGTAAAATTTAAAATGTAAAATTGGAAAAAAAAACACTACGGTGCAGATGTACTACTGAGTACCGGGTATAAAATATGTGACGCATAAGAAGCGTCTCACACGTCCCTTCTCGTTATATATAGTTGTACAAACATATATTTTTGTTAAACCTTTCAGGCATTTCTTAAGGGAGAAACACAAATAATGGCTGATGAGGCATTTCAAAATGCTGTGCAGAGTTACCATGATGTGTTTTTAAAGTCGGAGCGTGTTCTAAAAATGGTTCAATCCGGAGCATCTTCGCAACACGATTTTCGAGAAGTTTTTCGAAATAATATTGAAAAACGTGTGAGGTATACATACAATACACATTTGGCTTAAGTAGTTTACATTTTACATTGACATGACAACGATAATAATTTAAAAAATAAAAAATAAGCTAGTTTTCGTGTTACCAAACACTGTAGTAAAGTTAAAATTAAAATATTCTTTCCATATTAAGATCTTTACCGGAGATAGATGGGCTTAGCAAAGAAACAGTTTTAACTTCTTGGATGGCGAAATTCGATATTATATTAAAAGGAAGTGGCGAAGAGGATTCGAAAAGGCCGTCACGCATGCAGCAGTCACTAAACAGCGAGTTGATTCTTTCTAAAGAGCAGTTATATGACATGTTTCAGCAAATATTGTCTGTGAAAAAATTTGAGCATCAGATTCTGTTCAACGCTTTGATGGTATGTTGTAATTCACTTTCACAAAATCAAAGCTTATAACATTTTACAAAAAATCTAGTTGGACTCGGCGGATGAGCAAGCAGCAGCAATACGACGGGAATTGGATGGACGAATGCAACGGGTTGGAGAAATGGAAAAAAATCGTAAACTTATGCCCAAATTTGTTCTTAAAGAAATGGAGTCTCTTTATGTTGAGGAGCTAAAGTCATCTATAAATCTTTTAATGGCAAATCTTGAGTCTCTTCCAGTATCGAAAGGCAATATGGACAGTAAATATGGACTACAAAAGCTGAAACGCTATAACCATAGGTGAATTTATTTAAAATTAAATTTTACAATCTTATATTTATATTAACATTTTTATATTTTTTCTTGCTCTTCCATGTATTGTGTTACAGTACACCGTCATTTTTGTAAGTTTTCCATTACAAATAAATTTGAAGTAATAACTTATACAAGTTTAAGGTATACATACATTATCCGAATATTTAAACTTAAACTTATGCTTTGACATAAAGAATTGGTTTGTAAAAATGAAATCTACGACCGAGAAATGTTTTCTACGTGGTAATTCATAAGAAATCGCTGTACACTGTTGGTACTTTTTATACCCGGTACTTAAAGAGTTTAGGAATAAGTTAGTTTTGCGGTCGAATTGACCTGATTAACGCGCAGAAGAAACTTTACTGTATGCATAACGATAATACGTATACGTATACGAGTAAATTCCTTATCAGCATCAATAACCGAAACTATATAGCCATTTCTGTCCGTCTGTCCGTACGTCTTTTGTGTGAAGATATGTGATATCACACTGTTAAAAATGTACGATGGCGGGCTGAAAAAGATGCACTCTCTTTGCCTCTGTGATCTTAGAGAGTCGTTAAACGTGCAGACATAGCTTTGTGAACATCCTTTACACACATTTGCTCAAATGTAGTATACCGCTGTCTTTTAGTAGTTGTTTAGTTATAAACTACTGACCCCACTAATCTAATTCTTAACATAAAATAAAATCAAACCATTTAATCTAATAGGCTAATACCTAAATAAATAAAGAAGTCAATTCTTGTATCAAATATGTATTTTTCCAAAATTTATAAAAAAAAAGGAAACTTATATTGCGCTCCCATGGCTCCCTGTCTAAACTGGAGGGCGACTCGGAGGATGGTTCTACTCAATTAACAAAGTTGGATGTTGTACTTACATTTCAACTGGAAGTCATCGTAATGGAGGTTAAGGGTCTTAAATCGCTAGCTCCTAATCGTATTGTTTATTGCACGATGGAAGTTGAAAATGGCGAAAAGCTTCAAACGGATCAAGCAGAGGCATCAAAACCAATGTGAGAAAAGGGTGAATGTTTGAGATATGGTGAATTGATATAATATTCTTTGGAAATAGGTGGGACACTCAAGGCGATTTTACCACTACACACCCATTACCTGTTGTAAAGGTGAAGCTTTACACAGAAAACCCTGGTATGTTGGCGTTGGAGGATAAGGAATTAGGAAAAGTAACCCTGAGACCTACACCATTGTCATCCAAAGTAAGCATTGTATAAACATACATTACAGAGTATCTTAAATGAAACAGTTTATTTTTGTAACTAGTCCCCAGAATGGCACCGTATGATTATACCGAAGAACTTGCCAGATCAAGATATACGTATTAAAATAGCATGTAGACTCGATAAACCATTAAATATGAAACACTGTGGGTATGTTAGACCTAATTGTAATGAGTTATATTTCGATTTGAAATACGTTTTTACACTCAGGCATCTTTATGCAATTGGAAAATCTGTTTGGAAAAAGTGGAAACGTCGCTACTTCGTATTAGTTCAAGTATCGCAGTATACATTTGCAATGTGTAGTTACAAAGAGAAAAAATCAGAGCCCTCTGAGATGATGCAGCTTGATGGATATACGGTAGATTACATCGAGGCAGCTAGCGGTATATTTAAATTATAATCCCGGAATGTACAAGAAATTAAGATTTTTTTTTTTTATTTTTACATAGCAAATCTTATGTTTGGCATCGATTTAAATGGTGGTCGTTATTTCTTTAACGCTGTTCGCGAGGGCGATAGTATCTCATTTGCCTGCGATGATGAAAACGAGTGTAGCCTGTGGGTAATGGCAATGTACAGAGCCACCGGGCAATCTCATAAGCCTACGCCACCAATTACTCAGGATAAAAACTCAGCTATGTCGAAAATACAAGGCGGTATGTATTACAACTATTTTAATCATGTTTAACTATTTTTTCTAGATTATTTACTACTCGACAAAATCGACCCTTTTTTCCTCAAGGAGCCAAACCGATTTTTCCTGATTGATTTGGGGCTTAAGCATTTATTAACGAATTATGGTCTTTTTTTTATAGCAGAACTTTTATTTACAAATTTTTAAAAACTATTATTTGTTGTTAAAGCTTTTTTAGAGGTGGCGGTTCGGTTTTGTACTTAAGTATCTTAGATTTTGTTTTTAAGAAAAGTACTATTTTTAAAAGCTATTTGATGCAGCTTAAAATTGCATATGTATGTAGCTGTTTGAGTTTACAGTCACGGCTTAACGACATTTTTAAGAAAATGTTGACTTTGAAACCTCAGAAAAAGTCGACAAAAAATTATATTCTTAGTTTTTGTTCTACATATACATAGGTGCATTCATTCGGCGTCGTTCAAGGTATCGCTCATAAAAATCTCCCCTAGAGCCACACACCGCGCGAAGCAGAGTGCAGAGTGCAAATTAATGTCTTTATTCTGGCTATAATAACGATCCCAATTCGGTGATCTGATAGATATAGTCCTACCTTACGGAATGGCGTTTTTAGTTTTCATTTATCTTTAAAATTGTGGATGCGATAGATTTTCGACCTTTGTGGTTGCGGAAGAGGGTGGGGCTAATTATACCCGTTACTCGACCGTTACCCGTCCGTCCGTCTTGTTGAGCGCCTGGATCTCAGAGACCATAAACGCTAGAGCCACCAATTTGCATCCAGACTTCTGTAAGCTGACACTGTTACAAGTGTATTTCAAATATGAGCCCCGCCCCGCAAAAGGGCGAAAAACTATCAAAGCTAAAATTTTAAGGATAAAAGAAAACTAAAAACGCCATTCCGTAGGGAATGACCATATCTAGATGCACTTATCGGCTTTTTAGAATGTTTTAAAATATATTAAAACCAGATGTACAATACTTAAGATATGTGAAAAAAGATGCCTTTAAAAAAAAACCTTACAAAAAATACAAGCTTTTAAAAATCCTTTAATAAAGTCCTGCTCCAACAAATACATAGAGCATTTCCTTCCTTCGTCTAGAATTCTAATACAAGCCAGATATTGAATTGATATTGCTTTGGACAGTGGTTTCATTATCACGCGCTCAAATATAAATATGAGTCAAATGAATGGACTTCAGCAAGACGTTTGAATCTGGGTCCGTGCCGATAAGCAAGTTGTTTAAAGATCTAGAAAATTATCCGTGCATTCAAGAGAATATCTTAAAGTATTTTTTGTATTAATTTGAATCCCGAGTTTTTTGTGAATTGGATCAATAGCGAAATAGAGTACAAACAACAGGCGAACGAATCAATCCAGCTCATAACCTTGGCCATAACCATAACCAACGAGAAGGGACGTGTGATAATAAAGTCCTTAATAAAGTCCTGCTCCAACAAATACATAGAGCATTTCCTTCCTTCGTCTAGAATTCTAATACAAGCCAGATATTGAATTGATATTGCTTTGGACAGTGGTTTCATTATCACGCGCTCAAATATAAATATGAGTCAAATGAATGGACTTCAGCAAGACGTTTGAATCTGGGTCCGTGCCGATAAGCAAGCTGTTTAAAGATCTAGAAAATTATCCGTGCATTCAAGAGAATATCTTAAAGTATTTTTTGTATTAATTTGAATCCCGAGTTTTTTGTGAATTGGATCAATAGTGAAATAGAGTACAAACAACAGGCGAACGAATTAATCCAGCTCATAACCTTGGCCATAACCATAACCAACGAGAAGGGACGTGTGAGACGCTTTTTACGCGTCACAACTTTTATACCCGGCACTCAGTACTACATCTGCACCTTAGCGGTGTTTTTGTCAAATTTGACATTTTTTCTTCATCTGTCATCTACATCTACAACACTTCTCACACCAACACGCTCCTTTAGCTCGCCCCCCTTCCCTAGACCCACACACTGCAGACTCGCGGCAGAGGCAGTGCCCGCACACAAAAAAAAAACAAATATAAGCTGCGGGACGGGGTGGGTTAAAAGTCGGCAGGGGCAGAGGCCGAGGCCGAGTGAAGCAGAAGCAGAGTGTGAATGAGAGAACTTGAAAAGAATAACAAAAGGTGCGGGACAGGGTGGGTTTTGCCACTGCAAATTAATTTCTTAATTTTGGCTATAATAATGATCCAATCGGATCCCAATTGGTGATCTGATAGATATGGCCATTCCCTACGGAATGGCGTCTTTAGTTTTCTTTTATCTTCAAAATTGTTGATTTGAGATGTTTTCGCATTTTTGCGGGGCAGAAGGGGGAGAAAATTCAGAGAAATTGCAATCGCTTCGTTCCTTCGTTTCACATTCGAGTACTAGTCTAATTTTAAATATTGCTTTCCAGCTCGACTCACATCGTTTCTCTTCGTTAAGTTTATGACTATGATATTAAGCGTAGTCTATTCGCATTTGAGAAAACAACTGACTAGAGAAGGAACAACTTCATGCAATTTTTGAGTGACCTTTATTTGGTCGCTAGGTTTAACTAATATAGAAAAAATTGAGATGTAAAGGTATAAAAAGCATTGAAATATTTTTCCTTACTTATACAATCTGCCGAGTACCCTTGAATAAGCGATAAATAACTTAAGCGTAATTTGTTTTCCTTTATTTGTTTTTCGTACATTTAGATGCTGATAAAGCACGAAAGCATGGCATGGAGGATTATATAAGTGCTGATCCTTGCACATATGATCATGCTACGCTTTTTAAAACTTTACAAAACTTAACCCTCGAGTATAGACTTAACGATCCGTACGCATCTCTGGTAAGTAGATTAACTGTCGATTTTTTTTTCATTTATGGAATATTTTTCTAACAAATACAAGTATCTGTGCAGGGATGGTTTAGTCCTGGTCAAGTTTTTGTTTTAGATGAATATTGCGCACGTTATGGTGTTCGGGGATGCTATAGACACTTATGTTATCTTTCGGACCTATTGGATCGTGCTGAAAAACAGCATATGATAGATCCGACGCTGATTCACTATTCTTTTGCTTTCTGCGCTAGCCACGTTCACGGCAATAGGTAAGATTGCTTCGTCGCTTGTCATTAAATACAATTTCAAACATTTTTGTAGACCTGATGGAGTGGGAAGCATAACCCATGAAGAGAAGGAGAAGTTTGCCGAGATCAAAGAACGCCTGCGTCAGTTACTAGAGTTTCAAATAACCAATTTTAGATATTGCTTTCCTTTTGGACGTCCCGAAGGTGCATTAAAAGCAACACTATCCTTGTTAGAGAGAGTATTGATGAAAGATATAGTCACTCCTGTTCCACCGGAAGAGGTTCGACAAATGATTAAAAAAAGCTTAGAGACAGCTGCCCTTGTAAATTACACACGACTCTCCAATAAAGCAAAAATTGAAGGTGTGTATGCATATACATAAGTGCATGAATTTATTCATACTTATGTACTTATAAAATATCAACCCTCAGATGATTTGCGTGGAGAAATTATCGTACCGCCACCAAAAAAACTAGAGGACTTAATACACCTAGCCGAACTATGCGTTGATTTGCTACAACAAAACGAAGAACACTATGGAGAAGTAAGTTGTCTTATTTGTCAATTTAAACACATCGCTTGGCTTTGTTTCACTTTCTGTCTTTAGTTTATTATCCAATGATAAGTATAAAAATGCATCCACATCTATATTTTTTCAAAAATATACGCATAACTATATACTTTTAAGTGTAAATTCGTTAACTTGTGAATCACTAGCTACCGAATCATTAAATCTTTTATGTTGAACGCCTGCTTCAGTCTAAAAGTTGTTTGAATTTTATAAACGGGTATAATTTTCTTTATAAATATGGTAAAAAAGTATGAAGATGTATGTTTCATGCCTGTCCTTGGTTTAACATAAATCTATGAATATGAATATCTTTTGATTTTAAAATAGATGGTACAAATTTTAGATGATGTAAAATGAAAATAATAAAATGAGAAACGTTTAACGCGTTTAAACGCGACACATACATATATACGGGACCATATAATCAATGTTTTAAAAATAGTTTTGGATCGTAAATATATATACTATAGGTATGAATTTTGATCCGTGTCGATGAGCTTCCCTTTGAATGGTTATGATAAGATGTCAATTTCAGGAAGTTGCACTTGTCCTATCATCTGACTGATGTTTGAACTGCAGCATGACATTGGGGACGTGTTTTGTCCACAGCACCGATTGAAAGCACTTTCTCAGGTGTACATTTTTTTTTTGTATTTAATCGCTACAACGAAACTGGATGGTCCCATAATATTTATTGTTGATTTCGACTAACGCATTTCTCTTGTGATTGGGACTCACAAAAGTGTAGTATGTTCACACTCACACTATCTTTATCTAGTTGAAATCGTTCGCTAGGTTTTGGTATCGGTATTTAAACCTTTCACAGCCATGAAACCTTCAAAACAATTTATCAATTCATTCTGGATTTTGTTAAAATTTTGTTTAGCATATTTGGACTTATAAAAAAACGAGGAGGAACGTTGTGAGACGCGTCGCACGTGCCACACTCTACAAGAGGAAGAGTTTACGAGCGAGAGAAAATGAGTAAGAATATGTAGAGTTGCTTCAGGGTAATGGGGTAGCTATAGCCAAATAATTGCATCAATCTGGCTATAAATACACTATCCGACGCGATTTTTTCATAAAGGAACCCGACAAACTTTTCATGCATTTTTATATGCTGTCCTTGAAACGTTCATAATCACTCTTACGACTCGGCTGTGTTTTTTAACAGGGTGAACATGGCAGTTAAAACGTGCATGGTCTCTCTGAAGATGTACCTGTGTTTTGTAAACAAAGACAATTGTTGTTCCATTTTAAAAAGGACAACATTTTACTATGACGAGTAGTATTGTGATTTTCCCATGATCTTTTAACGGATTTGTAAAAGACATTGTCCTGCCTCAACTGCTATCTTCTAGACACGCTGAAAATTCGAATTTCTTTGTTTTTCGCAAAGTTTTGTCATGCATCCACATTTTTCACTCCAGGAATAATTGTCAACTATATATTTCTCAACTGTGGGACAGCTATTCTCTTAGTCCACAGCCGCTTCCGCTACTTTTGTGGACTTCGTTTGCGTTCCTGCATATAGCCCAGTACTCAGATGCGCTAAATTTTCGGTCAACCGAATTCGGGATAGGATTCAAGTACAAACGATTAGAAATCTACCCTGTTTTTTGTTCGACAGACTGTTTCGTGCTGGCTCTACGCAGTTACGTACTCAGATCAGCGGAAAACATACCTGAAAACCAACCGACTAAATACCATGTCGAGCCAAAAAAGTAGCATAATACTGTATTTCTTTTTCGCATACCTACCAAATATACAAAGAAAATATCATAACACTAGTTCCACAAAATATAATATAACCACAAACGCCGTTAAACAACATTTAAATATATTTGAATACATATTGATTATGAGACTGATGATCACAGTCGATAAAGCCATGTACGTCTGTCTCTTTCTATAAAAGATGGTCCGTTTTTAAGCCATCCGGCTGACACTGAGCATATTCCTTTTTTGTGCTTTTCGTTAACAACGTACGTACAGCAGATCGGGTAACACCCAGTATTTGTCGGAAACGCGTTTTTGTTTCTAGGAAGAACAAAATTATATCTCCATGGAGGAAGTCTAGACAGGAAGACGCACAAATTCTTTAAAACTCTTACAAATAATATTTACTGCTCAATCGTGTGGTTTTCTAATTTAAATACAAAATCGGGAATCGATATTAAATACTAAAAAAGCTATGTTCAACTGGGCTGTACATACTACATACTCGTACTTAATTTAAAACGCGTGAATCCCCTTTCCTTGTCTGTGGACCTGTAAACTTGTAAATAAAATTGCAATTAATTTAAATGTTTTTTTATAATCAATGGATGTCTATTATCACTTAACACTACTCTAAAATCTTGGCTTGTAACGTTTCGGTTTTTAACATGTGTTCACGTGTATTATACGATTGCTATTTGTTTTAATAATGTGTATGTATTGTATGTTTTATTTTCTGTGTCTAAATATTCCAGATAATACTGAATGAATAATAGAGATATATATATACAAATATATATATATATATATATATATATACCAATATTGTTTTATATATCTAATAGTCTTTTATTTTTAATGTAACCTCTGTTTCATCTCTTTTTGTATATCTGGAAAAACTATCAAATATCTTTTGGAGCAATAAACAAACATAAAATATAGCAACAGTTGTAGTTGTAACTATGTTGACTTAACGTACGTCTGTTATATTTACCGAGAAGAGACGTGTGAGACGCTTCTGACGCGTCACAACTTGTATACCCTGTACTCAGTAGAACATCTTACCCTAACGGTTTTAACATTTTTTATACATCTTTCATCAACATCTACATCTATATCACTTCTCATGCCAACACGCTCTTTTAGCTCGCCCCCCTCCCCTTGAGCCGCACACTGCGCGAAGCATAGTGTGTTATTTAAAATATATATGTTATATTTCTTCAGTGCGGCTATAATAATGACCCAATCAGATCTTTTGGAGCAATAAACAAACATAAAATATAGCAACAGTTGTAGTTGTAACTATGTTGACTTAACGTACGTCTGTTATATTTACCGAGAAGAGACGTGTGAGACGCTTCTGACGCGTCACAACTTGTATACCCTGTACTCAGTAGAACATCTTACCCTAACGGTTTTAACATTTTTTCTACATCTTTCATCAACATCTACATCTATATCACTTCTTATGCCAACACGCTCTTTTAGCTCGACCCCCCTCCCCTTGAGCCGCACACTGCGCGAAGCATAGTGTGTTATTTAATATATATATGTTATATTTCTTCAGTGCGGCTATAATAATGACCCAATCGGATCCCGATTTGGTGATCTAATAGATATGGTCATTCTCTACGGAATGGCGTTTTTAGTGTTCTTTTATCTTTAAAAGGGAGGTTCGGGAGGTTTTCGCCCATTTGGCTCATTTTTAAAATACATTAGTAACAGTGTGAGCATACAGAAGTCTGGATGCAAAATTTGGTGGCTCTAGCTTTTATGGTCTCTGAGATCCAGGCGCTCAACAAGACGGAAGAACGGACGGCCAGACGGACGGACGGACAGACAGACATGGCTCAATCGAATCGGCTATTGATTCTGATCAAGAATATATATACTTTATGGGGTCGGAAACGTTTCCTTCTGTGCGTTACATACATTCACTTTGTGCACAAGTACAATATACCCTATTTACTCTTCGAGTACAGGGTATAAATATAATAGCCATGAAATTATACCATTCATCACAATGTACGAACTTTTGCCAGGCATTAGTTGATTGATTTTTGGAATATGAACTGTCGGAATTTCTAACAAATGATAACAGGAGTTCACGTCATTACATCATGTCTAACGTCTTTTTATGCCAGCTTAGTTCGGTAACTCAATCGTTTAAGTCTGTGTCAAAGACCACATCCTGCTTTTACATAAAACAATGTATAACAAGATATATATATACCTACATATGTATTTATATGTTAAATAAATAAGGCTTTGTGAAAGGATTGCCTTTTTTTAATACAACTATTTAACACCATATGCCCGATTTATTTAGCTGCGCAGACACGATAAAGTGGAAAAAATTAGAACGCGTAAGGAAGATGGTGATGTTTCAGGAGAACACAGTATCAGCGAACTTGGTTCCTCCGCCAGCCATGGAATCATTGGCACAACTGAACAGGCTATAGCTGCAGGGACATCTACTGATGGATCATCATTTCGTTACTGTATGCCAACACACGCGGTCTACACATCGCCAGTACCAACGGCACGTACAAACCAGTTACAAATACGTTTTAGGGATAGGGATTTAATCAACTTGATATTATACAATATAAGTATATTATATACACATGCATACATACACGCGTATATCCATGAGCTCGCAATGTTATCTACAGAGCACTGGGCTGTAAACATTAGCGACTTTTTCTGTAGTGACGCATCGCTCAAAGTTTTCAATCATGATAATTGTCTTCAAATTATTTGTTCTATTTTTATTGTTCTATTATTAAACGTACATATGAACTGCATGCACTATCTTTCGTTAGCATTATAGACTAGACTGAATCTTGTTTCTTATTTTAAAAGTTTGGGGTATGCTTAAATAATTGTTGCACCAGTTGTCCGCTGATAACCGCTGTTTATGTTATTCTGTTCCTAACTGTAGTTCTTTTCTCAGTAAATTGTAAAAATATACATAGAAATATTGTTCATATGCTTTTTGGGTTTTTTTTTTTTTAAGTCTATCAATCTGTGTCAAGAAACTTTTATTGTCGTATAAACGTAATCGTTTTGCATTTCCCGCTTTTTATTTACAAACTTAGTGCTGCTAAAAAACAGTAGTGCCGCACCTCACCACTTCTTAGAGACACTTCCAGTCTGTCGAATAAAACAAATGATATCTGTATGAATCGACTGGAATGTACGCAAGACAAATCATAAGCAATTCCGTTATATTTTTATTCCATCTTCATATCAAGCTGCTGTTCATAAAAATAGTAGTGCTGAGTGTACATACTTTGTAAAAATGTAAAACCAGAGCAAACTAATCTATTTTAACAGACACCATTGGTAGGCTTAATTTATGTTTTGAAAATTTGGATGAAAAACATTTTCGAACATAGCCCCGTCTTTTGTTTTTGGTACGTAGAAATACATAACATTGCTCCGGCAGAAGAGGACCCATAAGAGATTGACTCAACTAAAGGCAAGAGGTAAAACGGAATTGAAAACTTAGATGGATGTGCTTTTAGCTGCAATGGTCGAAGATGATTGAAGGCAAGACCAAGATTTCCTTAAGACCTAACCTTAAAAAATATGAAACAAAAATTCTGTATGTGATATGACTGATTGCATTATGTAAGTTCAAGATGTCAAATAAGTTCCCGATTTCAATTAGCAAAAACTCATGTGGGCTGGTCACAATGAAGAAAAATACTTTCGACTGATGAGAGTAAAATTGAATTACTTGATCAGATAGTCAACAAAGCTTGTTTTGAATTCACAGAAATCCGATTTCCACCCAAAATCGTAAAAAATATCGTACAAATGAAAGCTGCTGTTCATAAAATAGTAGTGCTTAGTGTACATAAGCTGTGCTGAGCCTTATGAGACGGGGCTTCTTCTGATTTGCATTGCTAACATTCTACCTGACAGACTGGCAGTGTTTTAAAAAAGTTTTGAAAGTGGTGAGGCCCTAATATTTTTATGAATAGTATGTATGAATATTATAGGCTTTTTTTTTTTGTAATTTGTAAAAAAAAAATGTATTTTATACTAAATATGAAATGTCCAATAGCTTGCTAAAATAGTGCTGTGATTCAGCGTTCAAAAATCCTTATTATGATTATTATTATTATAAGTATAATTATTATCTAAATATATAATTATTTGTAAAGGTATTAATTGTCTGCTGTACCATGTGCTTGTACTAAAGTACTTAAACTTTTTTTTTATTATCGATGATGTTTACTTTTTAACCAAAAATACTTAAAATAGTTTTTAAAATTCGTCGATTTTCTCAAAAAAAATTTTATTTTTATACTATATTGAGCATATTTTATTAGCTTCAAATTTAAGAGCTACGAATTGTGTACCATACAAATTAGTTTTCAAACGCAGCTTCAGTGTTTGTT
The DNA here is from genome assembly GCF_900245975.1 of Drosophila guanche. Taxonomy (NCBI): domain Eukaryota; kingdom Metazoa; phylum Arthropoda; class Insecta; order Diptera; family Drosophilidae; genus Drosophila; species Drosophila guanche. The sequence continues at coordinate 34,002 of NW_022995759.1, read as the reverse complement.
TGCTAAACAAATTTCAAAGAGATACATACATATATAAAGATATTGTTTTGACATATGTTCCATATATTATTAATATTAACATTTCCTTTCTTTAGGCATTTGCTTGGTTTAGCGATCTGCTGGTCGAACATGCGGAAATATTTTGGTCTCTTTTCGCAGTTGACATGGATCGCGTTTTATCAGAACAGGCGCCTGATACGTGGGATTCGTTTCCCTTATTTCAAATTCTTAATGATTATTTAAGGGCAGACGGTAAGTAGTACATTCTATTAAGTTTTAACTTAACCTAACGGTGTTACTTTCATCTATGTAAGTGATTTGGATACACAAAAATATATGAATATGAAAATAGAATATCTTATTCCGGAAAAAAAACTTTTCACATTATTCAACGAAAAATAGGGATTTTAGTTTAAAAAACAAATATTTATTTTAATGTTATGAAATTTCTTTTACAAACCATAGGTTCTTGTAAGAGCATATGCTCTTCAATGTAGAACTAAAAGGACACTGCTTAATTTTAGGGATTTTAATTGGTCCGCTCTGTACTTGTGTACTTTATTGAAGGCACAAACGCATCTTACGCGGAACATCAACGTTTATAACAGGTACTCAGTAGTACATCTGTTTGTTATACCCGGTACTCGAAGAGTAAATAGTGTATATTGTATATGTGGGGGAAAATGGATGTATGTAACGCCACGAAGGAAACGTTTCCGACTCAATAAAGTCGAGTCGATATTGTGAATTACACTTGTAACAGTGTGAGCCATACAGCCATCTGGATGCAATATTTGGTGGCTCTAGCTTTTATAGTCTCTGAGATCCATTCGCTCAACAAGACGGACCGACAGACAGACAGATATAGACTCAGGTATTGATGCTGATTAGGAATATGCATACGTATATACTTTATGGGGTCGGATACGTTTCCTTCTGTGCGTTACATACATCCACTATTTACTCTTGGAGTAGCGGATATAATAAGGGGACACAGGATATACAAATGTAGAAACCATGCAAAAACGAGAAGGGACGTGTGAGACGCTTCTTACGCGTCACAACTTTTATACCCGGCACTCCCGAACTGAAGAGGGAGAACCAACTTCTTGAGATTTTTTAAATAGTCTTGATTTTAGGTTCTTTAGACTGGATAACTACTCTTTGGTGAACCAAGGAGGTTTCGCAGATCTAGTCGGACATGAAAGTGGGACACACGTGTCAAAAATTGTGTCAAGTACATTGTAAAAAATGTTTGTGCCTTCAATGACGTCAGTGCACAAGTACAGAGCGGACCAATCAAAATTTCTAATTAAGTTATTGAGCTTCGTAAACTCGGCTTTACGGATAGCCTACCCGCACGATCCGATACAGTAGGTCCAATATCTATCGACACTTCGAAAGTAGGATGATAGCAGTCTTCAGGTATAGTGAACGGGAGTGCTCGTGTTAACAACGCTACGGTCGGATCCGAGACAAAGCACAGATCAAGCAATCGACCCAAGGAGTTTTTTACATGGTTGACTTGAGACAGGGACAGTTCTAATAAGCCATCAATAAACTCATGTCGTGACATGGGCACAAGGTTGTTTGACTCGTTAACCGAAGACCAGACAGTACCTGGCAGGTTCAAATCCCAAAGAACTATTAAATGGCCTTTATCAGATAGCGAGGAAGAAATGGTTTTTAAGGCGGACAAGTGCTGCTCGTATATTAATACATCCGAAGTCGGTGGAATATACGAGCAAGTGACATAAATAGACTGGCCGGGAAGAATCAGTCTAACACAGAGGAATTCCAGGTCTTGTGAGACCTGAACTATGAAAGGTTCCGACGTAAAGTAAGAGTTTACTGCAATCAGAGCCCCTCCTCCACGTCGAGACAAACGATCATTCCTATAAATTGTGTACCGATCTACCAAAACTTCGAAACTAAGAATGTCCGGCTTTAACCTGGTTTCGGTAAACACATAAAACATGGGATAAAAATGTGAAACTATCCATAAAAAGAGTGCTCAGCTTACTATGTAAGCCGCGAGCATTTTGATAGGCTACAAAGAGGGATGTTTTTTTGACTGCAAGGAATTGCAGTGGAAAGAGGTGGATGGAGCAGAGGAGGAAGGAGCACTGGCCTCACTACTAGGAAGAGTTATGGGGGGCCTATTTTTCTTCTTAGCCTTAAACTCTTTTACAACCAGGTGATCTGGCCAAAATTTGTAAGAGCAAATGGTCTCGAAATGAGTTGGAGACACTCTAATCTTGAAAGAGGATATCTCCCTGTCATAAGAGAAATTAAACTTCTCCACCTTTAAGCCAACGGCTTTTATTTTGCTTTGTATAAAAGCAGTTACATCATTAGATGTGAGGTCAGTGGCAAGCCGAGAGACAAAAACTTGCCGCTTCGGTGGGACTCCAACCAGAGGTTTTGGCACCACAGATCTGGTACCTGTGACGGCAATATTCGGTGGTCCGGGTCGTTTATTAACTGGTGGGATCGAAATATATAGGATGGGCTTTGGAAGGACTCGACAGACACGGACGCTACAGTACTAACTGGCTGCATGTTCTCCGAGATGATCGATTCGGTAGCCGAAACTTGATCACCGGCTGTTGTCGTTGCCCTTGGAGTAGCGAAAGAAATTAGCTGCTGCACTATCGGAGTGGACGGAGACAGTTGATCAGCAGCGAACGGTCGAGGGACAGGCACTTGCAGATCACGAGGAGTGACCTTTTTCGCCTAGGAGACTCACTCAGCACCTTAAAACTGCTGAATTGAGATTCCATGGCTAGAAGCCGATCGTACTGCTTTTTAAAGCCCACGGTCAGCTCCTTAAAGCCCTTTCGCGTCTGCCTCATAAACGTGACCATGTCATTCTCGATAGACCGACATGCCTCGCAACTGTAATGCAGACCATTACGCTTCGAAATTGCGTCACCCACGAGGCCTGAGAACCCAATACATTTTGCGTGCACTACGTTATCGCAGAGCCAGCAAGGGATGATCGGCTGGTCGTGGGTGATCTGCTTTTTGCAAGCCTTAGCGGAACACACAACCACGTATTCCATTATAAAAATAATTTTCTCAAAACAAATAGCAATGGGACCAGTGCGCCGACAAAGTTCTTAAAGCAATGCTTAATGCGGGATCGAAAACAGATGAGCGCAGAAAGGAGAGAAGAACAAGCGCAGCGGCAGCTAAAACAGTGAGCGCGCGCTACTGCACAGAAAGTATTGAGAGCGAGAGAGGGAGAACAGTTACTCGAGCTAGAGAGTGAAAGGCAGAAGCGCAACTACAAGAGAGAGACTATTAGTGAGGGCGTACTTACAAAAAGAAAAAGCACAAACACACAACTAACCGACCCACAAATGAATACGATTAAATTTTAATTTTAAACAAATAATAGGCATGCACTCGCGTATTAGGATACGTAAGAAAAGTGGCAACCTATTCAGTAATTATGAGAAGAATTATTTCGAAAAAAACCCGGGTGTTTATCCAAAATAGAAAGGAAAATACGGAGCGCAAAACAAAAACACGTCTGGTCACTAGGAAAGAGAACGAAACCGTAATGCCTCGAAGTGCAATGTAATGACTTTGTATCGCTCCAGCCCCTCCCTGGCTCCTTACACCCTCTGCGGTAGTTCTCTTGAGAGAATTACATTGATTGATGATCTAGGTATTAAACTAAACCCCAATTTAAAGTTTTCTGAACACATTTCTACCACGGTAAATAAAGCCATGGGTGTGCTTGGGTTTATAAAGAGGTGGTCAAAGGAATATGATGACCCCTATATAACGAAGACTCCCTTTATCTCGCTTGTTTGCCCTCAGTACAACATACATCAGGACCGTATTGAATCAGTACAGACTTTTTATTATTTGCCCTACGGGGCAAAAACTGGGATGCAACTGTGAGACTGCCATCCTACCGCAGTAGACTTCTTTTAATCTTCTGCCATCCCTAGTTAGTCGTAGAAAAATGCTTGGTGTAATTTTTATGCACAAGTTGATCAAGGGGGATGTAAACAGCCCTGACTTGTTGAGCCACGATTCCCATTAGACCCACTAGAAACTATATTCCTTTGTTCCTTCCACTGTGCAGATCGAATTATGCCTTTAGGCCTTTTAGGCCGAACCCTTTAGGGTTTTATGCTCGGATTATAATTCCCTCTATCACATTATATCCTCGACTAACTCCCTTCCTCTTCTTAAATCTCTTATACTAGCCTACCCCTCCCTTAGTTAGTTTCATTTTAGCTTTGTCTTGTTTCTTAGCTATGTTGATCTAGTTAAGTTGTGTTTAGTTCAAATTTTCCTCGAATATTAGCCTAAAATCTATCTTTCCTGCATGCTCGCGACCTGTTCGGTTAATCGCGCCGCGCGTCATGCGGCAGCGCCCCTCTTCTGGGTTCCGCGCGTAACAGGCTTTGGCTTGGTGTCGCATGGAACACTTGATGGTGCAGTTATTGCATATCACCGTCCAGACGTGCTAAAAAAAAAAAAAAAAAAAGTGTAGGCTTTCAAATTAATGCATTTTGAGTTTTTGCTCAACCCGGTTACAATCCGAGTTGGAAGGTAATGTCGTCTTAAAACTCTACTTGACACTGTTTCCGCTGTGCTGATTTTTTTGCGGTGGTTTTTACCAAAGTCGAAAAACAATCAAACGCGTATTATCCGTTAAATACCGAAATATTTTATGATTCTTTTCAATTGTAGTATTTTTTCAGTATTTTTCGAGTATTGAACAGAGCTTGCATGTAGTCTTTCCATGAAGTCATACAAGAATCTGTTGCATGTTACCATATTTTAAAACGGTTTCGCTATATGAGTTCCCTCATTCGCTGAGCCGAACGTGTCTTTTAGATGTATGTGTGCGTCCACCTCTTTGCACCATGGGGAATTTTACCACTTCTTGTGGCAAAAATTAATAACTTCCAAATAAAACAATGTTTTAGTTTTTAGTTATTTAGTTATTTGATATTAGTTCATATTAGTGAGAGGCGTGAAAACTCTTCTTCAGTATAAAATGGCTTTTTATACCCGGTACTCGAAGAGTAACTAGGGTATATTGTATTTTTGTGGAAAGGAAAAGTGAGAAGGAAACGTTTCCGACCCCACAAAGTATATTATAATCTTGATCAGCAACAATAACCGAGTCGATATAACCATGTCTGTCTATACGTCCGTCCGTCTGTCCGTCCTTATGAGCGAATAGTACTCATAGACCATAAGAGATAGGGCAATAAAGTTTTGCATCCAGACTTCTGTTACAATTGTATTTCAAAAATGAGCCCAGCCCTCTTCCGCCCTTACAAAGGGCGAAAATCTCCATCTCCATTCTGTAGGAAATGACCATATCTATCACCGAATCTGGATGAGATTGGATCATTATTATAGCCAGAATGCAGAAAAAATAATTTGCAGTGGCTGCGCCCACCCCGTCCAGCACTTTTTTTTTGTTTTTTGCACATTCTCTCATCCACACTCTGCTCCGTGTAGTGTGCGGGTCTTAGGGAGGGGGCGAGATAAAAGGAGCTCATTAGGACGGACAGGCGGACAGACAGACATGGCTATATCGACTCGGCCATTGATGCTGATCAAGAATATATATATTTCGGGTCGGAAACGTTTCTTTCTGTGTGTTACCAACATCCGTTATTTCCCACAAATACAATATAGCCTATTTACTCTTCGAGTACCGAGTAGCTTATAAAAATAGAAGAAAACTAAAAACGCCATTCCGTATTATTATAGCCAAAATGAAAAAATTAATTTTCAGTGGCTAAACCCACCCCGCCGCGCAGCTTTTTTTTTTGTTATTTGCACATTCTCTTATTCACACTCTGTTTTTGCAGTGTGCGGCCTCTGTCTCTGACGTGCCTCTGCAGTGTGTGGCTCTAGGGGAGCGAACTAAAAAAGCGTGTTGGCGTGAGAAGTGTTGTAGATGTAGATGACAGATGAAGAAAAAATTTAAAATTAAAAAAAAATCACTTAGGTACGGATTTAATACTGAGTGCAGGGCATAAAAGTTGTGACTCGTAAGAATCGTCTCACACGTCACTTCTCGTTCATTTATGTTTTTTTCAGAGGTAGCGATTATTTTTTTATACCCGGTACTCGAAGTGTATAGTGTATAGTTTCCGAAAATATAATATAATAACAATAATAATAAATTATAATACATATATATATATATATATATATATATTCTTCATATGCATCAATAGCCGAATCTATAAAGCCATGTCTTTCTGTCCGTCCATCCGTCCGTCTGTCCGTCCTTATGAGCGCCTAGTAGTCAGAGACCATAAGAGATAGGGTAACCAAATTTTGCATCCAGACTTCTGTATGCTCACACTGAGCCCCGCCCTCTTCCGCCCCCGAAAAAGGGCGAAAACCTCTCAAACCTACAATTTATCGGCTAGTTCTCAGAGACTATAAGATATAAGCCACCGAATTTTGCCTCCAGACAGTATGCTCACACTGAAACCAGTGTAGTTCAAAAATTAGCCCAACCCACACAAAAGGCGAAAATTTCACCACAATTTTGAAGATAAAAGAAAACTAAAAACGCCATTCCGTGGGGAAGGGATCCTATAGATCACCAAACTGGAATCGGATTTTATCATTAATATAGCCAGAATGAAGAAATGAATTTTCAGTTGCTAAACCCAACCCTTCCAGCATCATCTTTTGTGTTTCGAACATTCTCTCATTCCATTCTAGTGGAGGGAGGCGAGCTAAAAGAGGGTGTTGGCGTGAGAAGTTATTTTGATTTATATGTAGATGACAGCTGTACAAAAAATGTAAAATGTCAAATGTAAAATTCGAAAAAAAACCAATAAGGAACAGATATACTAAGTCCAGGGTATAAAAGTTATGACGCGTAAGAAGCGTCTCACACGTCCCTTCTCGTTTTTAGCTCCCAATGCGATTTGCATTGAGAGAGCAGCGTTGCACCGATGCAGGGGTGCACTTCGTACCATTCGTCCTTACCATTCGTCCACAACTCCATAATTCTATATGGAGGGTCTGCATATTTTGAAAGCTACGATTGTACATGGAGTAATAAATTTGAATTAGTATTCATATCTGAAGACCAAAATTACCGATGAACCCTGGGAGATCCTGTTTCAGAATGCTTAAATATTTCGCAATATTCTATCGTTTACCACCAAGGAATCAGCTCCATTTTAATTAAGGCGCACACAGACCATAATTGAGCCGCCACAATATTATATGGATCTTGAGATCTCTAGTCAAAGAACTTAAGAGTCCGGCTGACTCGAAACCATTAATTTGTAGTTCATCTGACCATCTGTTTCAGGCACCAAGTAAATTATTTGTTTAAAATATAACCGCTGTGCAAAACTGCAACACTGGGCTTCTTTCCCATTTTTCTTTACCATATTTCTTCTGGATTTTTAAATGTCTAAAATTTCTAAACACATAGTTAAGTAAGTCACCCACAAAACAAACAGAAGATCTTGAGGCTGCATTAAATCGAAGCGAAGATACTGACCTCTGAAGTGAGAATCTTGAACTCGTGTTACAGTTTTGCTTGTCAGTGTAAGTATTTTATATGCAAAGATGATGATTTTTTAACACAATTTCGATTTTAAAAACTCTATTTCCAGATTTAAGATACTTAAGTTATGTGAAAAATAGAAGAGCTACCTCTAAAAAAAAAGCCTTAAAAATACCAGTTTTTTTACACTCTTTAAAAAAAAGTTCTGCCATAGAAAAAAAAACGAGAAGGGACGTGTGAAACGCTTCTTACGCGTCATAACTTGTATACTTGTGTACATCTGTACCTTAGCGGTTTTTTGTCAAATCTTCATCTGTCATCTACATCTACGACACTTCTCAAGCCAACACATTCTTTTAGCTTGCCACCCCTCCCTAGAGCCACACACTGCGGAGTCACGGCAGAGACGCGGCAGAGGTAGAGGCAGAGGTACGGCTGAGGCAGAGGCCGCAAACTGCGCGAAGCAGAGTGTGAATGAGAGAATGTGAAAAAAGCAAATATAAGCTACATAAGGGTTTAGCCACTGGAAATTCATTTCCTTATTCTGTCTGTATTAATGATCCAATCGCGAAGCAGAGTGTGAATGAGAGAATGTGAAAAAAACAAATATAAGCTACATAAGGGTTTAGCCACTGACAATTAATTTCCTTAGTCTGTCTATATTAATGATCTAATCGGATCTCAATTTGGTGATCTTATAGATAAGGTCATTCCCTATAGAATAGCGTTTTTAGTTTTCTTTTATCTTCAAAATTGTAGGTTTGGGTAGGTTTGGTTTCGCCCTTTTGCGGGAGCGGAAGGTTATAAATATTATCACACCATTTCTAAGCTCCATATCTTTCAAAAAAAGGAGGATCCAACAAAAACACACATTTAAATCGAGACAACACACTGACAACGAAAGCAAAAATTAACGCAGTTTCATTTAATATGTGCAGTACGGAAGGGTGTCCAGTTCACCATCTAACAACGCGAACGAACCGATCAAGATAATGTTGATCGATCAAAGTTGCGTTAACAAAGGAGCAGTGTAATAAAACAACAATTTTTCCGCTTCGAACCATATTTCCTTTTTAAACCCGGCAATCGAAGAGTTATATTGGGGAAAAGTGGATGTATGTAACGCAGAGAAAGAAACGTTTCCGACCACATGAAGAGTTTATACTCTTGATCAGCATCAATAGCCAGGTCGATATATCCATATCTGTTTGTCCGTCCGTCTTGTTTAGCGGATCTCAGAGACTACAAAATCTAAAGACACCAAAAAATATATCCAGATGGCTCTAATCACACTCTATCACACTGTTAGAAGTATTTCAAACTTTCGACCCCTCCCTTCCGTAACTGCATAGGGCGAACATCTGATGTATCCACAATTTTAAAGATAAACGAAAACTAAAAACGACATTCTGTAGGGAATGACCATACCTATCAGATTACCGAATTGAGATCAGATTGGATCATTATTATAGCCAGCATGAAGAAATTAATTTGCAGTGGCTAAACCCACCCCGTCCCGCAGCTTTTGATGTTTTTTTCACATTCTCTCATTCACACTCTGCTTATGCAGTGTGCGGCCTCCCAAAATTTGGAGGCTCTAGCTTTAATGGTCTCTGAGTACTCGGCGCTCATCAGGACGGACAGACAGACGGACATGGCTATATCGACTTGGCTATTGATGTACTTATGATGATGACTTTTGATTTTCTGTCATGTACATCACTTCTCACACCAACCACCCTTCTCGCTCGTTCTACTGTGCCAGAGGAATGAGCAAGCTGAAGCACTGCTGGAGCGGTTGGGTGGGTAGCCACTCCAAATGCATTGATTCACTCTGGTTTTAATAATGCTCCGATCAGATCCTAATTTGGGAATCAGAAGGATATGGCAATGAGAGCCCCAAATCTACCAGACAAATTATGTTCGAGTATTATTAATACCAAAACTCCGATTACAGATAACTTGCGCAATGGTCGCTTTCATCAGCACCTGCGCGATACTTTTGCACCATTAGTTGTGAGGTATGTGGATCTTATGGAATCTTCAATAGCCCAATCCATTCATAAAGGATTTGAGAAAGAACGCTGGGAGAGCAAAGGGTAAGAATAATAGATAAATATTTCCATATCCCATGTAAATAAATACATATTTAAACCAAGGCGCAACTACATAAGAATTAATTACAGAAAAAACTATTTTTATTCTATTCAATTCACACAAATACAGAAGATTATTATTTATATGATTAAAAGCAAAGATAACTTTGAGTTTTTTAGCAATTGGTTAAACAGGTAGTTAGATCGAAAAGTCCAAGGGCTTTTGCACATAAACTAATAATAACTGTTATGTTTAAGGACCGTCTTGCTTTGAATCATTTTATATTCATATTTTAAATGGATAGTTTATGTTGTATTTATTTATTTATTTTTTATTCTATGAATATATAGGATTAACGCTGCTTTGAACCCTGCAGCATTAAACAATGCAGCCCAGGCTCTCAATACAGCGGCCCTCAACCCATCAACGCTACTCAGCGGCAAGAAAGATCAAGTCAATTTTTATGTGCCGAAGCTACCAAGGCAATCAGTTGCAACAACCGCCACCGACGATATGAGGTTTTTAAATTAAAAAAACTCCATTTATAAATATACGTAGATTAAACTATTGTCATTGCATTTCGTTTTGCGTTTTGTTTTCTGCCAAATTTTATGCATTGCCAAAAATTTCTTGCAACTTGCCAGCATAATTCATATGCATCTCACAAGATTTAAATATTAAGCCAATGTCAACTGCATTGTAGCTGACTAGAAGTTCACAATTATATTCATTATTAACCGAAAATATACATTTAGTAAATAAAAATTCTTGTTGATAGTTTTAACAGAGTTCTATGTATTTTTGTTTTTCACCTCATAATTTTTAAATCCACGAGATACATTTTTCCCTGACAAGGGCATGATAGCATAAGCAATCTTTATTTTAATTTTAATTTTACTAGAAGTTGAGGCAGGTTCAAATTTTTTTGATCTTCAATTCCGTATATCCATTGGTAATTTCGTTTATACGCTGCCATCAAGAATGAATTGATCTTTGTTTCTTTTATACCCGGTAGTCGAAGAGTAAATATTGTATTTGTGGGGAATAACGGATGTTTGTAACACACAGAAGGAAACGTGACCGACCCCATAAAGTATATATTCTTGATCAGCATCAATAGCCGAGTCGATAGAGCCATGTCTCTCTGTACGTCCGTCCGTCTGTCCGTCCTTATGAACGAATAGTACTCATAGACCATAAGAGATAGGGCAAGCAAGTTTTGCATCCAGACTTCTGTTACAATTGTATTTCAAAAATGAGCCCAGCCCCCTTCCGCCCTTACAAAGGGCGAAAATCTCCATCTCCATTCTGGAGGAAATTACCATATCTATCACCGAATTTGGATGAGATTGGATCATTATTATAGCCAGAATGCAGAAATTAATTTGCAGTGGCTGCGCCCACCCCGTCCAGCACCTTTTTTTTTTGTTTTTTGCACATTCTCTCATCCACACTCTGCTCCGTGTAGTGTGCGGGTCTTAGGGAGGGGGCCTAAAAAAGAGCGTTCTGGCGTGAGAAGTAATGTAGGTGTAGAAGTAGATCTAGATGAAACATGTAGAAAAAATGTTGAATGTAAAATTTGAAAAAACCACTAAGGTGTACTGAGTACAGGGTATAAAAGTTGTGACGCGTAAGAAGCGTACCCTAAAATTATGATATCATAGTCTCAAAACCAGGCAGATAAATATATTTTTGATGTTTAATAGTTCTTATCCCCGATTGGACTATTCATTTTTTTTAATAAATATTAGATGATGCACAATGAAAAACAAGACAAAAGCTATTAAGTTGGATTATGTTTCGAATAGTACTATACTATAGTATAGTACTATAGTAGTACTATAGCAATACTAAGCAGCACAAACAAAGTGCATTCTGAGTGGTCATTCATTATATTCTCGGATGAGAGTTTGAAAATAAAATTGATTATACGCGGGGCGGGGCAAAATTAACACTGCAGTTTGGACGCAAATCTACGGTTTAAGCTTAAACGGAGTGTAGATGTAAATTACAGCTGTAAAACAAAACAAAAACAAGCATAAAAAATTATAAAATTCGACAAGGTATGCTCCGATATATACTGACTGAGTACCTGGATATAAAAGTAGTGACTCTGCATGCAGCTTTTCACAATAGTCCTCCCCGTTTACCCCATTGCCCAGAGTGGTACTAAAAAATATGAATTAATTTCTAGTTAGTTTATAATAAATTAATTTATTGAACAAAAATTACATAATCTCTTAAAATGAATTAATTTATCGGTAAAAAAATGTAGAGTCGTTTGAATTCAATATAACAAAAAATTGAAATTAATTTGGCTTAGCCAAAAGAAAGTTAAACGAATAGGTTCACATTTGTGAAAACAACCGAGTAGAAAAGTAAAGAAGGGGGGACGTGTGAGACGCTTCGTAAGCGTCACAACTTTTAAACCCGGTACTCAGTCAGCATATATGTATGTGTGTAAGTACATTTTATGTATATATTCACTTGTAACAGTGTGGAAGTATAGGAGTCTGTATGCAAAATTTGGTGGCTCTAGCTCTTATAGTCTCTGAGAACTAGCCGACAAACAAGATGGACAGACGGACAGACAGACATGGCTCTATCGGCTCGGCAATTGATGCTGATCAAGAATATATATCCTTTATAGGGTCGGAAACGTTTCCTTCTGTGCGTTACGCGCATTGCTCCCACCACAAATACAATATAACACACAATTTATAGAACTCTTGGTTTTTCTTAATTAATGTTAATTAATTTATTGGAACAAATTACCTGTTTAATTTTGTGTGGAATATACAAATTTATCGGTAAACAGTAATTACATTCTTATAAATTTCAAATGGGGTGTTAATGCAAGTCAAATTAAAATCTTTCCACCAATGTCTTAACTTAACAAAGTTAACCATGAAAACACGAAATATGACTAAACTCTCTTTGGGTAAATTGCTGGTGAAAGAATTTATTGATTGATACAAAATAGATTAGTAAATATATTTGTGTTCATCATCAATATATCTAGGAGGAATACTTCACATGGGTATTTACAATAAGTGTCTACTTTAACAGCTATAAGCTATAGCTATAGCTAATTATAGCTATAAAAACAAAAACAAGTGATAAGTTGACGGCAATTAACACGAAATTCTCTTTGCACATTGCTAACGAAATAATTGATTAGAAACGTTTTACCCGTTAAGTATGTACACCAAACAAATATTCTTTAGGTACTTCAAATGTAAATCTAATTTTGCCACTATAGAGTTCACGAGTAGGACCATACAATACAAAACAAAAATAAAATTGGAAAAGTTTTAAATATGGTAGAAGACTTTAAGTTTGAATTGCTTTACCTTCAGGTATACCAATTCTATCACGGAAAATTAAAAATATTTTTCAAGGTCATACGTTTAATTAAAATTTCCTCAAGGAACCAACCAACTTTTTCTCATAGATCTTACTCATAGATATCGGGCATTTAGTTTTTTTATTGAATTGTGTTTTTTCCGATGGCAGAACTTTTTATGAAGAATTTTTAAAGTCTGGTATTTTTTGTGTAAGGGTTTTCAGTGGTTTCGGCTTTTTTTCACATAGCTTAACTTAAATCTGGCTGTATAAATGCAGCTAAAAAACCCGAACAGAAATATTAATGTTTCTGATGATTTTGATGATAAATATCTTTAACGACGCCGAATGAATGCACTTGTAAATAACAAAAGGTAGAGGACACAATGTATCATTTGTTCTAAGTCCCATATCTTTCATAAAAAGTGGGTTTGGTTCCTTGAGGAAACATCGTGTCGGTGTGTTATCTTTAAGCCCAAACGTAAAATCAGCAAATTTTTGAAAGCTCGGTACTTGAAGAGGCAAGGGGTATATTAGATTTGTGGTCCAAGCAATGTGCGTAAAATCAGAATCAACAGACAGGGCTCTGTCTGTCTGTCTGTCCGTGCTGATGAGTGCCTAGCACTAACAGACTGTAAGACCCAGAGCAACTTACACTTGCCTTTCGAAATTTCGTCTTGCCCCCTTCCGCCCACACATAACGCGAAAATCTGTCGCAGCCAAAATGTTGAACCACTACACACTACTATTTTCCTCGGGTTTCTAATTTCTAAATAAGATCTAAAAAATTCTTTATTATGATCTTAATTTATCAAACAAAAAATATTAAATACGATTTTATAAATCATAGAAACAATTGTTAATAATTTGAATTTTCAATTTATTATATTTGTTTTGACCTTCTGTTCTATATCTGATAATGCTCGGTTTAAAATTGGTTTAAAATTTTGGAGAGTTCTTACTTTCGAGATTCTACAGTATTATATTCAATGAAACTATATTTTATTTAATAAAGGCTAAATATATATTTTAGGGAGAGGTAGTGTCAAAGAAAAAATAAAACCAGCTTTGTTTTAGTACAGGACCATTATTTAATTGTTGCGTAATCGGTAATGATAAATTACGCAAAAGTGTAATGGAATTTGTTTCCAAAACGAATGCTTTACTTTTAGATTAGAATAAAGACACGTTTATTATAGGTTACAACAAATATAACGCCTTTTTAAATATTAGTGTATTATTGTAGACTAAAACATGTTCTTCATTGTTGACCACATAGTGAGATTTATTTTTAATTTTGAATATGATCTGCTTAGAAATGGATGTGCCACTTCCGAGGATCTCTTCTGGAAGCTAGACGCTCTGCAGTCCTTCATAAGGGATTTGCATTGGCCAGATGCGGAGCTTCGACAACATTTAGAACAGCGGTTAAAAATGATGGCGGTTGATATGATTGAGCAGTGCATACAACGAACTGATTCGTCTTTTCAGTCATGGCTGAAAAAAAATATTGCTTTCATATCAACAGACTATATTATACCATCCGAGATGTGCGCCATGGTAAATGTGATATTAGATGCTAAAAATCAAAGCTTTAAACTGACGACTATTGATGGCATTGACTTGGTAAGTTCATTTATTACAAAACTCATTTACAGCTGGAAGTCTTACATTTAAAATTAACTATTTCTTAGTATAAATTCCATGCTAAAATCGACGACCAAATCGACAAAGCGAATGTAGCGATGACACAAGGGCTAAGTGGTAAACTTATGTCAGTGCTAGAGTCGACTTTGTCAAAATTAGCTCGATACGACGAAGGAAGCTTGATTGGTTCAATTCTCAGTTTTACAAATGTTTCAAGCTCCGGAAAGGATCTGGGCCAGGGATACGTGAATTTCTTACGGAATAACATGGACCAAATACGTGGGAAAATTGGTGACGACTTATGGACACTCAATTTCTTTGAGCAATGGTACAAACAGCAAGTTATTATGCTCAACAATTGGCTGTCGGAACGTTCGGATACTGCACTGCACTATGCACAAGTCTCATCTATATCTCATATTATCAAGGTGAGTTTTTTGTTGTTTTCAGAAATGTTATTTCCTCTCCTATGATGTACACCACGAAAGCTAAGGAATTATCTATATCAAAGTATCTATCTGACGCCGTGGTCGCACTCACATATTCATGTTTATCAGTACGTTTGCGTACGTGGAGAATAGCGGATGATAGTATCAGGCACCTTTTTAATACACGTTTACGTGAGCGGATTTTAAACCCGCTAAGTAAGTGGGTTACTAATCAGTTAAACACAGTTCTCAGATTAGCTTTATTTTCAGTCGACCCAATATTCGTTTAAGATCGTTAAGATTAATAGATGATTATATTTTACTGCGTACTCATTTTGTCAATTTGTAAAGAAGATAAGAAACATTTCTGTTCTGCATGAACGTATTTATACAATAATGCGGCATGCACTGTCGTCCTGTAGCTCCACAGCGCAGAAACGTACCTCCACGTACGTCCTCGTTTTTATACCCGGTACTCGAAGAGTAAATAGTGTGTATTGTATTTGTGCACAAAGTGAATGTATGTTACGCACAGAAGAAAACGTTTCCGACCCCATAAAGTATATATATTCTTGATCAGCATCAATAGCCGAGTCGATTGAGCCATGTCTGTCTGTCCGTCCGTCCGTCTGTCCGTCCATATGAGCGCCTAGTACTCAGAGACCATAAGAGATAGGGCAACCAAATTTTGCATCCAGACTTCTGTATGCTCACACTGTTACAAGTGTATTTCAAAAATGAGCCCCGCCCTCTTCCGCCCCGCAAAAGATCGAAAACCTCTCAAAACCTACAATTTTGAAGAGAAAAGAAAACTAAAAACGCCATTCCGTAGGGAACGACCATATCTATCAGATCACCAAATTGAGATCCGAGTAAATCATTATTATAGCCACAATGAAGAAGTTAATTTGCAGTGGCTAAACCCACCCCGACCCGCAGCTTATATTTGCTTTTTTCACATTCTCTCATTCACACTCTGCTTCTGCAGTATGCGGCCTCTGCCGTGGCTAAACCCACCCTGTCCATCAGCTTTTGTTGTTTTTTTTTAGATTCTCTCATTCACACTCTACTTCTGCAGTGTGCGGCCTCTGCCTCTGACGTAGTGTGCGGCTCTAGGGGAGGGGGGCGAGCGAAAATAGCGTGTAGGCGTGAGAAGTTAGGTAGATGTAGATGTGAGGTGTAGCAAAAATGCCAAATGTAAAATTGGAAAAAAAAAATGGTACAGGTACACTGACTGAGTGCCGGGTATAAAAGTTGTGACGCGTAAGAAGCGTCTCAAACGTCCCTTTTCGTTATTTATCCCGACACGGTGTACCTTGCAACAAAACGTTAACATTTTAAAATGGAGAGCAAAACACCAAAACCTGCATACATAAATTCATTGATGATCATTCATATATGATCATTACCTACGGAATTGGATTTTTAGTTTTCTCTTATCTTCAAAATTGTTTAAACAGCAGATTTTCAACTCTCTGAGACCTAGGACCTAGGACTAGGCGCTCAGCCGTGTTAATGAGTTGGAAATGTTTTTTTCTATGTGTCACTTATGCATGTATGTACTTCGACCACATATCTTATATATCCCCTAATTCTTCGAGTACCATTAATAACAACATAATATTTAAAAACTAAAAAACTCACCTTCTCGGAAACATTATTTCCATTTTATATTTAGAAAATATATTCCGACTTTGAACTGCAAGGAGTATTGGAGGATAAGCTAAATTCTAAAGCGTATCAGATGGTGTCTGTTCGTATGGCTACTGAAGAGGCAACCTGCTCTCTAACGATGCCGGAAGTAGGCGAAGGAGATGAGTAAGTAGTAAAGATTACTGAAGAAAGTTCTAGGTTAGATTGTTGATGTTCTTCACGCATTACCAGTACCTGTGATGATATTCGAGAAGCGGATGACGAAGACACTGCCGAAGAATCCAATACGACTAGGGGACTACCAAAATCAAAAGTAGCTGCCGCTCAAGCTGCTGCTGTCACCAATGTTGTTGCTGGACGCGTTGGAAATTTGTTGGGGAAAGGAATCGGAGGACTAAGCTCGAAGTTGGGAAGCGGAAGCTGGTTTTAAAGATTGCGAGTTTCTTTTATTTTTTAAATTTTAGTTAACTTTTATTTTACAACTGTTTATTTACTTATTTAACAAAATTGTTTCTATTCTCTTTATGTAATCATTTTAATAGGTTGGAAAAACAGGTTAATTTTGAACGAACCGTTTAATATTATTTCATTTATTGGGAGAGATGTGAAGAACATGTTATTTCCCATTTCTTGAACTATGAGAGTGTTTGGAAGGGTTTTATTATTTTGTTTATATTAAGCCGTTAATAACAAAACTATACATAGTTCTGGTGACTGGATTGATATATTAAATTGAGTTAATACATTTTATTTTTACTATTCAATATAAAAGTTTTAGCATATATAAACACATTCTGTGGTCAGAGTAATAGCCATTTGTTTAGAGTTATAATAAGAATTAGAATGTTCATTTTACTAATTTAAACTAAATTTAACTAAAACATAAATCGCGAAATTAAATTAAAAAAATGATATTTCTGATTATCACGATTCAAAGTATCCGTGAAGTGATTTTAAGCCAGTAAGCAGAACTTTTGCATGAAAAATTGAGTACAGAAGACATGCAAAACGCCATGGATATCAATCTTTTAACGTACATATGCCTTAACAGATATAAAAAGCTATCTTCTGAAAATATGATAAGCATGACGTGAATTTTTATATCTTATGCTATTTTCTGTTAAAAAGTATGTATTTTCGGTTGAATTACACTACTCGACAAAATCTAACTTTTTTTTTCCTCAAGGAACCAAACCGACTTTTTTTTAGAAAGACTTAGGGCGTTAACATTTTTTAATAAAATATGGTTTTTATTCTATGGCAGAACTTTTTTTTAAGAATATTTAAAACAGGTATTATTTGTTAATGATTTTTTCTGGTTGTCGCATTGCCATTCTGAAAAGTTATTTAATGCAGCTAAAAACTAAACCCAGCCACTTTGTGGTTTTAGTTTACCGTCTGGAAAATATTAAGCTTTGAAATGCAAAACTAATTTTTTTTATGTAAATTACAAATTACCGTGGCCAACATTTTTTTAAAACTAAAAAAAAGTTATATTAGTGAAAACATTAAATTATCGTCAGACCATTTCTAAGCACCGCGTCTTTCAGAAAGTTGGTTTGGTTCCTTAAGGGAAAATCGTGTCGGGTAGTGTTATTGTCGTCCATTAGTGTGAGCTCTTTATCACACAAAAGCATGCTACTGTCTTATAAACCGTATAAAACCTTTTTAAATTACATTTACAAATATAACAATTAATATTAGGAAATGCTTACGATTAGATTTAAATATAATAATTTACTCATTCAATACACCATACTTATTTATAATCACTTATAGTACACGATTTACCGAACGAGTGTATACAGTATGTTATGTATATTAAACTTTGGTTCGTACTATACCAAATACAACAAAATGTACCTTATTAATATTTACATTCTTACATTTTAGTTTTGTAAAAAATTACTTTATATATAATATTTATATGTCTTCATGGGAAATTATAAACCCAACAGAAAAATGTGGAACTCTTCAATTTATAATTAATATATGAAACAATTAAATGTAACTTTTAAAAGCTGTAGACTTGTTACAATTCAAAATACTGTCATTAAAATACACATCATTTAGCTCTGATAAATTTCATAAGAGACATTGATTTAAACTTAATAGAGTTTTTGAAAATGTAACCAAATCACTTAGCCTTTAGATTAAATAGTAATAACCAAATTAACCAATTTTAAGGGGTCCTTGATTTATCTAATTAATGTGGAGGTTTATATGCGTACGTTTGTTGTCTCTCGGTCACCATAGGCTAAAAAAGAAAATTGTATAAGCTAAATGAAAAAAAACTGTTTGCATTGCTTGTCGTGATTACGGCTCAATGATTTTTTATTGAAAAAAATAAAATAAAAATTCCTTAATATCATAAAACCTGATTTTTATTTATGTGTGTTCTCGCGAATATTCATTGGCGAACTGAAAGTCTGTCCCCCAGGCCAGTCGCACACCATTTTTTGGATGAGTGTGACGTCGGCGCGATCACAATAAGACTGTTAGGCCACCATAGGTGGTCGTCAGCTATATTTATTTGTCTTCGCATACATTTAGACGCATATACAAATAGTATTAGAGTAGGCCGTGATATTTACAAGCAGGGACATAATTTCTAGTCTTAAACTGTGATATTTTGGTATTTTTTAACAATTATTTCTTAGTGGAATCGATATCGATTATTCAGTATTTTTTGTGGGGGTGGGTAGTATTTTCTGGCACATGTGTAAAAAGGAGAAGAAGAAAGCTACAATTGTTTGTTTACATTTGTGAAAATGGCTGTGATATTCTGATTGTAAGTATTAAAATGTTAACTATCTGTTGACTTAAATTTTAGGCTCTCTGATATTAGGGGGCGTGTTTTCCGATGCGTAGCCTTCCACCACAGATGCCCTGGTCGACGCCTTTGGATCCTCGGTTCGCTTTTTGATGTCCGTATTAGATGTCTCGTGCTGTTTGATCTTTCCAGCTCCAGTGGAACTGACAACTAAGTTCACTTCCATCACACCAGGGCTGGCAAGTCCAGGGCTGGGAAGCGAATATATCGCACGAACCATTTTTTATTTATTTATACTTTACATTTTTTTTNTTGTTTTTGTATTTGCTTTTATTTATTCATTTTTTTTTTTTTATTTCAGATTTCTGTGCAGGGCAGCGTCTTCGATGTTGATTTGAGTGCTGTTTCTGCTGCTGCTGCTGCTGGTTGGTAAGTATGTGTTTTTGTTGTTTTATTTCTGTATTTTTTGGTAATTAATTGACTTTTCTTTTATTTCAGGTTTCACAGCTGAGGAAATGGCCGCCTATACTCGCATCCAGCGGGCTTTCCTTGGACCAGGAGGAAGCGACTGGGCTTGGAGAGGATGTAGGCGTAAAAAATTGCTGAGGGCGTGGCATTTTTTGGGCGCCCCCGTGTCAAAACATCAGACCACGAATCAAGCGGCTGCTGGTCCGGCCGCCTGGAGGTGAGAATATGTATTTGTTGACATTTGTTTTTGTATTTGCTTTTATTTATTCATTTTTTTTTTTTTATTTCAGATTTCTGTGCAGGGCAGCGTCTTCGATGTTGAATTGGGTGCTGTTGCTGCTGCTGCTGCTGCTGGTTGGTGAGTATGTGTTTTTGTTGTTTTGTTTGTATGTTTTTTTGGTAATTAATTGATTTTTTCTTATATTTCAGGTTTCTCAGCTGAGGAAATGGCCGCCTATACTCGCATCCAGCGGGCTTTCCTTGGACCAGGAGGAAGCGACTGGGCTTGAAATGGATATAGGCGTAAATATTGCTGAGGGCGTGGCATTTTGGGCGCCCTGTGTCAGCACTCGGCCGTAACCAAACAGCTTTTGGCCCTGCCGTCTGCAGATGAGTGCTTAGATGGTGTATTGTTTGTATATTTTGATTTAATCAGTTTTCTTTTATTCTATTTCAGGTTTTGCTGCAGGTGCTGCGTCGTCGCTGAAGGATTGGATGCTGCTGTTGCTGTTGATTGACGGCCGCTTGCATGTAGGTATTTGTATTTGTTGGTTTGTTTTTCATTTTATTTTAATTGCTATTAATTGTAGTTTTATTTTTATTTCAGGTTTCTCTGCCGCGGCTGCGTCGTCGATTAAAGTCGGCAGAATCTTCGACTAGTACATTCTCCATGGACTAGAAAAATGATTCCAGTTGGAGAGGATGATCGACGTGAGGATTTGTGAAGGGCGTGGCATTTTTTTAAGGCAACAAACATGTGCAGACGGCTGCTGGTCCGGCCGCCTGCAGGTGAGTGTGTGTATTTGCTGTTTTATGTGTTTGTTTATTATTTTAATTATTTATTTTTATTTTCAGATTATCAGCTCCGGCTGCATCATCGTTTAGTGGCTACCAGTTCGGTTTCCTTGCACCAGAGGGATATGTATCCGCTTGGAGATTGTGAAGGCGTGAGGATTTGCGGAGGGCGTGGCAGTTTTTGGGCGCCCCGTGTCCAAAACTCGACCAGATTCGAACGGCTTCTGGTCCGGCCGCCTGCAGATGAGTTTTTTTGATGGATTTTGCTGTTTGTATGTTTTGTTTTAATTGATTTCTTTTATTTTCAGGTTCGCTGGAGTGGCTGCGTTGGCGCTGTGGATTAAAATCTGTTGTTGCTGCTGTTTTCCTGTCGCCTGCGGGTAAGTGTTTTTTATTTTTATTTGCTGTTTTGTGTATTTAGATGTGATTTTAGTGGATTTTAATTGTGATTTTAATTTTGCAGGTCAATTCAAAATTGGAGTGTGGACATTTGGCTCCCTTAGTTGTATCCCTGCCAGGATACAAGGTTGTCGAGATGGTACCTCAGGGTCCGACGGTACGCTTCCACCCCATTTACGGAGTCATCTGTCCACGCTTCGTCCCCGTCATCTTCCATCTCATCGCTGTCTGGCTCCGGTTCTGGCGCCGGGTCAAAGATATAGGTGCGCGGCGGCACCGTTTCCGTGCTGGAACGCTGCAATGGATGAGGAGAGGACATTCCCCTCACAGGTTCCGGTGTCGCTGCAGGACCTGGAGTTTCTGCTGCTGGAGGAGCTGGTTGTGGCGGCGCTGCCGTTTGGGCTGCTGGCGTTGTTGCTACCTCTGCTGGCGGAGTCTGAAGATGGATTAATCGGGTAAGTACAGAGAATATTTCCTCCATACGAGACTCTAATTTCTCCAATCTTTTCATGCTCTCTCCCAACGCCTGGCTGCATGATCCATGGGTCTGAATCGGTTCGGCGTGGCGTTGTTGTCGCTGTGTCTGGCGTCTGGAGCTTGGATTGGCGGCCTGCTGCTGCCGCTGCTGCTGCTGCTGCTGCTGTTGTTGTTGTTGCCTGCCCTGGCGCTGCGTCTGATGTAGCTGCTGCTGCTGATGCAGATGGCGTTGTTGTCGTCTGTCAGCTGGAGTAGCTGGCGTCTGTAATGGCGTCTGGGCTGGCGTCATAAATGGCTGCTGCTGCTGCTGCTGCTGCTGCTGTCGTCGTCTGAGCCTGGGGTCGGCTGGCGTCATGATTGGCTGCTGTTGCTGCTGCTGGTGATTGCGCCTGCGCTGGTTGGCTGGCGTCTGGACTTGCTGCTGCTGCTGCTGCTGTCGTGGCCTTGGATATGCAGCTTCTGTCGGCTGCTGGAGTTGATGCTGGTGCCACTGCTGCCGCTTGTGATTTTGCTTGTCGTATGCTGCGGTGGCACACGTGTACTAGTTTATCGGAACGTGAACCGCCTCCAACCTGAATCTGAACCAGCAGGTTCAGGGGAGCCAGTTCACGCTCCGATAAATATAATTTATTGTATCGATACTTTCCTTAGCATTATATACAATATTAATCGGGCTGCTATATAACTAATAATTGCATGTGCTTGCCTGCTGACTGCTGTTATGCAGCCATAGGCAACACATGCACGTCACTTTGGGCAGACTGTAATCTCCTCTGCTGGTTTTTGTTAATCGCATGCATCGGCGGCAGTGCGAGAATGACCTACCGCAACATACATCAACTCCAGCCTTAGCCTGAACTGGCAGGCTAAGCGGAGCCAATGCATGCAACAGTAGGGTGGATTTTATTTGTATATTAATACTATTCTTAGCATTCTAATACAAATTATTGGGGCTGCAATTTAACTTAATATATTTGTATGCAACTACCTGCTGACCACAGTTTTGCAGTCATAGGCAGCGCATACTCCACTTTTCCGCAGCAGTAGTCTCCTCTGCTGACATTTCTGCCAGCTTGTTCGTCCGAGGTAAACAAGCCTCTGCCCTTTAGCAGTCCACTAATCAGGGAGGGGGGATATGGGAGTAATTATAGTTAAAGTGGCTAAAACTATTAGAAAATATTATCAATGACATGACGGCTGGATTCACAGCAAGGGGAAAATTATAAATATATATATAAGTATTAATTTTTATATAGCTAATTCAGTATTTCAATTTGATTATTAATTCTTATTTGACTATTTGATAATTCTATTTCATTTCAAAGTATTAATTTAATTTAATTTATTTTATTTGCTTAAGTTGCTTATTATTTATCCTATTTATTGTTTACATTTTTTCCTCGCTGCCTTCTGGTCCGAGACAGCGAAAATGTTTGTGGGGTGATCTTGTTTACAATCATTCTCGCTGCCTTCTGGTCCGAGACAGCGAAAATGTTTGTGGGGTGATCTGTACGTCTGTGTGAATGTGTGTGGGCGTGAGTAGGTGAGCGCTCGAGTTTATCTCAAGAGATTATCTCAAGCGCTGTTGCCGTTTCACTTATGGCTTCCTCTATGGATGTCTCTCTCGTTGTAGTTGTGAGTCTGTGGGAAGAGGCTTTTCTTTTCTTCTCTCGACGGTCGTTCTTCAACGACGCGTAGTGCCTAGTCAAAACAAAAGACGTCGTAGCTATTATCTGCGCAAAGACCGGAGTCAAAGCCATCACCGTGAACGTAATTTATAAAATTTACGTCTTAGCTCAAATTGTAGGCACTAGGCACAATAGTAAGGATAAGTATTAGGTCACAGCCCGCAAGCTGGTGCTGTCGTCCTGATCTTGGACAGCCTCAGTGTCGCCCTGGGGTACAGCTTGTTCATTAGAAACTATACTCGGGGGATTGCGTGATTCATAGCTTTGCCTGTGAAGCTACCGGCGGCGCAAGGCAGAGCGAAGGAGTGGGGGAGAGTTCATACAAAGAAGCCAAAGCCAGAGACCTACAACAAATAGACACTGCAGCCGGTATTAACAAACGGGAGCTTCCCGCACCGTACACGCCGACAAACGTCACCACAGGTCTAGACTGCCCATTCGAACACACACACACCCCTATCATTCCGAACAGACTCCCACGCATCTTCGTTCACACACACGTACACAAAGGAGTAGACCGAGAGGGTGTCAATTTAGTTATTAAAGGTTGACGCGACAAACACGAAGTCGTTATTTACATAAATAACGACAACGACGACAACGACATCAACAATGACAACTGACGACGACAACATAACGTAAGTGGGGGTATGAACGCGCAAGGGAACGAGACTGGTCATATAGTCACTGTTTTATACAACCACCCAGAGAGCTATTATGAAGGACTCCCCCCCCACTCCCGAGAAGTATGGGAAGTATCGGGTACCGAGCGTAACGAGAAGACAAACTGCGTAGTCGAGACAGAGAGCAAATCTGTTCGGATTCCGTATATGGCCGTTGGTAGGGTACAATTTCCCTTCGTTTCCATTCCTGTCTCTCGATTTCCCTGCATAAGTGCGTGTTGAGGTATTCGGAGTATCGAGGTCTTGTTAATCTCCGGGGGACATAAGGGTCAATTATCACCTCAGCAGCTTCATGATTTGGGTGCGTTCTCATACGGTCAACATATCTCCTACAAGCTTTAACATAAACCTCATCCACCGTCTCAACGCCTAGGTCCCGGTGGATGGTATCGTTACGAACATACCATGGGGCGTTGGTAATTGTCCGTAGCGTTTTGTTTTGTTCTGTTTGTATGCGTCCAAACTCGAGATTAGAGGCAAGGGGTCCCCAAACAGGCAGTGTATACTGCCAGATAGGTGCAATAATTTGCTTATATAGAGTAACCCTTGCATTTAGGCATAGCTTGCTGTTGCTGTTCAGCAGCCAGTGGAGTTTTTTGACTCTAGCTTTGATTTTAGTCAGAGTTGCCGTGATGTGGTGATGGCATTGCAGCTTAGTATCAAGACGCACTCCGAGATAGGGGTGAAATGTGACAGTTTGTAGGCTTTTTCCAGCAATATTGGGAATGAATATACCCTCAGGCTCCAGGGTATTTCGGAGTGTATGGAAGACGTGCACAGTTTTAGAGGCATTGATAGTGATGCCCCATTTTATGGCCCAGACAGATATTCTGCTTAGGAACCGGTTCAAGCTGGAGATGGCTACGCGCTGGGTACAGCCCCTGGCTAAAATGGCTGTGTCATCTGCATAGGTTGCCAGCAACATATTTGGGTCACATGGGGTGGGCATATCAGCCGTATATAAATTGTACAGGACAGGCCCTAGTACACTACCTTGGGGGACACCAGCCAAGACAACCTTTTCTCCGGATTTGACTCCTCCTGTGCATTCTACCGTAAAGGTGCGTCCGTCCAAATAACTGCTGAGGCATCTGTATAGTGCCGTCGGAAGCAGCTGTCTCATTTTGAATTTCAGTCCAGTATGCCAGACCCTGTCGAAAGCCTCTTGAATGTCCATATAAACTGCCGAACAAATCATATTCTTCTCGTATGTTTCCAAGATGAATTTGGTCACCCTTCCAATTTGCTGTTCAGCTGCATGCTCATGCCTAAAACCAAACTGATGATTAGGGATTGCACCTATAAATCCGTCCGCTTCCATCATCCTAGTTAGTAGGAGACGCTCGAATAGTTTGGACAGCCCTGAGAGCAGGCTGATGGGTCTATATGAGGCCAGTTTGTCCGCTGGCTTGCCGGGTTTTGGGATCATTGAAACAACCGCTCGTTTCCACAGGCTCGGGAAACAGCCAAATCGAAGCGAACTGTTGCAAATCATGACAATGTAAAGCAAGGCAGTCTTGGGAAGCAATTTTATTGTCTGATTGTCAATATTGTCCTCTCCGGGGGATTTCCTCAGCTTCAGGTCCTTGATCTGGGTCACTATTTCAGCCAAAGTTATTGGTCTGAAAGTATGGTTGGGTGTGTGTGGGTCCATCAAGTCTACAGACTCCTCAACTGATTGTCTCTCCTCCTCAGTATTTGAAAGTAAAGGCTTGAACCTCTGCTCAAGGTGAAGAGCGAAAGATTCAGCCTTTTCCTCCGTACTTTTGCACCACGGGTCCGCAGTATCCTCCTGTCCATCCTCAACGAAACTTCTCACAGGCAGATTAGCAGGAGGTTGTCTTTTCAGACCATTAGTCAGCCTCCATAGTTTTTGCATGCTATATCTGTCTGTGGGATCGATTGCACCCAGCTGAGCGTCAATTCGCCTAGATTTTGCTGCCTCAATCTCTTTGTGGATCCTGTTTGCCAAAATGTTATGCAACTGCTGCGCAACTGGGTCGCGCCTTTTCGTTAGAAACTTACGCAAACGTCTCTTAGTGTCAATCATGAGTCGAACACGGTTAGTCAGGGGCACCTCTGCCTGCAATCTGGGTCGGACGGGCCTCCTTAAGTTGCTACTAGCGAGCTCAGCAGCTTTAATGATATTATTCTGCAGGATTTGTGCAGCATCATTGACATCGTCAGTCGATCTAAGCTCAGTGTTTAGGTGAATATGTGTATCAAGCCAGTTTTGAAACACCGATACATTAGAGCCTGCCGGCAGTAGGCGTCTTTTCATCATAATCTCCGCTGGAGACTCGCGTAAATTAATAACCATGGGCAAATGGTCCGATGAGAGCTCACTTTGGCCGAAAATACTGAGTAAATCATCGCGAATTCCTTTGTAGACGGCGAAGTCGATCGCTGAGGGGGAATGATTGTTGTTGTAGGGGAAATGTGTTGGCGAACCTGTAGCCAGAATGTTACAGCTGCTAGTCTGAATTGATCTGAGCAAGGTGCCTCCTCTCTTACATGCCCTTGGGTTTCCCCACCATGAATTTTTGGCATTCCAATCGCCAGCAGCAACAAAATTCCTTCCAAATTGTTCGAATATGTCTGTAAATCCCTTCTCCGTCCAATCCTGCTGTGGTGGGCAGTAGATAGACCAAATACTGACTCGCGTGCTACCTTTTAATGTCACATGAACTCCAGCAGCCTGGATGTAGTCCGTTGATATGCTTGGCAGCGCCATATGGGGGATTGAAGATCGAATAAGTAGTAAGGTGCCTCCTCGACTTAACCCAGATGGATGGTGGGCAGTATATGTGCAGTATCCGTGTACACTGAAGGCCTCTGAGTTTTTAAAATGAGACTCAGAGACC
The DNA here is from genome assembly GCF_900245975.1 of Drosophila guanche. Taxonomy (NCBI): domain Eukaryota; kingdom Metazoa; phylum Arthropoda; class Insecta; order Diptera; family Drosophilidae; genus Drosophila; species Drosophila guanche. The sequence goes on along the minus strand of NW_022995759.1, from coordinate 6,938 downwards.
ATCATAATGTCCACTTCATGCCTGCACATATATTGTTCAAGCTCCGCAGTCTTACCTCGGAGCCCCGAGGCGTTCCAAAATGTGATTTTGAAACGGTCATCACTACGACGAGGAGAATTCCCGGTAAGTGATCTATACATTTGAGGCCAAAGTATTGGCCTGAATTGTGGCGATCAAACATTCCGTTAACTTAGTCATTTGATTCAATAACTGATCCATTTTTCTTTCCAGTTCTCGAGCAGGTTCGGCCGGCGCTGGCTGTGTCCGCTCCTGGGTTAGCAAGGTGATGAGAGTGTCCAACTTCCGACTTAGTTCGATAGAGTGCACAGACTGACTGCTCAACCCGGGGTGTGGGACAGCCCCTGCGGCCCGTATATCATCAGTTGGAGCAATATGCCACCCCTGTTGCCTGGCAGGCAGAGGCTGGGATAGAGTCTGCTGCTGGCCATTACGCACTGCTGATGCATAACTCCCCTGAAGCACAGGTGGAGTTGGAATTAAAGCACCTGAGCGCGCACGACGGCGGCCAGGCTGCTGCAAATCTGGAAAGGCCTGCTGGTTCACTTTGGGTGGCTGGCGGGGTCGTCGCAAGCCCATTGCGGCGGGTAAGGTAGGCATATTGAGTCTAGATAACATGTTATTCGTTTTGACTAACCCATTTTCTCTCTTCTTGCAGTACTCTTTGTATTTAATACAACCACGATAGTTGGCTACGTGGGCACCGCCGCAGTTGGCACATTTCGGAGTCTCCTCCCGCTTTTTTGGGCAATCCTTGGGCTCGTGTTTGTCGCCACACTTTACGCAAATTACTGCACGGCTGCAATAATTCTTTGTATGCCCAAACATCTGACACTTATGGCATTGTGGCACGCCAGGAGACCGAATCGGCTTTTCAACTTTAACAACCTGACTGCAAATAGCTGTTACATTGAATATTGCCAGATTATTGGCTTGAGGTTCTAGCTCTATCTCAAATAGGTCTAATGGTTCCTTGGTGAACCGCTTATATATATTAGAGATATGCCTAACAATATGTCCCATTGATTTAAGCTGTTCGCACACCCAGGCTGTGGGTGTCGAACGATGTAAATGTCGTATTACAACGCGCAATCCCTTTTCGCTCCTCAAGCGAAATGTATGGAAGTCTACACCCTGTCCGTCTGCTTCTTTTGCACTGAGCATTTGTACAAGCTTTCTGTGTCCGTCAACTGTATGACAGGTCACCTTCAGGCATCCGTTTGCAGTGGGTTTCGTATCATACGAACCCACTCCAATAGCTGCATCAATTCCCTGCAGCAAGGGGACAATTTCCCTTACATTAGGGATGTAGATGGGGGCCGGTCGCACCGTTTTGGCGCCTGCAGAAGTTGTTGCATTTTGGGCAGAGATATTGCCAGGTTCAGGGGCAGTTCTGACTGGGCCAGAGGGCCTGGTCTTGGAGGCAGGTGCCTCCAGCTCTGATTCTCCCTCGCTGGAGTAATCAATAGCCATCGCTTCATTGTCCGATAGTATCTCGAAGTAATTTCTCGAGCTAGGGGTAGAAGTAGCATTAACCTTGGGTCTGGTCCGTTGTGCTGTTTTGGAGAGGATAGTAGCTGCTTTCTTCGCAGATGGCTTAGCTATAGAAGAGCCCTGAGTAGTTCTGCTGTTCTGCTTTATTCTCCTAGCCTCAGACTCGGCTCGGAGTTTTGCACTAAGCTGCAGTTCAACTGCATTTTTGGACTGCTGCTCTTTAAGCAGCTCCGTCAGAGTAGCCTGTCTCAGAGTCTTAGTATTCGTACTCACTTTGGTTGAAGCTGCAGCAGCAGCAGAATTAATTGAATTAATTGTTACCATGGCGGCGGGGGGGGGCATAGACAAGGCAGCTGCTGCTGCTGATGTAGAGGGCATATCGCTGGTTAAGTCAGCTAGTGAGGCAGATCTTCTAGTCATCAATTCATTACTCGCAATTTGCGGGGCAATATTTCCTGCATTGGAGATCATTATTTCTCCAGTGCTCCAGTTCACAACGCTATTTTCGTTGTCCGATGAGGCTGCACTCGAAGCAGCATTGGTCTTTTTGGACTTTGGGCCAGGTTTCCGAACCATTTTGAATTGTTTTTATTGTTTTTAATTGTTTTGCTATGTAAGCAAACGTCACTGACAGGTGGGGGGGAGCAGCAGAGGCTGCGGCCTTCCCCACGTTTTTTCACTTTTCAACAATAGGTTATGTCGAAAATTTTCAGCACAATTTTAATACTTCGGCACAATAATTTATATTGGCCGAAAAGTTATTTTAAACTGAAGCACAGGTCACTATTACACCATGTGCAATTTTTCAGCAATTTACAGCAATTATTTGCCTATTAAATTTAATTTTCTTCGGGAGCTTTTGTTTTTTTTGTTAATCGCATGCATCGGCGGCAGTGCGAGAATGACCTACCG
>NW_022995759.1:0-2989 GCF_900245975.1 Drosophila guanche | reverse complement strand
TCCTCTCCGGGGGATTTCCTCAGCTTCAGGTCCTTGATCTGGGTCACTATTTCAGCCAAAGTTATTGGTCTGAAAGTATGGTTGGGTGTGTGTGGGTCCATCAAGTCTACAGACTCCTCAACTGATTGTCTCTCCTCCTCAGTATTTGAAAGTAAAGGCTTGAACCTCTGCTCAAGGTGAAGAGCGAAAGATTCAGCCTTTTGTTAATCGCATGCATCGGCGGCAGTGCGAGAATGACCTACCGCAACATACATCAACTCCAGCCTTAGCCTGAACTGGCAGGCTAAGCGGAGCCAATGCATGCAACAGTAGGGTGGATTTTATTTGTATATTAATACTATTCTTAGCATTCTAATACAAATTATTGGGGCTGCTATTTAACTTAATATATTTGTATGCTACTACCTGCTGACCACAGTTTTGCAGTCATAGGCAGCGCATACTCCACTTTTCCGCAGCTGTATTCTCCTCTGCTGACATTTTTGCCAGCTTGTTCGTCCGAGGTAAACAGAGCCTCTGCCCTTTAGCAGTCCACTAATCAGGGAGGGGGTGGTATGGAAGTGATTATAGTAAAGTGGCTAAAACTATTAGTATATATTATATGAGACGTGACGGCTGGATTTACAGCAGGGGAAAAATTATAATTATATATATATAAGTATTAATTTTTATGTAACTAATTCGGCAATTCAATTTCAATCATTATTACATTTATATGCGATTATTAATTCATATTTAACTATTAGGTAATTCTAATTCATTTCAAAGTATACATTTGACTTATTTTATTTGCTTATTGTTTGTCCTATTTATTGTTTACGTTTTTTCCTCGCTGCCTACTGGTCCGAGACAGCGAAAATGTTTGTGGGGTGATCTTGTTTACATTCATTCTCGCTGCCTTCTGGTCCGAGACAGCGAAAATGTTTGTGGGGTGATCTGTACATCTGTGTGAATGTGTGTGGGCGTGTGAGTAGGTGAGCGCTCAAGTTTATCTCAAGAGATTATCTCAAGCGCTGTTGCCGTTTCACTTATGGCGTCCTCCACGGATTTCTCTTGCGTTGTAGTTGTGAGTCTGTAGGAAGAGAGAAAAGAAAAGAAGAGAGCTGCCAGCAAGAAGTTGCTGCGCATCACGGATCAGTGTTATTTTCTGCAGCATCAAATAAAGACGCGTTTCTGGCCTCAGTATCGGTAGTGGCACTTGCATTAAATAATTAAATGCAGAATCGAATTTAAAATCATTGATCCGTGTTCTCATTCATATTCCTGTTCATAATCCAGTGTCGGGCGTTGCTGGTGCTGGCGTCCTGATCTTGGACAGCCTCAGTGTCGCCCTGGGGTACAGCTTGTTCATTAGAAACTATACTCGGGGAATTGAGTGATTCATTCGAAACGGACACTTCGATGGCCGCCGCGTTCCGTCTCGCTTCCTCACCCCCTCTCAAGTATGTTTCTTCGGTTTCGGTCTCTGGATGTTGTTTATTTGTGACGTCGGCCATAATTGTTTGCCCTCGAAGGGCGTGGCATGTGCGGCTGTTTGCAGTGGTGTCCAGATCTGACGGGTAAGCTTGTGTGTGTGTGGGGATAGTGAGGCTTGTCTGAGGGTGCGTAGAAGCAAGTGTGTGTGCATGTGTTTCCTTATCTGGCTCTCCCACAGTTAAATCAATAATTTCCAACTGCGCTGTTTGTGCTTCAGCAATAAATGTATTTATTGCTGTTGCTGCTGTTGCTGTAGTTGTTGTTGTTGACTGCTGCTGTTGTATAGCATTCACCCCCATACTTGCGCGTTCTCTTGCTCTGACCAGTATATCAGTGACAAAATATGTTGGTGGGTCTCTCGATAATACTTCCTGAGGGGGGGGTGAGGGCTCTTCATACCCTTCATAGCCCATGGCTCGCATTGCTCTTCTGTTTGACGCATCAGCTCTGTCTCTCCAAATCTGTTCGGATTCCGTATATGGCCGTTGGTAGGGTACAATTTCCCTTCGTTTCCATTCCTGTCTCTCGATTTCCCTGCATAAGTGCGTGTTGAGGTATTCAGAGTATCGAGGTCTTGTTAATCTCCGGGGGACATAAGGGTCAATTATCACCTCTGCAGCTTCATGATTTGGGTGCGTTCTCATACGGTCAACATACCTCCTACAAGCTTTAACATAAACCTCATCCACCGTCTCAACGCCTAGGTCCCGGTGGATGGTGTCGTTACGAACATACCATGGGGCGTTGGTAATTGTCCGTAGCGTTTTGTTTTGTTCTGTTTGTATGCGTCCAAACTCGAGATTAGAGGCAAGGGGTCCCCAAACAGGCAGTGTATACTGCCAGATAGGTGCAATAATTTGCTTATATAGAGTAACCCTTGCATTTAGGCATAGCTTGCTATTGCTGTTCAGCAGCCAGTGGAGTTTTTTAACTCTAGCTTTGATTTTAGTCAGAGTTGCCGTGATGTGGTGATGGCATAGCAGCTTAGTATCAAGACGCACTCCGAGATAGGGGTGAAATGTGACAGTTTGTAGGCTTTTTCCAGCAATATTGGGAATGAATATACCCTCAGGCTCCAGGGTATTTCGGAGTGTATGGAAGACGTGCACAGTTTTAGAGGCATTGATAGTGATGCCCCATTTTATGGCCCAGACAGATATTCTGCTTAGGAACCGGTTCAAGCTGGAGATGGCTACGCGCTGGGTACAGCCCCTGGCTAAAATGGCTGTGTCATCTGCATAGGTTGCCAGCAACATATTTGGGTCACATGGGGTGGGCATATCAGCCGTATATAAATTGTACAGGACAGGCCCCAGTACACTACCTTGGGGGACACCAGCCAAGACAACCTTTTCTCCAGATTTGACTCCTCCTGTGCATTCTACCGTAAAGGTGCGTCCGTCCAAATAACTGCTGAGGCATCTGTATAGTGCCGTCGGAAGCAGCTGTCTCATTTTGAATTTCAGTCCAGTATGCCAGACCCTGTCGAAAGCCTCTTGAATGTCCATATAAA
>NW_022995758.1:1387905-1389073 GCF_900245975.1 Drosophila guanche | reverse complement strand
AGTGTGAGCGATGAAAACAGCGTTGGCGCAGCACAGCTCATTGATCAGACGATGAACATCAGATAGCAGACTGCAGCTCCAGCTCGAAAACATCATCACATCCGTTCTTGTGAACTCCTCTCTCGAGTTCGAAGTATCGGCATTGTGGATGGTTCAGCAGCACAGCAGGTTCAGGACAGCCCAATAGATGCTGCCCAGGAAAGCGGCAGTGACCCTCCTTCTAGAGCGAATAGAGAAAGGCCACAGTCTGAATGGTCTTGCCGAGGCCCATCTCATCGGCTAGAATGGTGTCGATGGCCTGTCGAGGCTCTTCAGGTACTTTATCCGATTTTGAGATATTTTAATTAGTATTGATTCAAGTTCATCCCACCGTAGTGTGAGCGATGAAAACAGCGTTGGCGCAGCACAGCTCATTGATCAGACGATGAAAATCAGATAGCAGGCTGCAGCTCGAGCTCGAAAACATCATCACTTCCGATCTTGTGAACCAAGTACCAAGCGGATGCTGCCGCAGACAGTCGTCATTTTGGTCATCCATCCAGGTGGTAAACTTGGGACGACCCACGGCATCGCGATTGATCAAGAGACGCACACAGCGCGGTCCAGGGTACTACGCCACAGCTGCAAACGGATGCAATTCCTTCCGCACTCCTTGAAGTCTCCATCCAAACTTTTATGGAACTTCTCGGGCAAGTCTTCTCCTAAGAAAACAATATCCGGCTTCACAATTTTCTTGCATGCCGTGCACTTGGGCAGCCGATCAGCGAAGATCTCCTCCTTCATCCAGGCAATGCCGTATTCCTTCTTGCACTTAATGCAGTGGTTTGTGTGGAAGCTGCCATGGGCCTCGACCAGCTTGTCTTCCGGCACGCCCGCCAGCCAGTCCAGCGTTCGGCCAGTTGTAAGATTTTGAGTGTGTACAATTTTAAATAAATAAAACAAAACTCTACGCCAACTTTAACTTGAAAAATGTGTATCAAAATATCTGTATTGCTTTTGAAATGGAGTTTGTAAGGGGAAAACGGTGTAGATAGGCCAATATTAACATGAGAGCTTCTCACGAACATTTCCGAACATTTGTAAACCTTTACAAATTATTGTAAATAATTAATTACATTAACATAAATGAAGCAACACGGAAATTTAAATATTTACATATTTGTAATTA
>NW_022995758.1:1372631-1385758 GCF_900245975.1 Drosophila guanche | reverse complement strand
TAATTACAAATATGTAAATATTTAAATTTCCGTGTTGCTTCATTTATGTTAATGTAATTAATTATTTACAATAATTTGTAAAGGTTTACAAATGTTCGGAAATGTTCGTGAGAAGCTCTCATGTTAATATTGGCCTATCTACACCGTTTTCCCCCTACAAACTCCATTTAAAAGCAATACAGATATTTTGATACACATTTTTCAAGTTAAAGTTGGCGTAGAGTTTTGTTTTATTTATTTAAAATTGTACACACTCGAAATCTTACAACTGACCGAACGCTGGATCGGCTGGCGGGCGTGCCGGAAGACAAGCTGGTCGAGGCCCATGGCAGCTTCCACACAAACCACTGCATTAAGTGCAAGAAGGAATACGGCATTGCCTGGATGAAGGAGGAGATCTTCGCTGATCGGCTGCCCAAGTGCACGGCATGCAAGAAAATTGTGAAGCCGGATATTGTTTTCTTAGGAGAAGACTTGCCCGAGAAGTTCCACAAAAGTTTGGATGGAGACTTCAAGGAGTGCGAGCTGCTGACCATCATGGGCACCTCGCTAGAATTGCATCCGTTTGTAGCTTTGGCGCAGTACCCTGGACCGCGCTGTGTGCGTCTCTTGATCAATCGCGATGCCGTGGGTTGTCCCAAGTTTACCACCTGGATGGAGGACCAAAATAACGACTGTCTGCGGCAGCATCCACTTGGCACTGGGCTCGACACGAACAGCGAGTCATGTATTGACTTAGCGGAGCAGCATTCAAATGCCACTTTCACCCACCTACGTTGAGGCTCTCAGGTACTTTATCCGATTTTGAGATATATTAATTAGTATTGATTCAAGTTCATCCCACCGTAGAGTGACCGATGAAAACAGCGCTGGCGCAGCACAGCTCATTGATCAGACGATGAACATCAGATAGCAGACTGCAGCTCCAGCTCGAAAACATCATCACATCCGTTCTTGTGAACTCCTCTCTCGAGTTCGAAGTATCGGCATTGTGGATGGTTCAGCAGGACAGCAGGTTCAGGACAGCCCAATAGATGCTGCCCAGGCAAGCGGCAGTGACCCTCCTTCTAGAGCGAATAGAGAAAGGCCACAGTCTGAATGGTCTTGCCGAGGCCCATCTCATCGGCTAGAATGGTGTCGATGGCCTGTCGAGGCTCTTCAGGTACTTTATCCGATTTTGAGATATTTTAATTAGTATTGATTCAAGTTCATCCCACCGTAGTGTGAGCGATGAAAACAGCGCTGGCGCAGCACAGCTCATTGATCAGACGATGAACATCAGATAGCAGACTGCAGCTCCAGCTCGAAAACATCATCACTTCCGATCTTGTGAACCAAGTACCAAGCGGATGCTGCCGCAGACAGTCGTCATTTTGGTCATCCATCCAGGTGGTAAACTTGGGACGACCCACGGCATCGCGATTGATCAAGAGACGCACACAGCGCGGTCCAGGGTACTACGCCACAGCTGCAAACGGATGCAATTCCAGCGAGCTGCCCATGATGATCAGCAGATCGCACTCCTTGAAGTCTCCATCCAAACTTTTATGGAACTTCTCGGGCAAGTCTTCTCCTAAGAAAACAATATCCGGCTTCACAATTTTCTTGCATGCCGTGCACTTGGGCAGCCGATCAGCGAAGATCTCCTCCTTCATCCAGGCAATGCCGTATTCCTTCTTGCACTTAATGCAGTGGTTTGTGTGGAAGCTGCCATGGGCCTCGACCAGCTTGTCTTCCGGCACGCCCGCCAGCCGGTCCAGCGTTCGGCCAGTTGTAAGATTTTGAGTGTGTACAATTTTAAATAAATAAAACAAAACTCTACGCCAACTTTAACTTGAAAAATGTGTATCAAAATATCTGTATTGCTTTTGAAATGGAGTTTGTAAGGGGAAAACGGAGTAGATAGGCCAATAATAACATGAGACCTTCTAATAAACATTTCCGAACATTTGTAAATCTTTACAAATTATTTTAATTAATTAATTACATTAACATAAATGAAGCAATACGGAAATTTAAATATTTACATATTTGTAAATACGAGTGTGTACGCCATTGCAGTATCCCTATCCCACTTGATCGCAACCTGAAGACACCCTGGGAACATCAGAGAGAAGGCAAGAAAGCACTCACACAAAATGCAAGATTCCAGAGCAAACCAATTGTATTTTCCATACGGATTTGCATGATTTAAAAGAACATTAAACTTTAACAACGTCGTCAAAAACAATAAGACAGTGCAACAAAAAATTGATAAGATGTTGAAAACAGGACAGGAGCCTTACCAGAACTTTGGTAAAATAAAACCATACATATACACTCCCAATCAGACGAATAGACTCACAAATTTTCGAATTGAAAAAAGTTTCTAAAAATCCAGCTACGAATGATAGTGGAACAAATTTATTTTTCCATTGATCAAGGCTCTTTTCCTTATTTAAAAAGTAAAGAATTTGACTTCTAAGTTAAAAGGTTTTTTTTGTGAATTATTTTGTGTAAATACCCCAAAAATAAGGCCCGTTTAAACGATCATTCGAATAGACTCTATAATGAATATTAGGCTCTAATCTTTCAAAAGCTTTGTAATTCATTTTTATACCCGGTACTCGAAGAGTAAATAGGGTATATTGTATTTGTGGGGAATAACGATTGTATGTAACGCACAGAAGGAAACGTTTCCGACCCCATAAAGTATATATATACTCTTGATCAGCATTAATAGCCGAGTCGATTGAGCCATGTCTGTCTGTCCGTCTTGTTTGTCGGCTAGTTCTTAGAGACTATAAGAGCTAAAGCAACCAAATTTTGCATCCAGACTGCTATTTGCTCACACTGAAACCAGTGTGTTTCAAAAATGAGCCACGCCCCCTTCCGCCCCGCAAAAGGGCGAAAACCTTCCAAATCTACAAGTTTGAAGAAATCTTAAAACGCCATTCTGTAGGGAGTGGCCATATCTATCAGATCACCAAAATGGGATCTGATTGGATCATTATTATGGCCAGAATGAAGAAATTAATTTCCAGTGGCTAAACCCACCCTGTCCCGCAGCTTTTGTTGTTCTTTTTACATTCTCTCATTCACTCTCTGCTTCTGCTTCACGCGGCCCCTGCCTCTGCCCTCCGCCTGCCGATTCCTCAACCGACTTTTAACCCACCCCGTCATGCAGCTTATATTTTTTTTTTATTTTTTTTTATTTTGTGCGGACGGTGCCTCTGCCTCTGCCGCGAGTCTGCAGTGAGTGTGTCTAGGGAAGGGCGGTGAGCTAAAGGAGCGTGTTGGTGTGAGAAGTGTAGTAGATGTAGATGACAGATGAAGAAAATATGCAACATTTGACAAAACACCGCTAAGGTGCAGATGTAGTACTGAGTGCCGGGTATAACTGTTGTGACTTGTAGGAAGCGTTTCACACGTCCCTTCTCATTTTTTATGATGTTTGGAGCATAACTAATATTTTTTGTGAACAACTTTTTTGGAATTGCTTGGTAATGTCCTTCAGGACATTAAAATTAACGAGTTTTCAAAGGGTTCAATTAAAGCTCTCTGCAGGCCTGTTTAATGCAATTATGTAATGGTTTAACATCTTCAAATTGTTGACAGGACTCATATCCTTTACGTAAAAGCTATCCTCATGCGATCCCTGTAAAATTCTGATCAAGAGAGAAAAAAAACTTCCAAATTAGGTGAAAATTGTAGTCTTTAGTCGGTTTCCGGTGTCATGACACGCGCGACAACAAAGCAAGTATCCTTGCGAGTTTCAGTAAGAGGAGAACTTTTGTCTAATTTCAATATTAACACAATGCTAATAACATTATTGTGCTGAACGGTCATCGAAATTGAATGGTAAACCTCTTTGTGGTGGCGCTGGTAGTTGCAGCTGAACACAAATAATTAAAAGCAGTGAATGATATTATCGCAAAATAAGCTTTTAGAACATGTTTTTAGCTCTTCTGATCGCATTTAAACGGCTCGATCCCCCAGAAAAGTTTTTCCTTTCGTATATCCAAAATTCTGATCGGTTCGTGACCCGTCCTATAGTTGGTCAATTTTCGACCAACAACGTGTTTGAAAAATTTAACACGAACGCCGTGCAGTTATTTCAGTGAAGTTATTTTTTGGCTGGCGTGCCCCCATCCACGCCGGTGAAAAAGAAACAATCAGTATACTGACAGAAGAAAGTGAAGAAGTATCCACGGAAATCCCGGAAAGATCGGTAGGTCCAATGTGGCAGAGAACAAAGGTTCTTATAATAGCCTCTTGGCTGTATTCTTCCCCCCCGCAGGGCTTCGCTTACCCTTCTCCCCACACTCAGCCAGAGCAGCAGCGCCTTGACGTCTTGTCGGCAATAAGGTGGGGGTGGGGAATTTTTCTTGTGAGCCCGGTCGAGTCCCGGCCCCAGCACCTAGTTGCACTCATTTTGGAAAAACCATAACATCTACATAACATCCCCACAACCTTGATGTAACCTTGCCATAACCTCTGCGCAGGCGCCACAACCTACAGTGTAGAACCGCTAAGAGGTCCATTAATATTTCTTAGGCTGCAATCGAAGCCAAAAGCACCGTCTTTTTTTTAATTAATTAAACTTAAATTTTGTAAATTCTATTATTCTATTCTTTTTGATTTAACGACCTTTCATTCCCCCCTTATTTGATTCTTTTACATTAGTCAAAGAAGAGAGATTAGAAAAAGAAGTTTGTAAAAAGAGAAACAAAAAAGAGAAAACAAATGTGAACTATAACATGCAGTCGGCCAAAGACAACAGGGAACCATAATTATTATATTCCACAGCTTCTTCAAAACCCCAGCGAAAGGCCTTTCAGCGAGGGAGTACTGTAAGCATGCATACATGCATACCAAACTGTGAGTGATGAAAGATCAATTTTTTATACCCGGTTCTCGAAGAGTAAATAGGGTATATTGTATTTGTGCACAAAGTGAATGTATGTAACACACAGAAGGAAACGTTTCCGACCACATAAAGTATATATATTATTGATCAGCATCAATAGCCGAGTCGATTGAGCCATCTTGTTGAGCGCCTGGATCTCAGAGACCATACAAGCTTGAGCCACCAAATTTTGCATCCAGACTTCTATATGCTCACACTGTTACAAGTGTATTTCAAAAATGAGCCACGGCCCTTTCCGCCCCCGCAAAAGGAGCGTGTGGGTGTGAGAAGTGTAGAATATGTAGATGACAGATGAAGAAAATATGCAAAAATTGACAAAACACCGCTAAGGTGCAGATGTAGTACTGAGTGCCGGGTATAAAAGTTATGACGCGTAAGAAGCGTCTCACACGTCCCTTCTCGTGTTTTGCATTGACTGCACCATCAAGCACACAGACCATCACTTAACAACACCTTGTTACCAACATTTTTTCACAGGGCTGCCCACATTTCAAATCAAAAATAAAATCTGTATTCATTCCTGTCGTATCATTTGTAGTTTATAGCGAACACAACTAAACATTTTTTTCGCACTCGTTGAGCGTCGGATACAATCCATACGCAGTGCTCGAGCAGCACGTGGAGTCAATCCCGCCGCTCTGGTTCGTGGCCGAGCCGAAAACCGAGCGCGTAGACGCGTTACTTCGTTCGTGCTCAGTCAGCAGAAGGAGCTAAGAAGGCCAATAGCTAAAGGTTCCAAGTTGCAGTTTCTCCACTAGATTTGTGAGCAATCAAAGACAAAGTGTGCGACAGAAGACCTGCCGAAGTTGTATGCTCAGAACGTGTCAGCTGAGCTGCTGTAGATGCCATCCGATCAGCTGACGCCATTGCCTTTGGGCAGCGTGTCCTCAATGGTTTCCGCAAGTCGCGCAAGTCGTGTCAATGTGCTGAATGGGCTGCTGGCCAGGCGATGGATGCCTTTCTGTCTTTCCCAAAGACCTCGTGTCAGGCAGCCATATTTCTGAAGGTGAGCCATCCATGAGCGGTAAGACCAAAGCCAAAAGCACTCAACTTAGACAAGACAACTATTTATATTGTGTTTGGTAAGATCAGCGGGAGATCCAGTGCACCCAACCCAAGGATGTCCTGATGCAGGCGGATATGCTTCACCGTGGCCAGAGTTTTATGTTCCTGTGGCTGCACTTTGTAGTGTAATATTGAGTCTGCCGATCCCACATCTCATATACTGTCTAGGCATTGAACAGATCATCATCCCAATGCCACTTTCGGAACAACGTCACGGCGTTCTAGATTCGGTAAGTGGCATAAGCTTATCTACATATGTATGTCTTTATGGTGGAGCTTATTGTTCATTTTCTCTTCAGGTGCCGTAGTTGTAAAGATTCAGGAACAGCTTGGCCCACTAGTGGCCTTTGCCACAGTCCGGAAGGCGTGCGTCGCCTGACAACCGGCTAAGCCTTTCGCCTTGACTTCTGCATTGATAACCGACTGGCAGAGCCCCTAGAGAAAACTCTGCACAAAGACTATGGGCGTCAGCATATTCGATGACATCTTCTGCAGCTTAGGTGTTCACCTTCCTTCTTTGGAGTCACACACATGTAGCGGCGAACTGGAAACTGGAACACAGCATAGAGGTGTGCCAGTGATTGTGATCTTTTGCCACTGATTGAGGGTGCCGCAGCTCTCCACTTCTACGAGTATACGGTCAGTGTCCAGCTCGGCAAACGATTCACAGCAGCTAACAGACTGCTTCAGGCCAAGGGTGTATCTCGTATGGACTGCACCCGAGGCACCCAAGCACCGAGAGATACAGACAGAAACAGCGATAAATTCGTGTTATTACCCAGATACCCGAATAAAGTAAAACTCCACTCTCTCCACTAATATTAGTTTTCTTAGCTCGTCCCACCAAGCTCGTAGTTAGTCAATGGCCGGAAATTTAGTAGCAATTGGCAGCATGTATAGCGATCCATTGAAGACACCTTGGGATTAAGCCCTGTGAACCTTTGAACCTCTCAATGCTCGAGACAACGATAAAAGAGATTTTTTTCTCGCAGTATTTATTTCGATCATTGCTTGAATTATTTTAATAATAATAATAATTACAAGCCAATCGTTATGGAATCTCTGCTGCTACTGACTACTCTGTCCTCCGAGATTCTTTATCTCTTCGAGCCACGTCTTCTTCGAAGTTATTCTAAGACAACCAAAGCAAACAAAATAAATTAATTGTAGTTGGGCTAAACGTGATACTTTATACAAATTACTTACTTTACTTAACTGGTGGCCTCGGTGGCCTCCTTTTCCGTCTCCCTGCCAGTTCCATCAGTTATGCTTGCCTCTGGGTCGTCCTCGTCCTCTCTTTGCTTTGGTGACAGCGCTGCGGGTGGCGGGCACTGTGGTCGAGCTTTGAGCTTGGCGGCGAGATCCTCCGAGTCAGAGTCCGAGTCCGTGTCTGTGTCCGAATCAAATTCCGAGTTAGAGCTCAAAGTGAGCTTGAGCCAAGCGAGCGGTTTGCCAGTTGGTCCCTGCATATTCCCCTGAATGTGCGTGTTGTGTGCTGGCACATTGGGCACCGGTTCGTCGGGTATTTGAGCGTAGAGCATTTCAAACACGTGGCGCAGCTCCTGGGCCATGCCAACATAATCGTTATCCGGATCAAAGTACTTGAAGCAGTTGGAGAATACTAAGCGCACATCCTCCGCAAACTCAAGCACGCTGCTGTAGTGCCCGTCCTCCAATTTGTACTTGATGCTGCCCAGGTCCATGGGCTTCTTGATTTTGTGGTGATAATCGGTCAGACCCAGCTTTTCCGCATTCAACGGCTTGTAGAAGGGCCATGCATAGTGGCAGTGCTTCTTGTCGAGCAGATCTTCGATGATTTTCTTACAGGCGTCCATTGCGAAGCTTCGTTTCACGTGTTGTTTGACAATTGTCAAAGTTTGAACCACCAGTCGAATCAAACGAACCGATCCGAACCTAACCGAACTTTATTGGCAAACAGTGGCAGCACTATATTTTTAACCCTATTAACCCCCCCATGTTAAGCATATGCGCGATGAAAATAACTTTTGCAGCAATCACATTTGAATGTTTTGTAGAATTAAGAGTAAGAGTAATTAAGAGTAATTAACCAACCTACCGACTACTTTCAAGTATCAACTAATTATTGAAAAATCAAATTAAAATAAAAACCTTAAACTTTTTTCTTGTAATGAATGGGCTTGCCATCATTGGGTTAATCATCACACGATAGTTTCGTTTCACTCATAGTGCGTGTAGCCAATGCAACTATGGTCCCAATGACCACTTTCCATTTTTTGGCGCTATGTATTAGAAAAAGAGTGATCATTAAAGATGCGTACCAGAAATTTGCATAGATGGCGCCACCTTCGCAAAATCAGCTGTGAAACCCATCGGTCATTATTGCACAGCATGTGCAGTGAAAAAGTACCAATTCAATTGATGTTTTAAATATCTCATAAATTGAAAAATACGATTAACTGATCCAATTTTTTTGATGTATTTTATTTAGTAGGCTTTTTACAAGGTGTTCTGTAATGTGAACGATATCTAGTGGTTGGCGATGTCTTCTACATCTAGATGTAGTCCTGAGTGCCGGGTATATAAGAAGCGTCTCACACGTCCCTTCTCGTTTATCTTTCAACTTCAGTGGCATTGTTGCCTCCATTTGATTGAGACTATACTCTGTTTGCTAGGAAATCTCGGAAATTAAAACAGATCTTTATTTTACTATCAATACCACACAAATACTATCGATACCACAAAATACTATTGTCTGACATTCTAAATTTTTTCAGACCGTTTTTTTTTTTTTTTTTTTTTTNTAGAACATACATGTAATATGTGAATACGATAGAGAAAGAGGAAGAACATGCATTTAATAGGTGAATATCGAAATTGAAAAGAAGAAGAGATTAAATTGATTTGAATTCCGACTCGGTCGAACCAGCAGCACTTGGCTTTTTATTTCGAGATTTTGATTCCGAACTGGTTGCGAGGAGTTGCGGAAACAGTGGCCAAAAGCTAATTTTTAAAAGTTAAAACCAAGACTCGGTTTTTAACGCTCTGTATTAGAAAAGGAGTGACCATCAAAGTTGCGTGCCAGAAATTTTCATAGATGGCGCCACTTTCGAAAAATCTGCTATGAAACCCAGCGGTCATTATTGCAAAGAATGTGAAGGGAAAAAGTACCAATTTTATTGCTGTTTTAAATATCTCATAAATTGAAAAATATATAATATAAAAATATATATATAATAATTAATAGAGTGTCACCTAGTTCCACTTTGAAACCTATTGTGTGTCGTAGAACAATAAATGATTCTTAAAACGTATATATATTCATACTGCCACATTTTACCACAACTCTTACAATTTGCATTTATAGATCATAACCTCAATTGAGAAATTTCAATGTTTTTTTGCCGTTTGGAACACAATGAAAAAGAAAATTGTGAAGTAGGGTGCCATTTTGCATTGAATTTAAGCCACAGTATTAGTAATTAGTTATTTTGGAGGGCTAGAGTTTGATATCCAGTGTAACATTGTTTTATATTGGAAACTCCTATGGAGAATGCTTTGTGGGACAAAAAATTCGATTATCTTGGATTTTTAAGTTGTTTTAATTCGCACTACGACCTTTTTTATAGAATCTTGCACTGCTAAACATATTCCAATAGTTTTTTGCTTCTAACATTTTGGTAAAAAAAAAATAAAAACATTTTCTCAAAAAACATGCCCTTGCTATTCTTAACTAATATCAAAAAACTAAATCAAAATATCTTATTTCGTTCGCGAGTTATTAATTTAGGACAACAAAAGTGGGCATTGGGACCATAGTGCAATGATTTGATTCACACGGACACTGCAAGTAATGTATGTGTTGGTGCGTTGACTTTCTGAACTGCGATGGAACGAAAATTCGTTTTGATGTTATGATTTTGATCATTTTTTGTGATATATTATATGAATTCATATGCAATTATTTATTAGTTTAATTATTTTAATATATATATATTATTGATCTATTACTATTACTAAATGTAATGAATGTAAATATGTACATACATATTAGATATATATCTATATGTATGTATATGATAAATAATTGCATATGCATTCATTTAATATATCACAAAAAATTATATACATACATATGTACACATATAAAACAAAAAAATAGGTACGCGGTGGGTCTATGCAGATTTTAGTGCCATTCTTGGGCATCAAATTTGAAGTCAGTTGTCCAAATCTCGATTTGCCGATGGGAGTGCCTCTTTTTACTCGTTCACAATTACACACACATGTACACGTTCCGTCGGCGGAACGGTCGTTTGTACAGAGGTACAGGGCAAGGCAGTGTTGAGGTACGAACAAATGTGGCACTGAGACTTATGAGATTACCTTTTATAAACGTTGCGTTCCAGTTAACGGCATTAAGTATTAAACATATGTATAAGTCTACAAATATTCCGTTACCCCTTTCATCCTAAATTATATAAAGCATATAAAGGTCACACAAAATAAATTTATTTTGATATAGAAGGGCAAGCTTCTTCATAAAGTCTTGAGGGTTTTCATTTTAAAGGGTATGTGAGCTCAGAACAAAATATAAATGCAAAAGGTTTCCAGCGCTAACAATTAAAGCGCACATGAAGTCGAGAACATAACCGACGACGAGAACAGAAATTGGAAAGATGTATGTACATACATATGTACATATATATACACATGTATATGCATATATACGAGGTATGTACGTATTTATATTTATCTGAAAAGATTTGTCTGTAAAAGATGGATTTGGTAACAATGTTGATAATACGGCAGCAACGAAGTCGAGAAGCGACGGCGTTTCCATAATATGCATACAATTTTGAATAAAGCAGTATAAAATCTGCATTCAAAACAATTACAGCATTCAACTACAATAACAACTTTTATTGGTATATTTAGTTTTTCCAACCCCCAAGGGACCGGCCACCAACCCCCACCCATCATTCTGCACATGTTGCGGCAGGTCAGGTTCATACACCAAGCCCCGAAAACAAAATCAAAACATCAAAACGAATTTTCGTTCCATCGCAGTTCAGAAAGTCAGCGCAGGCAGAAAAACATTGAAACATCTTTTATTTTTTTCTTAATATTATTTAGAGTTAGTTCTTCTTTTTTCACACAACCCAAGTATCTGGCTGTAATAAACTTAGTCTTTCTATATAATGTTCTATCTATAAGGTGTACACAAACACTTTATGGTTTTGGCTTACCGTTTTAAAAATATTAAGGTTTGAAATGCAAAAATGTTTATTTGAAGTTGATGTTGATTTTTGGATGTGTTTTTTTAAATTTTGACTTTAGAAACTCGGGAAAAGTACAAAAAAATTAAATCATGTGTCCAGTAGGTGCATTAATTGGGCGTCGTTGAAGGTATCGCTTCTTAAAATCTATGTAGAGACGGCTGAGCTAAAATTGTTTAACCCCGTGAGAGGCAGCGCCGCGGCAGAGCCTTGTACCATTCACAATAGGGCCGTGCCGAGCACTGATTTAAATTGTTCGATCCGACTGATGGCCAGTCGGACCGACTAGAAGTAGTTGCGAAAAAGAATCGATCTTGCATCCCTCCCTGGTAGACTATGTAGTACAGAAACCCCAAAATACGCGTTCTTTCATGCATATTTTTCCACCAATTTATACATGCTTACAGCATTCTTCGCCACCGTGGATGCATGAAAACAACACCTTATTACCAACATTTTTCCACAGGGCTGCCCACATTTCAAATCAAAAATAAAAGCTGTATTCATTCCTGTCGTATCATTTGTAGTTTATAGTGAATACAACTAAACATTTTTGCGCACTCGTTGAGCGTCGGATACAATCCACGCAGTGCTCGAGCAGCACGTGGAGTCAATCCCGCCGCTCTGGTTCGTGGCCGAGCCGAAAACCGAGCGCGTAGACGTGGATTACTTCGTTCGTGCTCAGTCAGCAGCAGGAGCTAAGAAGGCCAATAGCTAAAGGTTCCAAGTTGCAGTTTCTCCACTAGATTTGTGAGCAATCAAAGACAAAGTGTGCGACAGAAGACCTGCCGAAGTTGTATGCTCAGAACGTGTCAGCTGAGCTGCTGTAGATGCCATCCGATCAGCTGACACTGACAACTGCCTGACACGAGGTCTTTGGGAAAGACAGAAAGGCATCCATCGCCTGGCCAGCAGCCCATTCAGCACATTGACACGACTTGCGCGACTTGCGGAAACCATTGAGGACACTCTGCACAAAGACTATGGGCGTCAGCATATTCGATGACATCTTCTGCAGCTTAGGTGTTCACCTTCCTTCTTTGGAGTCACACACATGTAGCGGCGAACTGGAAACTGGAACTCTATGCTGTGTGCCAGTGATTGTGATCTTTTGCCACTGATTGAGGGTGCCGCAGCTCTCCACTTCTACGAGTATACGGTCAGTGTCCAGCTCGGCAAACGATTCACAGCAGCTAACAGACTGCTTCAGGCCAAGGGTGTATCTCGAATGGACTGCACCCGAGGCACCCAAGCACCGAGAGATACAGACAGAAACAGCGATAAATTCGTGTTATTACCCAGATACCCGAATAAAGTAAAACTCCACTCTCTCCACTAATATTAGTTTTCTTAGCTCGTCCCACCAAGCTCGTAGTTAGTCAATGGCCGGAAATTTAGTAGCAATTGGCAGCATGTATAGCGATCCATTGAAGACACCTTGGGATTAAGCCCTGTGAACCTTTGAACCTCTCAATGCTCGAGACAACGATAAAAGAGATTTTTTTCTCGCAGTATTTATTTCGATCATTGCTTGAATTATTTTAATAATAATAATAATTACAAGCCAATCGTTATGGAATCTCTGCTGCTACTGACTACTCTGTCCTCCGAGATTCTTTATCTCTTCGAGCCACGTCCCTTTCGAAGATATTCTAAGACAACCAAAGCAACAAAATAAATTAATTTTAGTTGGGTTAAACGAGTGATGGTTGATACAAATTACTTACTTTACTTAATCGGTGGCCTCATTTTCCGTTTCCTTGTCAGTATCAGTCCTCTCTTGGCTTTCGAGACAGCGCTGCGAATGGCGGGCACTGTGGTCGAGCTTTGAGCTTGGCGGCGAGATCCTCCGAGTCCGAGTCCGTGTCTGAGTCTGTGTCCGCGTCAGGGTCTGTGTC
>NW_022995758.1:1134920-1371164 GCF_900245975.1 Drosophila guanche | reverse complement strand
ATTCTTAAAACGTATATATATTCATACTGCCACATTTTACCACAACTCTTACAATTTGCATTTATAGATCATAACCTCAATTGAGAAATTTCAATGTTTTTTTGCCGTTTGGAACACAATGAAAAAGAAAATTGTGAAGTAGGGTGCCATTTTGCATTGAATTTAAGCCACAGTATTAGTAACTAGTTATTTTGGAGGGCTAGAGTTTGATATCCAGTGTAACATTGTTTTATATTGGAAACTCCTATGGAGAATGCTTTGTGGGACAAAAAATTCGATTATCTTGGATTTTTAAGTTGTTTTAATTCGCACTACGACTTTTTTTATAGAATCTTGCACTGCTAAACATATTCCAATAGTTTTTTGCTTCTAACATTTTGGTAAAAAAAAAATAAAAACATTTTCTCAAAAAACATGCCCTTGCTATTCTTAACTAATATCAAAAAACTAAATCAAAATATCTTATTTCGTTCGCGAGTTATTAATTTAGGACAACAAAAGTGGGCATTGGGACCATAGTGCAATGATTTGATTCACACGGACACTGCAAGTAATGTATGTGTTGGTGCGTTGACTTTCTGAACTGCGATGGAACGAAAATTCGTTTTGATGTTATGATTTTGATCATTTTTTGTGATATATTATATGAATTCATATGCAATTATTTATTAGTTTAACTATTTTAATATATATATATTATTGATCTATTACTATTACTAAATGTAATGAATGTAAATATGTACATACATATTAGATATATATCTATATGTATGTATATGATAAATAATTGCATATGCATTCATTTAATATATCACAAAAAATTATATACATACATATGTACACATATAAAACAAAAAAATAGGTACGCGGTGGGTCTATGCAGATTTTAGTGCCATTCTTGGGCATCAAATTTGAAGTCAGTTGTCCAAATCTCGATTTGCCGATGGGAGTCGGAGAAAAATGAGCAAGTGTTAATGTGTGTGTACATGTGCAAGGCAGCCGCCTTGCCAGCAAACATGTCTCCATGTCCCGTTCCGTCACAACTCCATTTTTGTGACATACCGTGACTCTGAATACTCTAATGGAAAATATTTGCAACGCAAGGTCAATTGCCGTAATTCATTATTTGTATACATATTCAGATGTTTATATCCGTTACCCCTTTCATCCTAAATTATATAAAGCATATAAAGGTCAAACAAAATAAATTTATTTTGATATAGAAGGGCAAGCTTCTTCATAAAGTCTTGAGGGTTTTCATTTTGAAGGGTATGTGAGCTCAGAACAAAATATAAATGCAAAAGGTTTCAAGCGCTAACAATTAAAGCGCACATGAAGTCGAGAACATAACCGACGACTAGAACAGAAATTGGAAAGATGTATGTACATATATATACATATGTGTTTACATATATGCTTGTATACATATATATGTTTTTATATTTATCTGAAAAGATTTGTCTGTAAAAGATGGATTTGGTAACAATGTTGATAATACGGCAGCAACGAAGTCGAGAAGCGACGGCGTTTCCATAATATGCATACAATTTTGAATAAAGCAGTATAAAATCTGCATTCAAAACAATTACAGCATTCAAATACAATAACAACTTTTATTGGTATATTTATTTTTTCCAACCCTCAAAGGTCCGGCCACCAATCCCCCCCCCCCCCCCCCCCCCCCCCCCCCCCTCATTCTGCACATGTTGCGGTAGGTCAGTTTCATACGCCAAGCCCCGAAAACAAAATCAAATCATCAAAACGAATTTTCGTTCCATCGCACTTCAGAAAGTCAGCGCACCAACACATACATTACTTGCAGTGTCCGTGTGAATCAAGCCAGAACCGGTTTGGAGCGCTAAAAATTCATTGGCTACACGCACTTACACAGATGTAGCTGGGACTTCTGGCTGCGTGCTCTACACGCACTAATACAAATGTAGCTGGGACTGCTAGCTGCGTGTTCTACACGCACTAATACTTGTAGCTGCGACGCTGGCAGAGGCCTGGGACTTCCCGACGCATATTCTGCGGTGAAGTTTCGCTTATAGGCAGCTGATAGTCTACTATATTATTTGGTTAGTGCCCCAAGGGTCCGGCCACCAACCCCCACCCCCCATTCTGCACATGTTGCGGCAGGTCAGGTTCATACACCAAGCCCCGAAAACAAAATCAAAACATCAAAACGAATTTTCGTTCCATCGCAATTCAGAAAGTCAGCACACCAACACATACATTACTTGTAGTGTCCGTGTGAATCAAGACAAAATCGGTTTGGAGCGCTAAAAAATCATTGGCTTCACGCACTAATACACATGTAGCTGGGACATCTAGCTGCGTGTTCTACACGCACTAATACTTGTAGCTGCGACGTTGGCAGAGGCCTGGGACTTCGAGACGCACATTGAGCGGTGACGTTTCGCTTGGCTTAAATTGAGAGTCTACTATATACTGCTGTATATTTGGTTAGTGGTTCAGATAAAGGGCACTGCCAGGCTGTTAAATTTGAAAGTACAATATGGCTAGTCTCTGGCAATGAGAACATTAATTCAGGCCGCTGTGTCTTTTGCTAATTTTATAATCTAGATTCTAGATTGGAAATCTGTTGGAATACGAAAAATATATACATTTGACCATAGGCTTTGCCAACAGACTATTTAGATAAGGGCTCGGCACCCATACCCCCACAGTAAATAGGGTATATTGTATTTGTGGGGAATAACGGCTGTGTGTAACGCACAGAAGGAAACGTTTCCGACCCCATAAAGTATATATATTCTTGATCAGCATCAATAGCCGAGTCGATAGAGCCATATCTGTCTGTCTATCTGCCCGTCTGTCCGTCTGTCCGTCCGTCCGTCTGTCCGTCGCGTTTGTCGGCTAGTTCTCAGAGTCTATAAGAGCTAGAGCCACCAAATAAAAAAAAAAAAATTTAAAAGTTGACAAAACACCGCTAAGGTGCAGATGTAGTACTGAGTGCCGGGTATAAAAGTTGTGACGCGTAAGAAGCGTCTCACACGTCCCTTCTCGTTTGATATCTTGTGTGAGACGTTTTTGATATTTCTAGCGAGTCGTTCTTGACACAAAACAGCATCAAAAATCATTGTTTTCGAAAAAGTTCAGGGCCGTGCTGAGCTCTGATTTAGATTGTTCGATCGGACTGATGGCTGGAAGAATCTTAATCTTTCTCTGTCGTTGAAATTTGCAGCGGGCAGTGGGCAGGAGCCGAATGGAGGTGCAGGAGTGTCCCCTCACGCTGTTAGCTGATTTTACTAGTTGCTACTGGTTATCGTGAGGCGTGAGCACCTACCCTATGAGGAAGAAGAAATTTACTATTGAATTAAAAACATTTTTTTTTTTTAATTTGTTCTTCATTTTCGGTTTATATTTTTTTGCTCTCAATTTTTCTTTTTATACAGATGACAATTTATCAATTGTTTATTCTCGTGTTCTTTTTTATGTGATTTTTGTTTTTTTTTTAATTAAATGCTAAAATTAAGTATAGAAAAAAAATATTTCTCTTTTTGCATATGTATGGTTTATCCGAAGTCTCCATAATACATACTTATGTACATACATACTCGTACTTGTAGAAGATTTTTCAAAACGAATTTACATAATCAAATGACGTTGCGGAGTGGGGGTGGGGGGAGGTTTAACAACATAAGGAAGGATGTGATGCCGGGGGGATACACATACCCATACGTAGATATTGGTATTAGTTACACACACAACTACTTAATACATATAAATATATATATATACATAGCAGAACATACACACGTACAGGAGGGACACACACAAACACACAAACTGCACACTGCACACGCACGCAGGAGAGAGCGAGAGAAGTCAACCCATTCTCAAGCACAGACCCCACCCACCCCACCCAGACACCCTTGGTAAACCCTAGTACTATTCACTAGGCACTATTACTAGGTTTACAATTTGAATTTTCGCTAAATATATGTATGTGTATGTAACGTACTCAAATATAAATATAAATACAATTACAATTACAATTAGAATTACAATTAGAATAAAGATAAGATATACTAGTATAAAGTCATCAGCTTAGTTGGTAATATTACTACATACATACATACGTACAGACAGATGTACTTATATACCATATATGGTCTGGCTCTCTCCTGCCTGGACACTCGCCACAAACCTGCTTCACAGGAGTGGGGGGAGAGCTCTGACTGGCATTGGGAGCCCAAGACATCCATTTCAGATCTACATGGTACACTATATATACATATACATACAGGTACAACACACATAGGACCACAAACGAGGGGGAGGGGTTGGCTACAAACATTTCTAGCTTATTGTTCTAGAGAGACAACGACGGAAACGGAGATGGAGACGGAGACAAAGGCAAAAACGGGAGACTGGATCTGAATCTGAATCTGTACTTGCCAGCGCTAGTTGAAGTGCTATGGAAGACAGCAGGGATTAAACCGAGTTATACATACATACATATATCGATATACATACATACATACATACATACATACATACATACATACATACATAAATACATACATACATACATACATAATTGTCACTGCAATTTCTTTTGAGGGATCATCCTGCTTTTGTATAAACTTCTTACATTATGAAATACCAAATCAAATATATATATAGTATCTGTAAATGTATATGTGCTTGTCAGTGTTTGTCTGTGTGTGTGAGTGTATTTCTGTATGTTTTATTTTGCAAAAAAGCATTGTTGTTGCTTTGTTGCTAGTTCTTTTTTCAGTTTCTGTTAATGGTTTTCACAATCGCGTCACAATAGAAAATCTTCGTTGTCTACTTAAGAGCTACATTTCTTACAATTTCATAATTTCTAGAAGGGGGGTTGCTTCTGGGTTGTGGGCATTTCTGCTTGAGGTGATTGCTGAGAGGGATTCATTCTCTTCTGACCTGTCCTATACATTAACGAAATGTAACTACTACAAAATAGAGCCACAGAGCATATGGGGTTATAGTGCACGTGTGTGAGAGTCGTGTTTTGTGTTTTCCAGTTTGTGTGTTAATTACAAGTGTAAGAATGGACCATCAAGACCAGATAAGTGAGTGCTGGGGTGGCGCTGTTGTTACTGTTAATTAAGGTATTCAAATTTAATCGGACTCTGTATTGCGATCCCCCAAACTCCCCCCCCACACACCCTTCCGACCGCTTGGATAAATATAGATACATGTGAATTGATTGATTTCGTTTCTTTTAAATTAGTTAACAACTCTAAGCATATGTTTTTTGTGTGTGTGTGTGGATACTTAAGACGAGTAAAAAAAAAAAAAGAAAAAGTGTAATGTATAAAGAACTACTGGCTAGACTTCCCTAAGAAATCAATACAATATTTAACATAATAATAAGATTTGAATCGTGTTCATTAAGGTAGTCGGATATCGATCATCATCATCATTGTCTCATCATCATCATCATCGCTTAAATTAGTTGTATCATTATATCATATAATCGTAATACCAAACCACAATCGCAAGTGAACATTTTACAAATAAATTTATATTTATTTATATATATATATAATCGCCGATTCAATTGAAGAATCCCATAAACAATTTTATGAACCAAAGGAAATTGTTGCCTTTTCGAATCTACTGCATGTTGCTGCAGCGTGTTGCTACTGCTGATGTTGCAGATGCTGCTTCCGCTTCAGATGTTGCGTGTTTTTTCTTGTTGTTGTTGTTGTTGTTTTTGTTTTTGCTGTTGTTCTTTTTGCTGCTGCTTGCTGTCGCTGTAGATGCAGGATCGGGCAGCGATCCTTTGTATATGTATATGCCCCTATAGAAGATACTTACTAAATGTACGTATGAAGAGTACGCCTTAAAACATTGCTTAATTGTTTTTATGTTGCTTTCTTGTTTTGCTGCTTCTTTAAATTGCCGTCGTCGGTCTTTCTGCTGCTGCTGCGCTGCTGCTTGTGGTGACTGTTGCCGCTGGTGCTGTTGCTGCTGCTGTTTCGCGGCTTGTTGTTATGGCGACTGCTGCTGCCGCTGCTGCTGTGCTTGTGATCGTGATGACTGCCGTCTTTGCTACTGCTGCTGCGCTGCTGCTTGTGGTGACTGCCGCCGCTGCGGCTGCGGCTGCTGCTGCTGGGTTTAGGCTCGGGCTGACTGCTGCTAACGCTGCTGCTGTGCTTACTTTGGTCGTGGCTGGAGCCGCTACTGCTGCGTTTATGGTCTGTGTTGTTGTTGTTGTTATTGTTGTTGGTTCCGGCGCCGCTGCTGCGTTTGTTGTCGTGATGCGTGGGCTTGTGTTCCAGACTGGAGGTGCTGCGTTTCTCCTCATTGTTTCTGCTGCTACGTTTGTGATGACTGCGTTTGTGGTCGGTGTTGCTGCTGTTGCTGCGTTGTTTGTGGTCGGGGTTACTGCCAACGCTGCTGCTACTGTGTTTTGGTTCGTGGCTGCTGCTGCTGCTGGCATGTTTCTTATGGTCTCTATTGCTGTTGCTGTTGCTGTTGCTGTTGCTGTTGCTGGTGCTACTCTCCATCGTTGTCTGTTGTGGCAGATGCTTTGACGTTCTCGCCGCCCGACGTTTTGAAAGCGACGACGGCATTCTCGGAGCAGCAATGAGGATGCTGGTTCTGGGATGCGTATATGTCCGTTGCTGTCCTCCAAAGGCCTTGTCCTACAACGTCTCCTCAAACGCTGCCATAAGATCACTCTGCATGTTCATGTCGATTTGGCCAGCCAACTGCGTCGAATAAATAAAGGAAAAAAACAAAATTTGAATCCAGCAGAGGTCCAGACGAGGGGTATGCCACTTACCGCTTCGCGTCTGCGTCTCTCCTGCTCCGCTCTTCGCTGCTCCGCACGCTTGGCAGCTGCTCGATCTTGCGGCGATTGCTGTGCCGGTGAGCTCTGACCCTGGCCCTGGCCCGGCGACGCCTTAATGTCTTCAACACGAGATATCTGGGACTGGGTGTCATGCACGCTTTTCCTATGGTAAGTCACAAGTGGATTACATTTAGCGTCATGGAATGAGGAACATCAATAAACACTTACCTCCCACTCTCCATGGCCTCGAGGGGCGAGGAAGCCAGAACGGTCTGTGCTGCCATTGTTGTCGATACGTGATGGGCCTGGGCATTCGCCACCGCCTGAGTGAGCACCACCGCCTGTGGGCCATATTCAAGGAGTCCGCTGCCCATGGTCCCGCCCCCACCGCTACTGCCTTGGCTGTTGGAGCCGGGCCCTCCGCTGCCGACCACACCGCCCACGCTGCTATTGCTGTTGCTGCTTGTGGCACCGCTGCCAACGCCGCTGTTGCTGTTACTGCCTGTGTTTGCCAGTGGTCCGATGATGCAGCCGCCACTGTTCGGTCCGCCGCCACTTGCCGGGCCACCACCAACACCACCACCACCAGCACTGACGGGGCCCCCACTGCCGCTGCCCGCACTGCCGGGTCCGTTGCTGTTGGCCGAGTTGCTGCTGTTGTTGCCATTGCCGGGCAGGAGTAGGCCGCCGTTGCCTCCACCACCACCACCACCGCTGCCCATTCGGGTGGCATCCACAGCACTGCTTGACCTCTCCCTATCACTGCTGATCTGTCCTGCCCCAGACTGAGGCGCATTTCCGGTGGAGATGTTTGCTGAGGAGGCTGCCGCTGCCGCTGCGGCAGCTGCTGCTGCGGCGGCTGCTGCAGCGGCAGCGGCAGCCTGAGCCGCCTGTGAGGCGGATGAAGACGAGGATGACTTGTGATGCTTGCGCTGCTGCTCCTTCTCGGCAGCCTCCTTTTGGTGCTTCTTCTCCTTCTCGGCCGCCTCCAACAGCTTGAGGCGGTCACGTTCTTTGGCTTTATTGCGGAATTGCTGGAATGAGTCCATCGCCGGCTTCGGCTTGCTGCTGCTCGAGCTGCTCGAAGTGTTCTGCGGTGAGCTGGCCGATGCCAGCGAAGACCACGAGCTGGCGTTCTTCAGGTTCTGCTCGGCCGCCTTGAAGGACTGCGCCAGCATACTCTGGGCTGCCGCCGCCTGGCTTGAGTGCATCTTCAGGTCGGAGGGCGATTGGGATACCTTCAGCATTGCCTTCAGCTTGTCTGGCGGACTGGGCATCATCGACTCGATCGGTTTCGGTATGAGGAGCATTTTGTTGGCCAGCTGCAGCTGCTGCTGCTGGTGGGCATGGAGCTGCTGCAGGGACTGCTGTGGATGGTGGAGCTGCTGCTGCTGTTGTTGGTGTTGTTGTTGTTGTTGCTGTTGCTGTTGTTGTTGTTGCTGCTGTTGAATTTGCATGTGCTGCTGCTGCAGGTGCTCAAGGTCAAGGAATGCTGTTGCCGTCAGATTATCGAATCCTGGCATGCCAAAGTCTGCCACACTGAAGCCATTGTTGTGCGCCTGCTGCTGCTGCTGCTGTTGTTGCTGCTGCTGTTGTTGCTGCTGCTGCTGCTGTTGTTGTTGCTGCTGTTGCTGCTGCTGGGAGTGCTGGCCGTGGTGTTGCTTCTGTTGATAGGCTGCCGCAGCCGCCATATCGAGGTTAAAGTTCAAAAGGTTTCCGTTCATACCGGGCACATTCTCAGTTCCCTTTGTCAACAGTTCCGTCATGTAGTCCATCTGGTGCTGCTGCTGCTGTTGCTGCTGTTGCTGCTGTTGCTGCTGATGTTGCTGCTGCTGCTGGTGGTGTCCAAAGGGCGGCTGCGGCTGCTGACCAGGCTGCTGCATCAGGTGTCCCTGCTGGGCCATCAAAAAGTTATCGGTTAGGCCCGATTTGCCCGTGGAGGCCGCCGCCGCACTGAACTCCAGGGAGGCCAGCGACTGCTCGACGGGATCGTCGAACTGCGGAATTTGCTTGAGGCCCGATGCCAGCGAGGCGCCCGTCAAGCCATCACCCTGGCCACCCATTGGGTTGGTGTTATGTGTGTGGCCCGAGGCGGTGCCACTGCTGGTGTTACTCAGGCCGGCGCCCCCTCCAGCTCCACTGCCGACGCCGCTGTTGCTGTTGACGGTCGACGTCAAGGCAGCGGTCAGCGCCGCGTGATTCTCGACCAGATCGCCACCGGGCAGATTGGGTTGCTTGTGCAGATTGCTGGCTATTCGTATGCCGCCCCCTCCGCCCAGACTTGCGGCCTGGGTAGGCACACTGCCGGCATAGCTGTGGGGAGGCAGGGAAGCGGCTCCGGCAGCTCCACCGCCAGGCGGCACTTTGCCAGTCATTAGGTGATCGTTTTGTCCGTTCTTGTGGTGCGCCGTTGCACCAACCGAGCCGTGCAGCATGCTGTTGTTGCCGCCCGCGGTGGCGCCGCCGAAGCTGCCGCCGACCTGCAACGTCGTCTTGTTGTTATTGTTCAGCATGGCAGCCGCCGTCATGGGATTCGGATTGCCCAACAGATTGGCTGCGAATGGAATGGAATGGAGCAGGAGCAGGAGGGTAGAACACACACAAAGGTTAGTTGGGCACACACAATCGGATCGGATAGGTCATTGGATAATTACCCATTTGTGACGAGGGTGAGTTTTGGTTCAGCACGTGGTCCAGGCCCATGTGAAGGAGCGTCGGCGTCAAGCCGCCACTCGGCAGGGCTCCTCCCAGAACAACGTTGAGGCTGGGATTATTTACCTGTGTGTTCCGGTGGAGCGACACAAGAAGGTAACGAACGGCGAGCAGGAAACGAGAGCGGGGAAGACAAGATGGGAGACAAGTAAGTTTGTGTTTTACATGCAACACTTTGGTATTCGATTGAAATGCACCGTGGACATAACAAATGCAGCGACAGACGGACAGGACATCGATAGATCAATTCACGATATATTTATACCTATTATTTATATACTTTATGGGTTGCGGTTTATATACTTTATGGCTTCCTGCTACTTACATTGCTGCCATTTGAGTCGCGTGGCTTCTTTTTGCGCGGAGGTCGCTCGTCGCCATCACCTGTAGTGGGGAGATAAATTAGAGAGTGAGAGATTAAGTAACGGACAGACCACGTTGCCAGGCAGAGCAGAACAAGGCGGGAGACGGAGAAATTACAAGCAAAGAAAGACACACAAAAACCAGCAGTGGTTGGGTTGGGTTGGGTTGGGTTGGGTTGATTGGCACTGTGCTTAAACGAGGCTGCAGCTAATGCTGGGCGTCGCTTAAACAAAAGCAAAACAAGAAAAAAAAATGGGTGATACTTGAGTGGAAAGATAAGCAATTGATTTACATTGGGTAGGGTGGTGGTTGGGGGCATAAACATGTTAATTAAATGTGCGTGTACAAAAGAGAACATAATATTCATATGTGGTACATAGGTTTTGTATATAATATAAATAATAATAATAGTGGTAGTGATAGTAGTATGTGTATTAAAAATACCTCTTACAATGCCGATCGATCGATGAAACAATTGTGTTGTTGGTGGTGCCGGGAGTGGAGACTGGGGCGTATTGGATGGGTTTGGGATGTATGCGCGCTTTCCTCACTCATACGGAGAAAGCGCACACGCACGCGCCCTCCCTCTCTTACTATAGCTCTGTTTATCCTACTCCCAATCTTCTCTCCCTGCCCTGTCTCTCGCACTCTCTCTCCCTCTCACTTTTATCTAAACTGTAAATGAGAAGAACTGCAATCGGGGGCAAAACGGAAATAAAGACCCCCACAAAGACCATCCACACCACACGCTCCAACACACCACTGCAGCCGGCGAGGGGGTTGGAGGGGGCAGCCGTTCGATCACAACAAACCAACCATCTTCTTTCTAGGCGTATGTGTGTGTGTATGTGTTTGTGTGAGAGAGTGTGGGTTTGCACTGTACCAACCAGCTGCCATGTGGTAGCTGACTACTGTACCGTTATTTCAATCTGTTTTTTATGCGGTAATGTACGAACTCGTTATCGTTGTTGTTGTTGTTGTTGTTGTTGTTCAATATCTATATAGTATAATTTAATTGTATATTAAAACCAAAAAAAAACCACAAGCAGAATGCCAAATGTTTTTGGAATGAGGAAGAACACACGTTTGTTATTTTTTTCTTTCTTTTTTTTTAATAAACATTTTCTTTTCTCAGTTTTGTTGTTGTTGTTGGTGTTGTTTGTTGTTGTATTCATTGCTTTTTGTTAAGTTTTAGTTTAGTTGTTGATTTTGTTGGTTTTTGGCGCTGCCATTTGTTAATAATAAATATTATTATTTTTTACTATAAATATTTAAGTGTATGCATGTGTGTGCTTTTTATAATGCTAAATATGTGTGTGGTCTTCGTTACGTTGTCTTACTTCAAGTTCCTTCCGCTTGTTAGTTTTTGTGTTCCGTCTTGTGTCTGAAGAATCGAAGAGCCGATTCTCTAACCCTCTTCCTTTCCCTAAGATTTGTTGCTATTTATATTATTTTATATTATGTTTGATTTTACTTTCGTCTTCCCATCTTCCTGCCATTATCTTTTAAACGATGAAACTTCCGTTAGTTTTCCATAATTGGTTTTCTTTTTGTTTCTCACGCTTCCATTCTACCTCACGAGTTAGAAACAAAATCTATCCCAAATGTAATCTTCAAGTAATCGTTAAGAGTAGTCTCCAAAGTATCAAAATCTCAATGATTAAATGTAAAAACATTGACAAAAGTATGGAAATGTACAACGTGTTTGCTACTTTTCGACTGTCGACTGCTTTTTAAATGTTGACATGTTGTGCTCCTATTCACACCATTTGCATGGTAAGGCCAGTTGGAAGTAACTCTCTCATTGAAAACAAAACAAACTTTTATCGTATTTCTGGCAGTGAGATGTGCATTGATGAAATAAATATCGGTGGAAACGACAAATCGTTTAGACGATCGTCAAAACTACTGCTCTCTTGCTGCCTTTTTTGGTAGTGTCCTTCTGTCCTTCTGATTTTATCCTATCTCTCTCACTATGGTCTGCCCTTTATTTATGTCTGGCTTTCATTGTGATTTTGTTGTTAGTTATTATTATTGTTTCTGTTGTTTGTTTGTTGCTGTTTGTCTTCCATCATTCGTTTTCATTTGATTTATTTAAAATAGTAAAAATTTATATATTTAAATTGATTCTTTTATGCAATTGTCTTTTTTTTTTATAAAATGTTTTCTTTATTTCCATTGCATTCTCATAATCATCATCCATTCAATCCTTCTCCTCTTCTATATGCATTTCTTTTGTGTATATATATATATTTTTATTTATTATTTTTCCATTTTTTTTTCTTTTTTTTTTTCTTTTTTTGAAAAAAACGTGCAAACAATGTGTAAAGGGGAAAGCCGACAGCCGAAAAAGATAAAATCAAATGCTTTCGGAAAACATTTGTTGGTTTACTGTTTTCTTTGTAATTTCTTTTTAGTTTTTCTTTTTGTTTTGTTTTTGATACCTCCTGACCAGTATTATCCTACATAGCAGTATTGCATATATCTATGTACAATCACTACATCTAGTTGGAGTTTAGCTATAGAGCAAAATACTCATATTTTCTTGTTTCTGTTCAGTTTCGTTTCCGTATCCGCTTAGTCCCTTGCCTTATCCCCTGATATTAACCACTACTACAGACACAAAAGGCAGTGACAGAGTGAAAGAGAGAGCCGAGAGAAGATAGTGACAGAAATGGGAGCCCGACACTGACACTGATCGACACTGGGCCTGCCCTGGACACGCGGAGTTTTCTACATAATCTTTTTATACCCGGTACTCGAAGAGTAAGTAGGGTATATTTTATTCGTTTTGTTCTTTTAGTTCTCATTTTATCGGTTATCTTTGTTTATTTTAAAGCTGCCTTCTTGAATCGAATCGATTGTTCCTAATTTTGAGAGCGGCATGGAAGCCTTGTCTATGGGAAGAACCGTTTCTTCATATTTTGTAATAAATACTCATACATAACATACAAGGTACAGTGGGTTGGTGGTAGGAAGGGAGTGAAAATAACAGCGCCTCAAACAAACGTAACACGGCACACGGAACAGACAGTGTTTTGCTCTCATGTATTTTACATCTTTATGTACACATATAGTATAAAATAGAACAACAACAAAAATTACATAGAGTTCACGTTAACGTTAACCTCGATTGCGAAGTGCGAAGGTTTCATCGCGAATTGTGCTACTTGTGTTTTCCTACTTTATTTTCACGATACAAAAAACAATAAAACAAATAAATAATATTGATATTTCACCATACTAAAGGGTATACAATTAGTCGAGTTCACGTGGTTATATCATATTTCGCAGCTCGCTGAATGGAGTCTTGAGTCTTCTTGTCAAGTTATCTAATGAAATATGTCCCACTTTCTGGACCTCGCCCAGCCCGCTCCCACTCCCACTCCCACTCTCTCTCCCTCTCTCTCTGTGTCATTAACAGCTCACGCTCTATCTCTCTCGATGTCCCGATATATTTGTACAGTTACGTTTGTCCAGTTATTTTTTTTTTAGGCTTCTTGTGGTTTTTTTTTAGTTTTATTGGTTTTTTTTTGTTTTTTTTTTCTTGTTCTCTTTTCGCTTCGAAGCTTTTCATACCTTCTATGTTTTTACACATTGTCTGCAAGTGTATAGAGAATTTCAAATATATTTTTGTTGCATATTGGCTTTTTGAATTTGCATTTGCATTTGCTTTTAGTTTTTTTTTGCTTGTTTTTTTGTTTTGTTTGTTTTTCTGCATTATTTTAAACATACTATATTGGTAATTGTTCAACATTTGGTATTATTAGAGGGGGGTTATAATTCTGATTCAATATTATTATATTTAACACATCATTTGTGATTGTGTGCGTGTGTGTTTCCTGCTGCTTCCTGCCGTTGTTGCTTTGGATCCAGTTGTTCATGTGGTATTTTTTCAATGGATTCTACGAGCATATATTCTAACGGAAGTGCGAGACCACGGATCCGATCCCAAGAGCCTACACCCAAACATGAAGCCATACAAATGAAATAATCATCAGACTCGACTGTGGAAGGACACCCTGGACCAGGGATCAAATCACATTACACTATGGCAATGTGGTGTATGGTCTATGTAATGTATGGCATGTATGTACATATGTTTCATTATGTGTGCGGCTGTATGGATGAATGGATAAACGGATGTTAACACGAGATGGAATGGAACTCGAGATAAAAGAGCGAGCGGAATAAGCAAGAGCTTCGCCCGGCCTCACACTCCCTCTCCTCCCACCTGCTTCTACAGAAACCGGCGACAATGAGAGAGAGAGAGAGAGAGAGAGAGAGAGAGCCCATTGTCCAAACTGTGAGCACAGTCGTGGTGAAGAAGTGGAACGGGCATAAATAGAGCGAATAGTTCAAACAGAATGCAGTAAGATATCACTTTTGAGCCAGATCGAGAGTAGTAGTAAGATAAAATACTTGTCAGATGAGTTAAGTTATATTTCTATTGTAATTTGTGCACTGTATGACATTAACATGACCATGAAACCTTATGGAATTGAAAATATCTACTGCTCTTCGATTTTTTTTGTAGATAGATGTCTTGTCTGTTGCTTCTCTTAGATCATATCTCTTAATCAGATCAGATCTCTATTTAACAAATCGATCTTTACGGCTCTCACGAACAAATGCGTAGAGGACAGTGGCTGATGGGCTAACCATCAGAATAACCAGGGACTTTAGACTTTATAGTGACAGTATAACAAATTTAATTTGATGGAGATGGTGATGGTGATGGCGATGGCGATGGTGGTGATGGTGGTGTTGGTGTTGTGTCTTTATGTGAATGATTCGTTTATAGCCCGATTTTATTCGTTGATGTTTGCTGTCCATGTAGGGCTGCTCTTTTGGCTTTATAAGACTTGATGAAAAGTTGTTGTTAAATCGACTGATTGATTGGTTGGTTCTGATTTGTTTGATTGACTGATTGATTGATAGGTTGGTTGGTTGGTTGGTTTGTTGTTTGTTTGGTTGGTTGGAGTTGGAATCATTTCTTTCTTTTTGAAATTGGCTGCCCCCAATACACAATTGCTTCACGATTTTTTTCAGCATATTCTCATAATAATAATAATAATAATAATAATCATAATCATAATATTGGTAATAATAAGGTTTACTTGTTTGTTTTTCTTTTGTTTTGTTTTTTTGTTTTTTTTTTTCAAAAAAGACTTAAAGTAAATAGCTTTTTGTAAGCGATTTCTGTTCTGTTTTTATTTTTCAGATAGTTGTGTGTGTGTGTAAGATTTTAGTTATTATTTTTCTTTTAGTTTTATTCAATACGAGTGCATATATATATATATATAAGTAGATATATATATACACAGACATATGCATAAACGATATATGTATGTATGTATATTCACATTATTCTTGTGTGTTTTCTGTTGTGTTCTGATTTTTGTCTTCATTTAAAAATACAATTCGTTTAATACCTATGAAATGCTTAAATATAATATCTATTTGCATATATATTTTTTTATATATATTTATCTATATATATACATATATATATATATTTATATATATGTATTTATCAGTTTGTGTATGGATTTGTATATATAATGAAGTATATACGCTAAACTAGACCTAGAATTAGTATTTATACATATAAATATATATATATATCGGTATATATGTATGTATATATCTGTAATAGAAAGGTTTGCAGTGGTTCTTAGTCTCTGTCACTACCATTTTGGCTCGTATGTCTGTTTGTATTTCTCTGTCTCAGTTCATTATTTTTTTTTGGTTGGGTTTTCTTGCGACTGTCAGGGGCCTGCCGGAAGAGGGGTTTTTAGCACACGGTGCTTTTTTACATTAGGTGGGACATCCCCCCACTCCCCCCCTTTGACAGACTTGTACCAAAATGCATAACTGTACAATATATTTCGAGAAGAAAAAAAAAACAAAAAAAACAAAAAAAAACAGCAAATTTGTTTAACAATTCTGCATAAGTCAGCATCAGAGTGTATGTATTTATGTAGTGGTGGATCGCCTGAAGAACAATTAACTAATTATCTACCACAACTTATAAAAGTATTTTGTTGGTTTTATTAAGACAAAAAAAATAAGAAAGAAGAAATATTTTGCTTCATCTGTGAATTTTGTTCCTTTTGTTTCCTTAGAATTGAATGCGTATTGCACTTTTTCGCGTGAACTTGGTTCTGGGTCATTTCTAACAACAATAAAAAAATCTATTTTATTAATTTAATTGTTTAATTTATTTATAAATAAACAATTCCGAAACCAACAAAGGAATATTATAATAAATAGCTCTGATGCGTATTGCCAGTCTGCTTTTTTTTGTTAACGGTTAGTAAACGGGTGGGGAGGGGGTGTATAAGGGACCCTGCCTATTGCACGTAGGAGACTTGCCAGTTGGATTGTTTTGTTCACCCTCTATTATTTTTTCTTTGTTTTTTTAGCACACCAAAACATTAACAAAATGCGCTAAATTCAATAAATTGAGTTGAGATTGTGTGTGTGTGTGTGTGTGTGTGTAGAGGAGCTTAATGCTCAGTCAGTCGGACTCTCTCCATTTAACACCCATTAATTGTGCAGCAACCCATCTTCCAGACACCCGCCCAGGAACGATGATAACGATGAACGAAGACGTAGAGGAAGAAGAACTAAGCAAAGCATTAAACAGCAACACACACTCTCTCGCTCTCCATCTCTCTTGTTCTCCCGTTTGACCTATCCGTATAAAATTATAAACTAAAAACGACTATTTATATTATGCGTGTGTGTGCTACTACAAGATATACACATTTATAGTTATGGATTTATATATATATCTAGATAAATCTATATATCCAAATTCAGTTAATTAAGCCCAAAATATTACTACAATTTGCAAAACTTCTCCCGCCTACCGCCTACATTAATTCCCCCATATCTTTTCACAATATTTTCAATCTCACATTCAAATTACACACACAAGTTTATGAGTATGTTTTTTTTATTCTTTTTACAATTATTCAATGCGATGCGCACTCCCTTTTTAATAGCCTTTCTAAAATAAGGTTTAGGATGGTTTCTTTCAGAGTGTTTTCGGTTTATCTGTTTGTCTCTTTCCTTTGTCCCAAATAATTCAACACATTGTGCACAAACTCTCTCCTCTCCTCTGCTATTTACTTGCTCTTGCTATACCATCATCATCTTCTTCTTCTTCTTCTTCCTCCATCTTCATCTTCATCCACCGCACTCACGCTTTTTGTTTATTCCGTAAGTTGTCGGTCTTACTGTCG
Source organism: Drosophila guanche (assembly GCF_900245975.1). Lineage (NCBI taxonomy): Eukaryota > Metazoa > Arthropoda > Insecta > Diptera > Drosophilidae > Drosophila > Drosophila guanche. Next base: position 1,354,025 of record NW_022995758.1, on the reverse strand, counting down.
ATCGTCGATCTGTTCGATTCTGTTACATGCTGCTGCTGCTGTCTAAAAACGTTTCTTTCATTACATATATATTAATATTTATATTTATATCTATATATACATACAGATATATATATATATATATATATATATACATATATATGCATACGTATATATAAGTCTATATAAACTAACAAAAAAAAAGGCGTTATAAGGTAAAACAAACAAACAAAACGCGTCCTAACCTGCTTCACTGTCGCTCGAGTCACTCGAACTGCTATCACTCGAACTCGAGGACGATGAATCGCTGGAACTGGAACTCGACGACACGGGATTCGCTGGCTGCACAGCCTCCACTTTGTTCGAGGTGGAATCATCTGTGAATGAATGATGATTATTCAATTGGTTATTTGGTAGTCAGTACGGGCCCTGGTCTGCCTGAGTCCGCTGTATGTCAGGCAGGATGTTGGATTGGTCTGTCGCCCGACTTACCTTTCTTGGCGTTTTTCTTGCTGGCCCCCAGTTGGCCGGTGACATCCTGCAGCCGCTTTTCCAGCTCCTGCTTCTTTTCCGCCATTTGCTCATCCTTCGATTTGCCGGAAGGCTTTTTATCTACACAGATTGGGGGAGACGGACAAAGTGAGGAGGAGTGTATTAGTACAGCACAAATTCACTCTCGATCAATGAGAGATTAAGGTATAAGGGCAGGAGCGGGATATAGATATAAATGGGTGGGTGGCTGGTTGGTTGGGTGCATGCTTGGTTGCTTGGGGAAATAACGAATCCTTCTCAGAGACAACAACAACAAGAAGAATTACAAAAAAAAACAGCATTCTCAAGCTACGAAACAGATAGGAGGACAGGAGGTTCATGCATTTTCTCATATATGAATGTAACTACAGACAAAAATCAGAAACAAATTGAGAGAGGATACAAGAGACAGTCGACAGACAGACAGAAGAGATAGAGTGAGAAAGTGAGTGGGGGTTGGTGGGAGCGCATTTAAATGAAAACTTAATGTAAACTTTTTTTTAGTTTTTGGTTTTGTTTTTACTTGAGAGTTTGGCTAACTAAATCATGACCACTCGTTTCTTTCTTCAAATAATGTTTGAAAATTCACACAAAAATTCGTTTTGAAATGGAAATTTGGAAAAATTTGGATTTGTGCTAAAAGGCAAGGGTAAGAGAGAGAGAGAGCAATAACAGCAATAAAGCTTTTCAACTTATTCTATCTGTTCAGTGTCTATCGCCTATAGATTAATTGAATACCAAAGCTGCTGCTGCTGTGCTCGTCCTGGTGGTGACTGTACCTAGCATTTTGTCTACGCTATTATCTGCTTACAAAAATATTTTCCATACAAACTAGACTAGCTTCGCGAAGACACTTTCCTGCACTCTTTATAATTTGTAACGCAAAAAATTGTCCCCAATTTGGCTCTTCGTTTTAGGCCGAAATTTTCCATCGGTTCTACTTCTTTGACCTATTTCTTTCCTGATTCTGGTTTTGCATTACATCCTCTACGGGCACTAGTCTTTTACTGACTATATTTTGATTGCAATCTGTCAGCCAGAACACAACCAAAACGATTCTACATCTGCTTTAACTCGATAGTATACATTTTGAACTACTTCTCGAACTAATTGATCTACTCGTTATGTATATATGTATACATCCTCTTCTCCTTGCTGTTCTTGTGCTTGCTCTTGTTCTAGATTTTTGTGGTCCCGGTTTAGTTCCAGACTTACAACATGGCTTACGTGTTTTCTTGCGCAAACACGACGCCACATAGCTTTCAAGCTCGCGCAGCGTCGACGGCTTCAGCGTCTCAAAGTCGATCTCTATCTCGTCGGGATTGGAGTCACGCAGCGATGGCTCCCGATTCTGGATAATGTGCACCACACGCCCCAGCTTGTCGCCTGTCGATGGGGAAAAACACGATCATTGGTTAGTTATTGAATGATTAATGCATGGGCTGGGGCGCATGCGACTACTTTGGCTCGGCAGTTGGCTCGAGAATATAAAGAATTGTGACTCCTACCTGGCAACTTGTTGATGTCCAGTGAGAGCTGTCGCTTCTCATCGTACGACATAGGCTTGGCCGTGTCCTCCTCCTCGGAGTCAAAGTTCATCACCTGGCTGGGCTTCTTCTTGCTGTTGCCGCGCGCACCGGCGCCGGTTGCACTGGTGGCATTGGCGGCATTGGCAGCACTGCCACTGCCGCCGCCTCCGGCACTATTGCTGCCCTTGCCACGCTTTGAGGAATTGCCGCTGGGGCCGGTGGCCCCACTGCCGCCGCCACTGCCAGCGCTGGACGCTGCGCCAGCACCACCGATGCCGCTGCCCGCGTTCACCGTCACACCAGAGGAGGCGCCGCCCGCTCCCGCATTGCTCGAGCTTCCCTTACCACGCTGGCCCTTGCTCTTCGATTTACTGCTGCCGCCGGTTCCACCAGAGGCACCAGGACCCGCTCCCGCCGCAGCCATGGCGCTGGCCATGTTGGCTCCCTTGCCGCCCGGCGCTGGTCCCGGTGGCGGTATGCCGGCCGTAAAGCCAGCTCCAATCGCTGCCGCATTGCCCGTCAGTTGGCTCATGGCAAGGGTCATGTCGTGGGCGTGCGAATGAAGTGCCGACACATTGGGCACTCCGCCGCCCGCTCCGCTAGCGCCTACCAGCGAACCGCTGAGTAGGGCAGATAGGTTGGCTCCCGCTGCACCGCCCGCCGATAGGGCCACGACGCTGGCCGGCACTGAGACGCCACCATGGCTGGCGGACGGAGCACCTGCGCCACCTCCAGCCGAGCCATGGGCATGATGAGAGCCCGAACCGGCTCCCGATCCCCCACCGATGCTCTTCTTTTTCTCTTTGAGTTTCTTCTTGGCCTTCTTTTTGGCGGAGGCCTCCTCGGAAAGTTTTCGGATCTCCTCCTGGAGACCGAGCAGCTTGGACTCGAGCATTTTCAGCTTGGCGCTGCGCTCCTCATCCGAGTTCGACTCGTTCTCTGTGTCGCTGGAGTCCTCGCTGGACGAGTCGCTGCCATCGTGCTTAAGGGAAGCGCTCGAATAGCCCCCGTGCCCATGCCCATGTCCGTGACCGTGGCTCTGGCCATGTCCATGCCCGTGCCCATGTCCGTGCGTATGGGCATGATGGTGGGCCGCATTCGAGACCGGTTCGTCGGGTATGTTGGCGTAGCGCATCTCGAAGACATCTTGCAGCTTCCGGCCCATGGCCACGACATCATGATCTGGCGGATTGTATTTGTAGCAGTTGGTGAATATTAATCGCACATCGGCCGCAAACTCCGGTGCGCTCTTGTACTCCCGATTGTCCATTTTCCGCTTTACGGTGCCCAAATCCATCGGCTTCTTGATGATGTCGTGGTAGTCGTGCAGTCCCAGCATTTCGGCATCCACTGGCTTGTAGAAGGGCCAGGCATAGCCCGAGTGCTTCTTGCTGAACAGCTCCTTGAGAATCTCGTTGCATGACTTAAGTGCGTCCGACAGCTTCTCCTTTGACTTGGCCGCCGCAACACTGGCGGCAACACCCGCCGCCAATCCAGGCACGACACCCATCGATGGCGACATCGCATAACCCGAGCCCTGGAATGTAAGATCCTGTGGTTCAGTGCGGTTCAGTTCAGTTCATCATGTTGTAGTAGGCCGTTGGATGTTGATGTTGATGATGGATGATGCATTTGTTGGTTGTTCGAGTGGAGTGCAAAACATAAACGAAAGAAATCAGAACAAAATTAAAGAAAAGAAACAAGAAGAAAAAACAAACATTGGATTAGCAAACGTATTTCGTGTTCCCTACCTATGAAAATGCGTACAAGAGGGTAGTACAGTGCGGCCTCGATCGAGTCAACCCTCTAGCTTCTCTTGCTACTTTGAAACTTGAAGAAGTACTTATACAACATGCAAACTGTATGATGATGATGATGATGATGATAAATGCCTTCAGCTGAGTCCATGATACCAAAGTACAGTCTCATGGAAATGAATTTAATTTGCTCAAGAGATCGTTTCAGTTCCATCACTAATTATTTCACGCATCTAGCTACTCTTGCCAGGCTGCACTGTACCTTAGCTTGTATGCACTTTCGTTTGATTGTTTTTCTTTTTTAGTTGTTTGCTTATAAATGTAAATGTAAATGTAAATATAAATGATATTTGTATATATACATCAAATGTGAAAAATGAAATTAGAGTAAGAGGCAAGGAGGCAGCGTGTTGTGTGTTGATTGATTCGATTCGATTCGATTGATTATGTACTAAAATCGTAACATGATCGCATAGTATTTTTGTCCACCTTACTATACTTGTGTGTTCCTCATTTCTTCACCACCCATTCACCAATCACCATTCACGAATTTCTGCCTCTGACAAGTCTTTCAATGAAGAGGAAGGGACTGATGCTTGGGGCTTTACATCTTCGGCATAATGGAATTAATAAAGGATGAAGTGAGCAAGTTGTGTGTTTTATGTCCACATGCAAATTAATTATTTGAGTTTCTAATTGGAAATTTAGTGGGTTCCCTATATCGTGTGACTCTATGGAGGAGGCCCGCCTTGAACGTAAAAATGTACTTGGAATGTTTATGTACAGCGATGGCTGGAGTCACGCTTTGGAGCTCAAATTGAACACGTGTATGGTGGGTCCACTGTTGGCTGATTGTTGTGGTTGGTGTTTGGTGTTGCGGGGGGGAGAATTATTGTTTGCGAAATTGTGTGGTTTCTGCATGTGTTAGGTAGGAGGGTAGGCGAGAGGCAACACCTCAAAACATATGCGTGGGAGCATTGACTGTGGGGATGCAGCAACAAATATATGATGAGCACAACATCTGGCAATGCCCATTTACCCCTTACCTTTTTGCCCTTTACCTGACGATTAGATTCCCTACGCGTCGCTATTTTGGCCGACTTGGAATCCATTTGGGCGTAGGGCGACTCAAATGCATTGGCCGTCGGCGTCGTTGTATCCGCCTTCCGTTTGACGCCCTTCTTCATTTTCGCTGGCTGTTGGGGCGGTATCACCGCATCGACACCCACACCGACGACTCCAACGCCCGCCGTACTGTTCACGTAGGAGGAGTGCACATTTGTGGTGACGGTGTTAACGGATGGTATTGTCACACCACCCGCCGTGCTGACTGTGCCGGGAGCTCCCGCTCCTCCGCCAGACGCTGATGCGGCCGCCGCCGCTGCTGCTGCTGCCGCCGCTGCTTGTGCCGCCGCCGCTGCCGCTGTTGTTGCCGCTACCGATGCAGCCGCACTGCTGCTGCCGTCCAGTAAGGAGGTGGCCTGGGTGGCGCCCGGATATGCGGCCTGGCTGGTATTACGAATGCTGGCGATAATGGCGTCGGCCATCGTCGTGGCCGTCGTCGTGGTATTGGTGCTGCCGGGGACTGTGTGCGGAGGCATTGTGCTAATCGGTGGTATGGACGGTGCACCGCCGCCGCCGGCCGTCGATGAAACCGTTCCGCCCATCGCTGATACGGGTCGAGATGTTGTACCCGACCCCGCCGCTGATCCGTGACCTCCGGCACCCGCTGACTGTGCCGCCAGGCCGCTGCCCATGCTGGGCAACTGTTGGGCCGATGGTGCTACCTTATTGACGGATCCGCTGCTACTGCTGCCATTACTGCTATTCGCGACAGCCGCACCCGTGCCAGATACCGCTCCACCACCTGATCCTGACTTGGGTATGGCCGGGGCACGTGCTTTCTTCTTGCCACCTTTGGCCGTGGCCGGTTCCAGTTCGAGCTCCTCCTTGGGCATCGTCTCGATCTTCTGCAGGAACACCTTCTCCAGCGTCTGGGCCATCACGACCACATCCTCGCCGGGCTTATTGTACACGTAGCAGTTATTAAACATCGTGTTGAAGTCATGGATGGTCTCCTTCGCTGACCAGTAATAGTTGTTCTCCAAACGCTTTTTGATCGTACCCATGTCCATCGGCTGTTTGATGATCTTGTGATAGTCGGGCAGGTTGAGCTTTTTCGCATCGACGGGCTGCTGAAAGGGCCACGCAAAATGGTGTTTCCATATCATCTTCATCACGGTTTTGATCAGAAACTGCAATTGATTGGTATTGCGACCGGGTCTATCCGCTGGAGGCATTACCGGTGGCTGCACAATGCCATTGATCGGCTCCACAGGCGGCTCGTAGCGAGGTGGTGGTTCGTTGGACGACATGGTTTTGTTTTTAATGATGGTAGTTATAATTACGATGATGACAACAGTGGAGTGGTGGTGCTATTGCTGGTGCTGCTGCTCCTCCGCCTGTTGGCTGATGGTGAGGCTTCTGGTTGTTGCTTTTGCTTCTGTCCCTGGTCCTGCTGCGACCGATTGCTAGTGAATGTTGGTTGTCCTGCTGCTGTTGATGCTGATTATGCTTGACTGAGACGGCCGACACACACACACACGACACCACAGACACGAGAAACACACACGCCCGGGGCCGTCTCCGTCCGTCTCCTCTCCGGTGCGGCGATCGCCCGCTCGTGTACAAGTCCTATTATGTAGCTAACTTCCGGTGAGTCCTCTTCTCCTTACTGGAAAATTGATAAAGGAAACCACCAGTTCCGCCTACGGCTAGTCCGACTCCTCCTTCAGTCGTTGCTATTGCTTCTGATTCGGCGGGTTCCAAAGCCTGTCCTCCTGCTGCTGCTGCTGTATTTGCTTCTGCGATTCTCCTCGATATTAATAATCCACTGATTGATGGATAATGCTGTTGTGTATTCCGTTGCTTCATGCTAAGCAATGTTCCTCAACTGTCAAACGAGTCCGAGGATTAATCAATTCACATCCGAGTGCAAATTTCAATGTTCCACTTACCAGATTCTCCAGATACTGCATGGGCAATACGCAGGGCGTATTGAGGCTGGCCCAGCTGGCGTTTGGACGACGAGGAGTCGTCCAACGTCTCGTCGTATCCTTCTTCCACCTGGCTTTATTGCAATTCCAATTGTATAGCCTGACGATTACTGTTTTTTTTATTTATTCCTACTCCTTATTCCTAATCCAAGTTGTGGTGGGTAGTCTTTTTTCTTTTCGTTCTAGCAGCAAGCCTTCAATCTGGAATGAATATGAAAAATTTGTTTGTCAAGAGAAACGTCAATTTTTTTTTGCCGGCAACACTGTTTTGCAACTCTGGCCTGTTGGGCTCCGGCCCCATTGCCCAACACTGAGCCAGGGGTTACATAAACAAAGGTAGTAGCACGCACAAATAGTTTATAAACAAAAACAAAAACTTAATAAGTTGTGAGAATGGCCGGAAGAGAAGAGGGAACAGAGCAGAAACAAATCAGGGCAGAAAACAGATAACAGAAAGCAAAACACGGAGAGAATAACAGAATAATGAAAGTGGGCGGCGAGGAGACCACGGGCACTGCCACTCAATGTACAGAAAACACACGAACAACACTCAGACTAAAACACACACAATCTGTTTCCGAGCACCTCCCCTTTGTTGATCCCGTAACATAGTGCATATTGCTTTTATATGTGGGTTTAAGTTTAGGTTTCAGTTTTGATTTTTATTCTGTTTTGACGACGCCGCTCGTCAGGCGTTTTATGATTAAACATTTCCATGTTTTTGCTTCTTCCACGGTGTGTGTTGTAGTTACTTTGCCGCCGTTTTGCCACTCACAGCAACAGCGAAAACAGAGAAGGCCAAAGAGAACCAGAGCCACCGCCACTACATTGCCGCTCTCTCTATTCGAATTTCGAAAATACCTCGGAGAGAGAAACGACAACACAACATACTCACATGCTGCCACATATAGAGTCGTCCTGCTTCCACTCATCGTTTGTGCGTTATCAAATCTCCAAGGGGCAAAAGGCAGACGACAAATGGCGGTTACACAGTCTTTCACAAAATTAAGTTAAAAAACTACATTCAATTCCCAATCCACTAAACGAAAATCAATTATTGAAAACAATAGTGAGACGCATAGAATGCAAACATTTGCACATTTGCACACACACACGAACATAGCACGGTGTACATGCTGTGTGGCGTGTGTTGTATTTTCGAAATTCACCACACTATGCAACACACCACACCGCAAGCGCGCTGCTCTCACATTTTGTAATTTTCTGTCGTTTTGTCCACCAAAGCATGATTCATGCACAACAAAAAACTCGCTTTGTTTGTCGCTCCACACGCACACCACCGGAAAATAAAACGAGTATATAGGTAATTTTTAAGTAGTTTTTTTTAGCACCCCTCTATTACTGTTCTATGGTTGAGGTGAGGTGGTACGCTAGCGAGGTCCTAAGCTGACAACTAAACACTCATACTAGTGCACCAGCCCCACACAAACACACACAACTCGAGCACACGCTCACACTTTTTGCCGATATCCCATTGCCGCTTGACAGTGGCACAAATAGCATTCAAATTGCACACTTTAAAATACATCACATGAAATACATACATATGTAGATCAAGGCCCCATTTATTTGTGTTCATTCATATGCGTACATTTATTTACACATGTGCGTATGCCTGCATGGTCTGTGCCGGCCGGCACAAGCTCTCTCTCTTTCTTCCATTCCCATTCAACGCTTTTCACACTCGTATCAGCTGTCTGTCTGTCTGTCTGTGTCACAACTCCATCAATTATTTGTGCGCCCTGTGTTCAAATTTCACATTTGGCCCACTGTAGCCGCCACCACACGACTAGCTGTCGTTTTTGTTAGTTGCCAAGTATACGGCATACATGTCTATGTCTGTGACAGAGAGCGAGGCGAGCGCGTGCTTAATTGTATGCGAGGTTTCGTGTGACTTTATGTGTGACGCAAAATAAGACGACGGAAAGGGAACAGTATTCAGATACAGTGAATTGCAACAAATTGAAAATGATGGGGGAGATAAAAAAAAGCAGAATGGCCAAAAACATTATTTTTTTCACTATTTCTAAAAGGGAGAAAATATCATCAAAAACGGCAATAGCGGGCGGCTGGTTATCTTTTAGTCTCCCGTTCCCCTCTTCAAACTCGCAACAAAACAAAACATTAACTGTCACTCACACACACACACTCATACTTGCTCTCTCTCTCTCTGAGAGGAAGAGAGAGTAAAGCGAACGAACGTGTGCGGTTGTAATTATGTAGTACAGTAGACTTGAGTTTTCAACAGAATTTCCGTAGAACCGAGTCCCGAACCAACCACGAACATTGATGCCGAACGTGAGCATGTCGCTCGGCTCTCGGCATCATCATGGCACGCTATGTGCTTCGTAATGAGAAATTCAAGGCAAAGCACAATGACGATGACGTAGAGTGTGATTGTATGGAGATAGGGAGGTGTGTAGAAGCAGCGCACAGCAACGGCATGCACAAGAGAACAGAGATGGTGGGTACGACTTGGATTAGGGGGACCAAAAGTTGATATTTTAAATCGAAACCATTTACCAATGATACTTCACCGGCCCGACCCTGCCTGCTCTCTAAGAGTAGATCCAATAGCTAAGTTTGTCTCGAGAGAACTCTCTCTCTCTCGGATAAACAAAGGTTAACGGATGTTTTTTTTTTTTTCAAAATCGAAGCCGTTTAAGAAACTGAAAATTCATTAAGATTATATTTTAATTCCTTTTGGTACTCTTTTGCATTGGACTTGAACTATGCTCAAACCAAACCAGCTATACAAAAATTAAATATTTAAATAAATAAAATGCTCACACACACACAAGCAAACATTCGAAAAGTTGCATCTGCCAGGGGTTTTGGCGTGTGCTAGAGCGAGACAACAATATGTCCGACGTAATACGTAGCCAAATGCAAATATGGCGGCATATCGACAGACACGAGACACAGAGCAAGGAGAGAGAGCGCACGATGGGAGAGAGTGCCGAAAAAGAGAGGAATCTTTTCGAACGGTGCTGCTGCTTGTGTATCTGCAAGTATGCCGAAAATCATTCGGATAGCTACTACACTCTCTCTCTTTTTCTCTCCATTTCTCTGTGCTTTGCTCTGCCACATGCCTCTAGGTTAATAAATCGTGCTAATAGTGGCACGAATTTAAAGCCGGTTTACATGCTGCCCGAAACACCTACGAAGTCAACAGTGACGCCGGCAGCGATGTCAGCAGTGGGGTCCACCGAAAAGCATCAATGAAATTTATGGGCCGCTCAACTCAGAGACTTCTCTCTCTCTCTCCCCGCACCCAAATGACAATCCCTAGTGCATTTACGCATTTTGATTGTATTTAGCGTACAACTGCTTTATTTACAGTGCACTTAGTTGCTGACTGAAGCTGCTGCCACTGATGCACATAAATAAGCCAGTCTTTTTGCCTTTGTTTAGGCGCGAAAATAGTTCTAAACAAATGGCAGAAAGAACAATAAACAAACATAAGCAAAAGCAAATGCAAAGACAAAAGTAGCCGGCAAACTGACATTAACCCAGAGAGCGAGAGAGAAAGAGAGAGCTCAAGCGGGCGCGTGGGAGTAAAAGGCACGTAAATGGGAAGAAAAGGTACTTTGTGGCGGGCAGGGTAGGGGGACGTAAACTCAATTGTCAAGGAATTTCCTCATCCGAGGCAGCTCTCCCAACGTTTGAGGAAAACTGATGTCAAAGAACGATATTCCTACACTAACAATATTTATTTCTATATTTGCTGATTTTTGCATGTTTGTAAATGCAATCAGTTTGTGGCTATCACATAGCACATGCCCATTTTAGAGATTGCATCGCGCCTCTTCGATGATAAGAACCTTCTCTTTATCATTAGACTTCTTTGGCGAATTCCATCCCTGGAACGTTACTTGTTGTTTCGCAATAATAAACTCAATTTGGGACAGCTGATGGTCATTGATGGTAAGAATGTCCCTACTTCAGCCATGGAAAACCTGCTCCATTTGATCGGTAAGAAACCATCCGTGTATAACGTTTAGTGTAGAGATTCTCTTCTGCCAATGGCCGGTGGCCAAACTAAAGGGGGTTGGAAATACTGCTTGGGAATGCAGCTGCCGGCTGCGAACGGACCCTTTGGCTCTTATTCTCTTCCTCCCTCTCTCTGTTACGAACCGACGACAACGACTTCCCATCCAACATTTTGGGATCCCATGGAAGAGCCTCCCACGTGCTGTGCTGGTGGATTTAACTTACATTTTTTACACGTTCAGGGTCTTTTTGTTGTGTTTTGTTTTGTGTGTTTATTTATCCAAATGAATTATATGGCCGCTGCTTCCGAATATGCTTCTGCTGCTGGTGCTGCTTTTGCCGGTTTGTGGTATAGCTAGTTTTTTTGCCCGGTGCTTTTTTGTGTTTAATCCTTTCTTTTGCGCTGCCGCTGCTGTTGTTAATGTAACACTGTTTTGTTTTGTTCCGTGAATGATTTTTCGATATATTTTCACTTAAGATACATCCGGTTATTGGATTTTATTTGTAATTATTATTCTTGAGGCTGCATTTAATTGCGAATATATATGTACACAAATGAGCCAATAATCTTTAAACATGTTACAGGGAAAGGCAACTGCAAATAAACAAAACACACAAAAATAAACTTTGGAATCACATTTCCTTGTATCACACACTTTTTTCCCACAAGGGAACCGAATGGAAGAGAGCAGGGGAGCAAAGATACAACGTAACCGTCACGTCATGAACACACACGCAAAATTATAATATAATAAAAAAAAATTCACGAATCATAATACATAGTGTCCATATATAAATATTTATATGTACATACGTACATGTACACATGTGTATATGTATAATTCAATTGCCGCAAAGAAAACAACTAAATTCATGAAGGATAAAGAGACGAACGAGAGAGGGAGAGAGCAGTGAAACTTTTTTCGCATTTGGCGCGCGCGTCTCTGTGTTGCGTGTGTGTATGCCTCTCACTCACACACAGACACACACTCAGCACTCTTCTTCTTCATCTTCCTTCTCTGCTTCTTCATTTTGCTTTTGTTCCACCACCAAAAAAAAAACCCAAATGAAATGAAAAAAAAAATCCGTCATGTCCATTGAAGTCTCACATTTTTCAAATGCATTTTTGGCGCTAATTTCACATTATATTTCATAATTTTTCGACCGCATTGCATGCCTTGCACTACACACTGCACATTTATCACAAATTTATATAATTTTTAGCGATTTTTACCAGCTTTTTTGAGTAATTTCGACGTACGTACCGCGCGTACGATTTTTCGACAAGCGCGCGTTTCTTGTGAGTAAAGCAGCACGGGCGACGTTGTCGCCATCAAATATACAAAAATTTTTTCGAATTTACTGAAAATGCGAATACACACACACACATAGACAGTCAGAGAAATACGAAAGAGCAGCCGCAAGCACGCGCATCGTGCATACGCTCATCTCGCTCTGGCGCATGGCCTCGAAGACATGTGTGCAACAGAGAGCCAGGCCAGTACTCAGAGATAGAGAGGGAGAGAGAGCAAGCCCTGCATCTGTGTGAGTAATCGAAAATTGGTTTGTGCTGAGAGAGAGAGAGAGATATTGTATCCATATTGTAGGGTGGTGAATTTTCACATCCGACGTGTGAAACGAGGAGCGAACGTAACAGTGAAACAAAATGGCGCTGCCGCAGCAGCTAACAGCAGACCTGAGCGTGGAATCGGAAATTTTGCTGCTATCCAGCGACTCCAGCCCGGCCCTGCTCTGCTTGGACTTAGCAGCGGCCAAGCCGGTCAACTAAGAAGTATTCATAGCCAGGGCTAAGATTGCGATCCATGTGATTTTGCCATAAATTCGACAATGTTTTTTACATAGCAACTACACATTTGCTACTTATAAGTTACATTTTCATGTAATTACCGGTTTTATATTTTCCATTGAAAAGTGCTATCGGAGAAGTTCCACCACCGAGATTTTGCATTCACTGCACATATCGAAGAACTGCCATCTCAATTGTCGAATAACAAAAATCTAGCTGCAGGGTACATATTGGAGAATATAAGAGACTATTCTGGATATTTTAACATCGATATTGAGATCAATGTATTCCGGTCTTTCAATATATCAATGATTTTTTCAAAGATTTATATTCACGAATATAGGGTGTCGAAACTCCCATACGCAGGTGTTTTCCTTTTTCCCACACTCTTTTGTATGACCCAACAACGGAGTCAGCGTTGCCAATTTAGCTATTTTCGCGTTTTCTAACTTCCAAATTGTAAAAATCGGTTTTCGGGAATTATAGCTATTTTCCAATATTGTTTTGCGTTTTTCAGCTTTTTCAAAAAATCTCACTTAATTACATTGTGGTATTGTTTCCATTTGAAAGGCAAAAAGATCGACAAGTTAAAAAAGCATTTAATTGAATCGAGTTTTATACCATCACCGACGAAGTATTTCAGCAGAGCCGATTTTTATATTATCACTGGAGAAACATTTTGCCAAATTTTTTAATCGTTCGAGAGTTTAATGTGAAAATGCATAAGAATACACATAACCGCGTCGTCTGGATTCAAGAACCAAAATATTGTGTGGCTCTATCCGATGATGGGAAATGATTTTGCAATTACAGCAGAGTCTCAAAAATTAAAACGTGTGCTTGTTGTGTTGCTACACAGCTTTGTCAATTCGGTTGAAGTAAAATAAAATGAGGAGTCCCCGAGATATGCAAGACGTATACCCTTTCGATACGCTTTTTTAAGTGAACACAAATACATACATATGTCAGCTGTTCAGTTGATGACTGAAGAAGGTCAAATTAAGGACTCAAATATTAATGTTAAAAAAATAAATGTTTATGAATGATCCAAACAGTTTTATTATAAATTAACTGAATACATTTTTATTCAAATTCTATCTCAAATACTTTATTGTTTGTTTATTTAGCATTTTGTACTGTCCAGCATTGAAGTTATAATATTTCAGAAATTAGAAACACCGCGGAACAAAAGGTTATAATATGCGAGATTCTGCTGTTAAAATACCGTTTCAACACTTTTTCGTTTATTTTAGATTCCATTAAAATTATCTGGCTCTTTCTAGATTTTTCAAACGTTAGCTTTTTTATGACCGAGGAGTTGGCAACCATCATGAATATTCCAAAATATGCCTTCTCATTTTCCAAATTTGTCGTTTATCTTTTTTAAGATCCGAAGAGTTGGCAGCACTGCTTGGGACCCTCATATATATACCCAAATATACCTTCTTATTTTCAAAATTTATCGTTATATACCGAGGGAAAACAAATTCAACCCACCTAAAACCTTTCTATTTGAACAGGTAATAATAATTGTTGTGCATTATATTATTCCTGTTAATCCATTTATATTTTACCTCAAATAATATACACCAACCTTTTACCTGAGCTGCTAAATTCTTCAAGTTTACTCATTTTCGCTGTATTTTCATGATCAAAAATCATAAGGACTCTAGCCCACTTCCTGAACAGATCATTTAGATCATAAATTATTGATTAGACATTTTCCACAAGATTTGTTAGTTTTAAAAACTCCCTGGTATTATTAACAACATAAGGTTGAAACAAAATAAGGCAATCCATAAACCGTAAATGTGTACGGAATGTGACTTCATTGTGGTTGGTAGCCCTGGTGTTAGGTTTAACCATTGGCATATGGATAGACTTACAAAAGATATGAGTCGAAACCCCTTAATTCCGTGAAATACCCTTCCCCAGGGTATTGGAACGTTGCCCATTTGGTGCAGTGCTGCCAACTCCTCGGGTCATAAAAAGATAGAGATAGCCAGTAAATCTTGATGACAGTTACAAAAAAAAACGCTATCCAGCTCGACTTAAGGAAGTCAGAATGGTCCCTAATTTCCCTATCAGAATTATGCGGTCACTTCATAATGCAACAAACGGTATTTTGTTCGTTTTTGCAAAAGCAGACGACGACGACTTACATATGTATGTATGTCTGGCTGTCTGGCAAATCGTTGTCCTTTGCACTAATGCTAGATTTACAATGCAGAAGAATCGCGCCAATTATAAATATTTTGTTCCTGGGGTGATTCTAATTTCTGGTTATTTATTTTGCACAGAATATGTCAAGTAAACCAATAAAAATAAGGGCACCATTAATTTACTTTAATAATAACTTATAGAGTTTAACTCAACTCATAGAAAAACATTCAAAATTTTGCTTTACTACTTAAACTTAACTTTATTAATCTGTAATTTGACCTTCAGTCATCATCTGACATCAAGTTGAACAAGCGGATGAAGCGTTAAAACACTACGAATAGCTCGGGGGCTCCCAGTTTATGATTAACTTCTACCGAAATGGCTAATAAGCAGAAATGCACAAAATTGTTCAGAAATTAGAACCACACAATGTGAAATATTTCGTCAGTAATAGTACTTTTTGATCTTCTCCTTCCCGTTCAAATGGAAACAATACTACAAAGTAATTAAGTTTGGCAATTTCAAGCATAAAAATACGTGAAGATGGAAGTTGCTTTGAAAATAATTCAAAAAATATTTGCTTAAATAATGCAAAAATATCTTGGAAAATAGCTATAATTCCCGATATCCGCTATTTTACAATTTATCCCGCCTTTGGCAATTGAAAAACTCTATATCTAGTGAGAAAATTGCTAAAGTGGCAGCACTGGCAGCAAGAGATATTTTAGTTATAAACCTGCGGTCACACTTGAGTTAACAACATCGAAGGCAGACGAAAAGAAGTAATAATTTAAATTTTTTGTTGCGAAAACGCTGACTATTGACTTGGTACATATGCCAACCTTTGTGTACTTATACAAGAAACGAAGTTTTAATAGAGTTTTCTACTGAGCTGAGTCAGCTTCTGGTGCTGCTGTGCATGCGTGTGTTCGTGTGTGTTTGTGTGGGCAATCAACTCCACAAGTGTGCGAGAAAATCAAAATAAAAGGCGCAAACCCGCCCCTGATGGAAATATATTGTTCGAAATCCAATTGAAAACGCATCAAACATTGATTTCAAGTGCTGCCAGTGGCTAGAGTGCAAGTGAAATATCAAAAAAGTAGTAGAATTACGTAAGAAATGCTATCAATTTTGACTGCAATTGACCAAAAACGAAGTCATCCATCCACACAAAAAACCGTAAAACTGGATATGTGTGTTCTCTCTGTGTGTAGTGCTTTGATGATTTCATTCGCAATGACGACACACTCACACAGACACTGACACACATGTGCATATACATATATCTTATTTGGTTTGCTGAATCCTCAACAGGGTGTACTCTGCCTGGTGTGACAGTTTTTTTTTAAGTTTAAAGATCGGCCGCAAGCCTCGAATGTTGACGCAGTTGTTGATTACTCTTTATCTCCATTGCGATCCCCACTCCACATCTTACCCCTCCCTCTGCAAACACAACATGATTTTCCAATGAGAAGGAGAGCCAGTGTGCGCCCTCTGGCGGTGTTGGAACTAGTACGCCCACATTTATATGCCGTGCCGCAGATGTTGTCTATTGGTCTGTGGGCGGCCCACACAGTGGAGATTCGGCGGAGTAACCTAATGGCCCATAGCTGATCTGATTGGCGAACTCCCCCAACCCCTGCCCCTGTGCTGTGTGCAGATGTGTCGATTCAGTTTTGTTTTTGGTTTTTGCGCTGTCAAAGCGCACAAATCTTTTAAAAAGCGTCTCCACTGTGCGTGGGTGGCTATAAATAGACGCACTCACTCACACGCATACATATGTCTGCATAAGTACGTATTTACGTACATGTTGCTGCAGGCTATGGCAAAGTGAGAAAGAAGCCCTTTTGAGATTGCATTGAAAATCTGTTCCGTTATTGAATTGGAATGAATCATTGCAGACGAGATTTCGGTCGAGCAACCAACCATATTCATCATCGTGCGCGTGTCGTGTTCCCGGAAGACATGCTGAGCAATTCGGAAGTGGTCGCAACGCCCGTAATACCCTTTAAGGGAGTGCAGTCAGCAGTCACAAAGAGCTCTGCCTTTGTCTGCGTAACGTCTCGCTCCCACACGACTCACAATCATCCTCTCTCGACGGCCGACCTTTGTTTACGTTTTGCATTTCCCATTGATAGAGAGGGGACAGTCGGGGATTCAGGAATAAAAAAGAGGGACTGAGCAAATGATGAATGAGTGGTGGGAGTGGATGGACGAGAGTGAGTGAGTGATGGAATAAGGAATGCGAAGAGGAATGGTCAAAGGAAAAAGAGCGAAAACGGACTTTGAGGAGTGGTAGTTAGTGATAAATGAGTGGGGTGGGGGTGGGGGGATATGCGTTCTGCCAGAGGAACTATGAATGAGAATAGGAGTGGGCTGGTGAGCGAGAAATTATGAACGAGAGGGGGAGTGGGTGGGAGTGAGCGAATGCGGAATGGGTAGGGGAGTCACTGAGTGTGTGCCATTGACAGCTACAAAGTGTTTATTAACGATTGTCCCCCATCCTCTTAAGCACGAAAGCATTGAGTGGAACAAACATACACAGACTTACACATATTTATGTTTATTTGCAAATGTGAGAGAGAATACTACTGTGTATGCGTGCGTGTGATGAGTCATCTGGCCGTGATGATGTTCCATTTTAGATGTTGGCATGATGAATGGGACGGGAAGGGGGGGGGGGGGGGGGGGGGGGGGGGGGGTTCAGGTCGAGCCAAATATAATTAAAAGCAAAGGTAGAAAGAAAGTAGAAGACGAAAACAAAGTGACCAACCCGTCACAAACCTAGTTTAGTAATACCCTCTAAACCATAAGCTGGAACGCGATGAAGGCCAAAATGTAAATTAATAGATTTTTAGCAGTAGTGGTAGAAGCTAGTCCAGAATACCCGTGCACACACTAAGAGGTATGAGGTATGATATCTGACAAATAAATATGGATGATTAAAAGAAACTCGCGAATGCTAGAGGTGTGAAGGAGTGCGACAAACTCACCACAAGCACACATATACAAACACACATGAAATTCCTAACGGATATACTCAAATTTGAAGAAATACTCGATTACTCAAGTGCAGTTATAATTTTGTTATTCTTTTGCAGCTGCACCAAAGCGACAGAGACAGAGATAGAGCTGACAGCGAACGCGTGAGAGGTGCGACAGAGAAAGATAGCCGAGCAACGGCTAACAATAAGATCAGCATACAAGAGAGGGAGAGAGAGAGAGCAATGTACGTTGCAGCGACAAAACAGAGCTGCCATTTGGCGGTGCTATCGGTGCTAGTCCTGGCGCTGATGCACGCGTCCCTGGTGCAATGCCAGCTGGCGGGGAAGCTCGTCCAAAATCCGTGCAGCGGCAAGGACAAGTGCCACACGTGCATCCAGACCCAGAGCTGTGCGTGGTGCATGCAGCCAAACTTTGAGGGGCGATCGCGCTGCTTCCAGCACACCTCGCCGGATGTCTGTCCCGAGCAGTTTGTCTGGAATCCCGACACCTCGGAGCAAATTCTCATCAACAAGAACCTGACGCTAGCTGGCGAGAGTCAAGCGTACGGCTCAGCCGGTGGCTTTGGAGGCGGTGGTGGCGCCGGCGGGGGCGGTCAATACATATCTGGCGGCAGCTCCTATCATCAGAGCTCCTCCAGCTCCAGCTCAAGCTCAAGCGCCAGTTCCTATGGCTCCCAATACTCTGGTTGGTCGGCCAGCTCCGGCGAGATTGTCCAAATCAAACCACAGTCCGTAAACCTGAAGTTGCGCATCAGTGAGTCAGTCTGGAATCCACATAAGAAGCCTTTCGCTAATGTTGCAGCTGCTTCTTCTCTTTACAGATCAAGTGCACAACCTAAAGGTGAGCTACACCCAGGCCGAGGGCTATCCCGTGGATCTCTACTACTTGATGGACCTCTCCAAGTCCATGGAGGATGACAAAGAGAAGCTTTCCGCTCTGGGCGATAAGCTGTCCGAGACGATGAAGAGCATCACATCGAATTTCCGCCTGGGTTTCGGTTCATTTGTGGACAAGGTGCTCATGCCCTATGTGTCCACCATACCCAAAAAGTGAGTACCATCCAAGATGGACCAAATAAAAGTTAAATTAGACTTAAGTGCAGTTTAAAGTAGCATCTAAGAAGTCTTTTGATGGATAATATCAGATGACTCAGTCATGACTCGCGCGAGTATTTTCCTGGAGACGGCCGTTGAGTGTGTCTACACTTACGGATTATACATATATAGTCGATGATTGGACTCTAGATATGAGTAATTGTTGAGTCAGGTTTTGACCGACTGCTTTTGGTAGAATTTTCATGCTAAAAATAGCTAAACAAAAATTGTCAGATTATTATAATAATTATATAATTAGCTTCGAAGGGACTCATTTAAGTCGAATATTGATCTAACGATTTGAAATCATCATAGGCTGGCTATACCATACATGATTATACATAATGATGTACATATACAGTATTTACTTATGTCCTAAGCTTTACCTTTTTAGAATGGGTTTTTGAACCTAATTTATCTAATTTTATTAAATCAATTCACTAACTTTTTGATAATTTATATATGATAAATATATATTACAACCACATCATGTACACCAACAACAACAAACTACAACAACCAACCAACCAACACCATCCAATGAACGAATCTGAAACCGAAACCGAAACCGAATCTGTAGACTCGAGCATCCCTGCGATAACTGCAAGGCTCCCTATGGTTACCGCAATCACATGCCACTCAACAATAACACCGAAAGCTTCTCTGTAAGAGACAATTAATCAATTTGATAACTTACATACATAAATATATACTAGCTATGCCTGCACCAAACACAAGGACAAATATGTATATCCATCCATACGCTCAACCCATTTATCTACTCATTTATTGCTTTTGTTCTCTTTCGTCTGACTAACTCTAAGACTAACCATATGGTAGATCCCCTGCTTATATATATTTATGGCACTATATTTATAATATTCCGCACTTAGATCGTAAGAGCTATAAATATATTATCATTAAGTGTCTGTGTCTGTGTGTGTGTGTGTGTGTGTGTCCTACCATTTAGTCAGTTGGAATGAAGGGGGGTTTGGGTGTCCTATGGCATACTCTAAGCATAAATCGTATTTGCATTATCGTATCGTATTATTTATCGTCATTTAATGCACTGTTTCGATGTCGTCAAAACATTTTTATACAATTTCTCTTTTGTGTTTCTCTTTATCTCTTTTCTCTCTATCTCTCATTTATCACTCTTTATTATACCGCTATGTCACTATAAACTATAAACTCCTTGCTAAAATATTATACAAAATTATCGAAACCAAACAAAAAATCAAAAAATATCAAAATTAGCCTGGAGGAGCCATGCCCCAAATGCGCTGCTCCCTATGGCTATCGAAACATCATGGGCCTGAGCACGGACACATATAGATTCTCTGTAAGTCGTCGCCATGCGCCATGCGCCAGATCCACAACCAGATCGATATCGGATTGGCTCTAACACACGTCCGAAACAACAAAAATTAATTAAAAATTTGGCATTTTTGCATTTTAAGCACAACCATTTAACACTTATTACTTCTATTTAATTTAATTTTGTATCTATTCTAATGTTAAATGGTTTTTGTTTGCACGTTGCATGGGCTTGCTACTTATCTATATTAAATTCTATATGGCATACATGGTGTTATCCCTAACTGCATATATTTATATTTATATTTACTGGGTATGGGCACGGGCACGCATTTGTTATCTATCTAACACCTTCATATATCCTTTTCCTATTCCCATCTAAAGCCACACCTTCCACTGCTACTCCTCTATCTCTCTATTTATCCAAAAGTCAACACATAATATTCCATTCTTGCTATGGATATATGTACATACATAAACGAGTATTTTGCCATAACTAACAGATTGCGACAGCTGTTCTGAAGCAATTCTAAAGTGCAACTTTAGAGCTGCAAATATTAAATAGCTTCAAGTATTGGTCTATATGTTGTGACCCCACAATATGGGATCGTTTAACAGCTATGATGTCATGGGCACCTAAAAACCGATTGAATTTCGTATATATACTTATATACGCTTCTATGGAAACCCTTGTTTCTTGATAATAGAACCTTGAACAACTCAACAGTTCGTCATGTATGTATGTGCATACTATATCTTATCGTGCACACTTCCAACATCTTATCTTGACTAATATTGATGGAAACCAAACGAAGGTGGTGGTCTCAAATTCCTGCTCCCCCTCTATCACATCTCTCTCTCTATCTATCTCTCACTTTCACTTGCTTATTCTCCCCCTCGTTGGCTAACTGCTCGCACAACATACACACCATTAATCGTGTCCATTAACTAATCCTTTTTTTATTTGATTCGCCTGTGTGCGCCCTCAGAACGAGGTGAAAGATGCCGCTGTCTCTGGTAATTTGGATGCGCCTGAGGGCGGTTTCGATGCCATCATGCAGGCCATTGCCTGCCGTCAGCAGGTGGGATGGCGTGAGCAGGCCCGTCGCCTGCTCGTCTTCTCAACGGATGCTGGGTTCCATTATGCGGGCGATGGCAAACTGGGCGGCGTGATAGCTCCCAATGATGGTGAATGTCATCTGGATCTGCAGGGCATGTACACGCATTCGGTGATTCAGGATTATCCGAGCATATCGCAAATCAACCAGAAGGTCAAAGAGAATGCCATCAACATCATTTTTGCGGTTACCAATTCGCAGTATACCGTGTACGAGAAACTGGCCGCCCACGTTCAGGGCTCCTCGGCGGCCATCCTCTCGAATGATTCCTCCAATGTGGTCGATCTCGTGCAAAAGGAATACAATGTAAGTAGATCGGAAGAGCAAGCAAACTCCTTTAAATCTCTCTGTCTAAACTCACGCTTTAACATTTTATAGAAAATCTCCTCGTCGGTGGAGATGAAGGACAATGCCACGGGTGATGTGAAAATTACATACTTTTCCTCCTGTTTGACGAACGGACCCGAGATCCAGACCTCGAAATGCGACAACCTGACGGTGGGCAAGCAGGTGAGCTTCACGGCCCAGATTCAGGTACTGAAGTGCCCGGAGGATCCGCGCGACTGGAATCAGGTGATTCAGATCTATCCCGTTGGCATCAACGAGAGCATGGTGATCAAGCTGGAGATGCTCTGCTCCTGCCCCTGCGAACATCCCGGCTCCATTGGCTATGAGCCGCTGTCGCCGCACTGCAACAACTATGGCACCTACATGTGCGGCATCTGTGACTGTGGCGAGCATCATTTTGGCAACACCTGCGAGTGCTCCGTCTCGGACATGAACTCGACAATCAATAACGATGCCAGCTGCAGGGCGGACAACACCACCAATGTGGACTGCAGCGGGCGCGGCAATTGTGTTTGTGGCTTCTGTGAGTGCTTCAAGCGTCCCAATCCCGAGGAGGTGATCACCGGCAAGTTCTGCGAGTGCGAGAACTTTAGCTGTGAGCGTAACAAGAACCAGCTGTGTTCTGGACCCGATCACGGCACCTGTGACTGCGGCCGTTGTGTCTGCAAGCCCGGCTGGACGGGCAGCAGCTGTGCCTGCCAGGCCTCCAACGACACCTGCATGCCGCCGGGCGGTGGCGAGCTCTGCTCCGGTCACGGCACCTGCGAGTGCGGCGTCTGCAAGTGCACGGCCAACGACCAGGGCCGTTACTCTGGCCGCCATTGCGAGAAGTGCCCGACATGCTCGGGCCGCTGTCAGGAGCTAAAGGATTGCGTTCAGTGCCAAATGTATCACACCGGAGTGCTGAAGAACGTCGATGACTGTGCACGCAACTGTACGGCCTTCACGCCGGTGGGCGTTGAGAAGGTGACAATCGATGAGCACAAGGATGAGCAGATGTGCACATTCTTTGACGAAGACGACTGCAAGTTCATGTTCAAGTACAGCGAACAGGGCGAGCTGGTGGTCCATGCCCAGGAGGAGAAGGAATGCCCGCCCAAGGTCTTCATGCTGGGCATTGTGCTCGGCGTCATCGCTGCCATTGTGCTTGTCGGCCTGGCCATTCTGCTGCTCTGGAAGCTGCTAACCACCATTCACGATCGCCGTGAGTTTGCACGCTTCGAGAAGGAGAGCATGAATGCCAAATGGAATGCGGTAAGCTCTCGAAAATACTTGCCGTTCGCTCGTTCTTTTGCTGATTGATTTGTCTTTTGTTTTGTTTTTTAAAGGGTGAGAATCCAATCTACAAGCAGGCAACTTCCACCTTCAAGAATCCCATGTATGCGGGCAAATAAACAATTCGCGCTAGATCCCCCACCATCCGCCATCTAACTAAATATTAGTGAAATAATTCTGTGTCATCCATGGATGGATTGTTTGTGCCTGGGAAGGGACACGAGAGACGAGACCTGCGACTGCGACTGTGCCTGTGCCTGTGTCTCTTCCCCAAATTAAATATCTAAAATCTAAATCAACGATAGTTTCCTGTTGAAGTCAACTGCCACTGAAAACGCGTTCTAAACTAAGTCAAATTTATATATATATATACAGAGATAAAGATATATATATACCGCCCCCAAAAACAGCCACCCCTTCGAGGGCAGCCTTTATACAATGCGTATACTTAACGAGCAAACGATGTGTGTGTCGGTGTGTGCCTTGCTATAAAACGTTTTAGACTTGTATAATCCATATATAGAGATACCCCATATCGTATATTGTATAGAAAGAGAGCTTCCGTCTACAGAGAGCCAACAGAAACATAAACAGAAACAGAAACAACAAACTGCACAAACAAAACAGCCAAGAAAATGAACTACGAAACGATTATTATTAGGGATTTAAATATGATTAATGATTTATGATTTATGTGTGTGTGTTCAAACGCTACCAGCACCCCCCACCATTTATCCAGAGCGCACATTTTTGCATGTATTTTATTATTTTAATTTGTTTTTCTTTGATTTTATTTTTTTTCAAACACTTAGTTTTCAAGCGCAATGTTTTTTTTTGTACGTTTTATTTACATATACATATGTATATATTTATATACATGTATGTCTGTTTGTATGTGTATCACTTATTTAAAGGCAATATTGCAAAATGAATTGACAAGTGAACTCCCTCCTCCATACCTGCCTCAACCCGCACCGAAACGGGCCCACCACCCTCTGATGTCTTAATGTGTCTTTTTCTTTTGTTAACAAAAAAATAAAAAATTAATTCTAACTTTAAAATTGTAATATTTAAGCGTTAACATTTAAGCTTTTGTAATTTTTAATCTAAAATCGAAAAAAATGCAAAGGGTGCGACCGGGACTTTAATTTCTTTTATGATTTTCATTTCGTTTTGAACTCATTTTGTACGTTTTTTATTTTGTATTAAATTTAGTTGTTTTTTTTTGTACGTTTTTGTAATTTCTGTATTTATGAGAATTTATATGAGAGATTTACTGGCCTCCTTTTTGTGTGTTTTCTTCGTGTTTAATTGATTTTCGTTCATTAATAGTGAATTAATACTACTATATATACATATAATAAATATATTATATCTTTTGCCATTTGTACTGATTACTGATTAACATTTTAAAAGTAAAACAAAACAAACGAACGAAAATATTTGTATATGAAAAAAAACAAAACAAAAACTAAAAAAAAGAGCGTTAAACATTTTTGGAATATTTTTTTATTTAACAAATACACCTATACACTGGCAATATACAATGAACGAGGACATTTTCAAATAAACGAGGAATCAAAATTGTTTGACGCTAATTTTAGAGTAAATCAAATAAAACGAAAAATAAATCCAAAACAAATGTCCAACGATTTTCTTTCAATTGTGTGTGTTCGCAGTCCAGTCAAGACACTAAGGGGTAGGGGCAGGGGCACCCCTTATCAATATATCTCAAATATATAAAAGATATTCCTTTGTCTGGAAACAGCCATCAGTTGGGTGGTTTTGGTGTTATTTACGGGGGGGCATTGCATATATTTACAACATATGTATGTACATATGTATGTCTGTGTGTGTATATATATTTGCATTTTTATATATTAAACGATTCAGTAGGGGGGGAATTATTGTTTTCAAAACAAGTCTAGGCAATTGTACGTACTATCACTAAGCAAACAACATATAGAGGGTTCAAACTACTGAAAACCGGCTGCCTAATCAGTATAGAGGATTGGCTACCAGTGCCTTCGGCTCTTGGTGAGAGAGCCTTCGGCTGAGAGAGTTTGGCGTTGGCTATCCTGAGTCCCTCCTTTCAAGTCGGATTCGTAATTTCATGTGTGCGGTGACACATATGTACATACATGATGGCAATGCGTGTATCTATTCTCGACTTCAAATGCGTTTTCATTTTTAGCGCTTGAGACGTTTGGCACATTTGTGTTGCTTCTGAGCTCACATACCCTTCCTTCAAACTTGAGACTTTCAGCTTGCACCAAAAAAAAAAAAAATTTACTTTGTGTATCCTCTCTATGCTCATATATTTCTTAAATACAGTTAGGACGAAAGGGATAAACGGTTATAAACATCTAAATATGTATATAAATAATGCATAGCCGCAATTGACTTGGCGTTGCAAATATTTTTCATTAGAGTATTCAGAGTACACTGTGTGAATAAACACAGAGTTATAAGTGGAGACATGGCAGCTGTGCCAAAAATGAATTTTTTTTGTTTTTCTATTTTAAAGTGGTTTCGTAGTCTCGTGTGTGTCTCTCTGTGTTCACACAGTGTACGCTGAATACTCGAATGAAAAATATTTGCAACGCCAAGTCAATTGCGGCTATGCATTATTTATATACATATTTAGATGTTTATAGCCGTTTATCCCTTTCGTCCTAACTGTATTTAAGAAATATATGAGCATAGAGAGGATACACAAAGTAAATTTTTTTTTTTTTTTTGGTGCAAGCTGAAAGTCTCAAGTTTGAAGGAAGGGTATGTGAGCTCAGAAGCAACACAAATGTGCCAAACGTCTCAAGCGCTAAAAATGAAAACGCATATGAAGTCGAGAATAGATACACGCATTGCCATCATGTATGTGCATATGTGTCACCGCACACATGAAAATACGAATCAGACTTGAAAGGAAGGACTCAGGATAGCCAACGCCAAACTCTCTTACCAAGAGCCGAAGGCACTGGGAGCCAATCCCCTATACTGATTAGGCAGCAGGTTTTTCAGTAGTTTGAACCCTCTATATGTTGTTTGCTTAGTGGGACTATTTATGGTTAATTTTCGAAGGGATCTCTGCCCAGCGCTCTATGTACACCAAAGCGTGGGGACTATACGATTGGGACCATGAAGCAACTATAAAGGAGGGCCCGTCGGCTTTTTAGAGGGAAACGTAACAATGCTGTCAATAAGTGCGAGTGAAAGGGCGTGCAGAGAGAGAGAGAGAGAGAGAGAGAGCAACTTTAAATAATAAGAGCACAAGCTGCTCATACTTGCGTTCCACCACGGTCGGGGGGAAATGACCCGAGGAACGCTGCCGACGACGGGCACTCCTTTATAGGTGCTTCATGATTGGGACTGGGGGGGACTAAGGACTTTACAATATCTTGAGCTGCCATGCTTCGCAATCTGTGCGCAGTGGCATGGCATTGGCAATAAGTTTAGAATCTCTTGGGGCATGCTAGCGCTGGCTTGGCGATGGCTTAAAGCGGATGAATGAGCCGCTGTGATGTCTGTCAACTTAAGTACGTTATAAAAGCGTGTTATATCCCAGTGATCCTGTGCAACATGCGACATGGATATGAGACACGATGTTTGGCTGTGTATGCAGGCAGCTGCTCTCCTTGCTGGAGCAGTCAAGAGTCGCTGGGAGCAACTTCTCTTTGTCTGTCAACGATTTGCATCCCGATCCATCATCCGTCATCCGCTTTAACCATAATTGCGCTGGCAATGTGCCAGTCTGTGTGTGAGTGTGGGTTTGCGTTCCCTGGTTGTTAACTTGACTTGGATCGGTCGTGTGTGTGTGTGTCCTTCGGCCCAAGGCAGCAGCCAGCAGATAGCAGGCCGTCTCAGTGAAAGATGAGATCCGCATCGGGTGCGCCCTTTTGGTGTTTAAACTTGTGCCGATTGGGCTTCTGGTAGTAGCTCTGAGTGAAGTTTCGATGCTGCGGCGGTAGTAGCGACTCCTGATAGTCCTCCTCCTCAATGCGCTCCGTGATGTTCAGTGTGAGGCGCTTCACCTTCTCCTTTTCCTCGCGTATTTTCTGCTCCTGCACCTTCAGATTGATGGCCAAGTGGGAGTCCGAGGCGCAGACAAACGATTTAAATTGCTGCTTGCCGCCCCTGTTGCCGCGCACCATCAGCACAAATGGCACAGCCCCTGGCCCTGGCCCGGGCCCTGACCCACCTGTGCCGCCTGCATTGCTGACTGCTGTCTTGCCGGAGTTGCCATCGGGCAGATCGGGTGCTGGCGAGCGAGGTGGCAGTTCTGGACAGTTGCTCACCTTTGAGATCTGGCCGGCTGTGATCTGATCGTAGGATTTCTTCTGCAGACGCGCCATCATGGGCACGGGTATGTCCTTGGCAGTTGCCTTGACGGGCTCCTTCAGCCGCTCCTGATACGAATCGGTAGTCATTCTCTCGTATTGCTGCTCAAAGTCCAAGTCCTCCTTGGACCACTCCGGCGCTGGCGGTGGACCCATTGGAGCATCTGTCTCATTCTCAGTACATTCGTTGCTTTGCTCCGGCTCCAAGCCGGCCACCTGTCGCTCTCGCTGATCATTCGAGCTGCCCGAATCCTCGTCAGTGGGCTGCGAACAAAATAATCAAATTCAATCAAGGGAATCCAGAATGCGGCAATGGATCTACTTACGCCTTCGTCCAGCTCACTGATCTCACTGACCAAATTGGGATTGCTGGCATACGATTTCAGATTGGGGAAGAGTCTCTCCTGCAGCTGATCGATGGCCTCCTTGGCCTGCTCCAGGCTTGTGTAGAGCTTCAGCTTGGGACGCACAACGCCCAGGCAGTCGCGATATGTGTGATCGACCAGGATGGGAAATAGATTCGCTGAGCTCTCATTATCCTTACAGAACACAGGGTGTGACTTTTTGAACCAATAATAATGCTGGAAAAACACCAGGAAATAGTCCAGCCTGAAGCAAAAGAAAGAAAGTGATTCAGTGAGTGATTGAGTGTCTTCCCCTTGCCCCCTTCGTGGCTTACTTCTTGCGCGTGGCCTGGCTGGTAAAGTAGGGGCCACATGTGTCGAGCAGCATGCAGGCTAGCTTCAGGCGAAACAGACTCTCAGGTGGATCTAGCGGCGATGGCACACTCTGATCCGTAGACACACCCAGCGAGATAATTGAATAAAGAGTGTTCAGAATGTGTGTGGACTCCACCAGCTTATAATTGTACATTTCGCCCAAATACTTTGCCATGGCTATGCGGCGCTGTGCCATGCGCGGCGAATGAATCTCGAGACCGGCGCGTATATCCTCAAACACATTGTCAATGACAATGGTGACGGCACGGGGCTGATATGAACTGAGGCCGGACACCAGATCGGCCAGGCAGCGGATGAGTGGGAAGCGCAATAGAAATGCTTTGCTCAGGCACTTGATGGCATAGCCGCTGGTCTCCGGATCAAGCCAGTCGATGCGACGCAGATTTTTGATGCAACGCTCAACGTTCTGCTTGCACAGCTCCTCAAAGATCAGGTGGCGTATGTACTCGTGTATGACGGGACGTGGCGCCGACTCGCGCTTGGACGACTCTGGCGGCTTCACCAGATAGTAGACACTTTCAATTTGGGCCGCATGACGTGAGTCCATGGCCGTGGCCAGCTTCAGGCGCAGCATCTGATCGAGGAAGACGTTCATCAGTAGACGAGAGTCGCGACAATTGTACAGATAGACGCCGGTCACCTCCACAAAGGCGCACGCCATCTCGATCTGATGATGCTGAAAGTCACGCAGCAGCATCTTCAAGCACCCGAGGGCATCGAACTTCTTGAAGAGACCGAACTTCACCTGCTCGCCAATGAAGCGGACTATCTTCAGCTTCGACTCGATATTCAGCTGATTCTTTTTGCGTATGTGCCACTTGAATTCCTTGCGCAGCAGCTCGGACAGATCGGCGGCCACGTCGGTGTTGCACATGTGCACGATGGCCATGAAGCGCGACAGATAGGGCAGAATATCCAGGCGGGTGCGCTGCACCGAGAATATCGTTCGGGTCAGCTTCTTGCGCTGAGGCTTTGTGTTAAAGTTGAGCAGAAATTCGATGGCCGCCGAGTCGATGAGCTCCTTGTTGACGCAGTTGAAGAGATTCACGAGAAATATATCGAATTGCTGTCGTATCTGTTGCTGCGTTTGGGCCGTCGTCTGGGGCTGGCTCTGCAGCTGCTGGCGTCCCAGCTCCATCAGAGCGCTGCACATTTTCTGAGGCTTCAGGTCGTTCGACGAGGTGCCCGAAGCAGGAGCCAGCAGCAGGGGTGGCGTGCCGGGTGGCGGCTGGTCGTCGGCAGTGCTCTCGGATGGCGGATCCGAATTGGTGGAGGGTGGATCATCAATGTCCATTTCGGCATCCAGATTGGCATCGATGGCCTCTTCGGTCAGCTCGCTGGGCTCCTCCATGGTCTCCAGGTCCACCTTGGGGGCGGAGAAGTCGGGCAGAAACTGGCGCAGATCGGGCAGATCTGTGTAAAAGGCACGCGTCTCCTCGTCACCCCAAGGATCGAGCACCCCGAATGCGGCACTGTCCAGCATGTTGTCAATCACTGTGCCCGGACTGCAGCACTCCGACTCCTTGGCCAGCTCCGGAAGCGGCTCGGCCAACAGCTCCGAAAGGGTCTGGGCACTGGCCAGCAGCTTGTCGAAGCTCGCCTGCATCATTTCACACTTTTCGCGCTTCTCCGATGAAATCTCGCCCTTGCACTCCATCGTGCGGCGTATGTTCTTGGTCATGTTCATCAGTTCGGTCTGCTCGGCCAGGACATGCTTGCACAATGCCTTGAAGTAGCCCTTGAGCATGGTGCGCAGATTTGCCTGCTTGTCCGCGACCAGGAAATCGGATTTGGGCACCTCAACGCCATACTTGAGGGCCAGCTGTTGCATCTTCTGTGGCACCAGGCCGGCGTACTCCTCGCCGCAGTGACGGCAAAAAGAGAGTATAATCGAGAAGTTGTTGTGGCCGTCCTTGTCCTGGCCGATCAGCTGGACGAGCACCATGCCCAACAGGGCCAGGCCGGGCTTCATCTGGATAACACCCGAGCTGATGAGCTCGGCAAAGAGGCGCAGATCGACGCGCAACTTGCTCGGGTTGCCAATCTTCTCGCCTTTGATGTTCAGCACCTTCTGCCAGGCCTCCAGGAAGTGTGTGTCAAAGTCCACGTAGGTGGCGTGAAGGCGCGAGGACAGCATCACCACCGAGGGCACATCGTTCATCTTGAGCTTGGCCTCCGCCAGGGCGGCGCATATCTCCGATATGTACTTGCTCAGATTCAAGGCGGACAGCTCCCGGAGCAGCGGGTCCAGCTGCGTGGTGGTGAACATTTTCAGCTTCTTTACAAACGCCGTGTTCTTCTTGAGGCTGGAGTCGAGGCGGGCAAAGAACTCCTCGCCGGGCAGCTCAATGTTCGCATTTTGCTGACGCATCAGTCGCTTGCTCTCTATTTTCTCACTCAGCTCGTGGATGAACAGACGCAATTCTTCCCGCTCCTCCGCCTCTTTGGCAGCATCATCGCCACCGTTCGGTGACGCCTCTGGGGCTGCTTCTGATGTTGTTGTGGCGGCTGCCGCTACGTCGGCGGCAGCATGGGACGAGTTTGTTGTCGCGGTTTCCGGTTTCTCTGCCGGTATCACTGCCACACTTGGGCCCGACTTGCTTGCGGGCATGGCGGCAATTGTTATCTATGATTTGCTCACGCTAGTCTCGACGTTGTTTTGTTATTTCTGGGAAATTGTATATATCGAATCTGTTAGGCAAGAAATTTGATTCATTTGATCAGTGTGACAGCGGAATTTTCGATAAAACATACCTCCTGACACTCTCAAATATACCTAAATATACTATTTAATTTTTAAAATATACCATGAATATACGGTGTATACCACAAAAATGCCCTCGATTTTGATATTCTGCTTAATATTACTAGCTAGTTGGTTCATCAAATAATTTTCCACTAGATTGACTAGGTTTTTATGACTTGTTTGAAAAATAAGGTGAAAACTAATAAACTAGCATTACATTTGTTGCTGGCTAACCGGTGGTATGGTAATATATGGGAATGTGTGTACCATATTTCCCTTAATTAATATTAGAATTTCGTTTTCAAATCGGATCTTAAGCATTTACTTTGTTTAACATTAAACTTTACCTTAGAGTCTAAGGCTTAGTCCTTGTTTAGACTTGTTGTCAACCTTTTTCATACGTGTTCTATGTATATATAATGTATATATATGCATATATCGATCTACATACATTCTCGGTATTCAAAATCTGCAAAATTTCGTTAAAATGGGTCTCCAACACAGATTATCGTGTTTTTGCATTGAATGGAGCCTGAGATTTCCAACATTTCCTCAATGAGAGTATATTAGTTTTCCCAAGGGTAGCATAATGATGCTCATTCAGTAATGCTGATCACTTTTCGCAGCATGTTGTTTTCCAATTTATGTTGCCCACGGTAAAAATCGTAAGTGGGAATGGAATTCAACGTATGTACATACATATGTGGGGATCCCATAATGCTCGATAGAAAAATCCCCCAATATAGAGAAACAAATCCGAACGGAATGGAGAGAACATCCTTAAGGGACATTTGAAATCATGCGTATTGGAATTTCGATACCCTATATTGATATATGGTATTTACTAGATGGAAAAAATTCATGAAATATACCATTATATATCGATATACCGTATATAACATATATATTGAATTGAAGTTGAACTCAGCTGTTCTGCCAGGGCGGCACAGTAGATACGTGTTCCTCCAGTGCTGGTAAGGATGCGCGAAAAAGAGTGTTGACACGTGTCAGAACATTTTAGTGTTTTCATCTAGCTCTTAATTTTTAAGCATTTAACAATTGGCAAACAAACGACGTAAGTAGGCTAAAAATCAGTCGTTGCGCAAAACAAACAAGTCAAATTGTAAGAAAAAACTGAAAATCAAGTGAACCAGGTTCTAACCTATCGCTGTTCGTGTACATCTTTGCAGTTGCTGTCTTCCGCGTACGGCAAGCAAGCGCCAACCAACACAGCCCAACCCCATCAATATTCACAAGAAGTTCGGACTTGACACAGCCAGCTGCTGCGTGGCAGCGGATGATAACTGTGCCCAACTCGAGAATACCGACGCATAGCAGCGTTAAGACTACGTTTAGTTCCAGCCAGCGGCATACCAAATAGCAGCAAGCAGCAGCCATTACAATGGGCAGTGCACGATACACACAGACCGCCGACAAGTTGGTGCTGGCTTTGCTCGCAGCCGCCGCCCTGCTGCAGTTCGCTGCTGGGGTGGAGTTCACCTTCGATTTGGGCGACAATGCGGAGGATTGCTTCTACGAGGAGATCAAGCGCAACACAAGCGCCTATTTCGAATTCCAGGTGTCCGCCGGCGGCCAGCTGGACGTTGATGTCCATCTTAAGGATCCGCAGGGCAAGGTCATTTACAAGCTGGAGCGTGCCACCTTCGATAGCCACCAGTTCGTGGCCGAGACAACGGGCGTGTACACGGCCTGCTTTGGCAACCAGTTCTCGGCCTTTTCACACAAAATCGTCTACGTGGACTTCCAGGTGGGCGACGAGCCAGCCCTGCCTGGCGTCGACGAGCATGCCACGGTCCTCACCCAGATGGAGACTTCATCGCAGGCGATACACAAGGGCCTCAACGACATACTAGATGCCCAGACGCATCATCGCTTGCGCGAGGCGCAGGGACGCAAGCGAGCCGAGGATCTCAACCAGCGCGTCATGGTCTGGTCATCTCTGGAGACGGCCGCCGTTGTCCTCATCGGCATCACCCAGATTATGGTGTTGCGCAACTTCTTTACGGACCGCAAGCCCAGCCAGGCGCACTACGGCCGCCTGTAGGAGACGGGCCGCCGACATCAAAAGACGGGGCGCACGGTGCGCGCCAGCACGGTCAACGCCTGGTCAGGAGCGAGGAGCGTGAAGGAGTGTGAGCTTAGGGACGTGCATCATGCAAGCATTAAATAAGCTTTTCTCTCAATTTAAAATCTTGCGATAAGTGCCCTTGTTCCGTTCCTTTTGGCGCCTTATCCACAAATGTATCCATTCCCTTTGGGCCTTTCTTCAGCTTTTTGTGTGGTGCAGCCCAGCCCCCCGTCCCCCGTTCACCGTACACCGTACACCGAATCGCAATGACATGTAATAGTTTTTGTTGTTTGACCCCACCCGGAAACAGAATGTTTTTTTTTAAATATACGCAATCCACAATTCGATAGCTAAAAGAAGATAGCGGTTGTTTTTAATGGGTGAGTTATGCTCATTGTGCCATTTCTCTCTCTTCTAGCAGAGGGGTGTCGTGTCCATTAATTCCATGCTGCCTCCACTCCAAAATAAGCCACACGAACGGAAAACATAGCGGGACAAAACAGCTGTGTCAACATTGTACCTGTGCGCGTGCGAGTGTGCGTGTTTGTGGGAGAGGAAATGTAATTGGGAGAGATCCGTTTATATGGAACTGGATCGCAAACGTTCACAAATCCATACAAGTAGAATTCGATTGTGAAGTTTGTATGTCTACGAAAGTACATAGGTTAGATTTTATTGTTAGATTTATGCACACAAAGGATGCAGTGAAAGATCGTCAAAGGGGATTGAAAAGGCCGACAGTGTGTCGTTCCTCCATGCGTTCTTCCGCTATGACCAGCCGATCAGGCTACTGTGCAATAAAAATTCAAATCGGAATTTAACACATGTTTATTTAACGCCGATAAAACTAACAGTTTGTTGTGTGAAATTAATGCTGCCATTGCTAGATATCCTGGCTAGGAGGCCACTTTGAGCGGTTGGGCTCTGCCTGTCTTCATGTAAATTAATCGTATAAGTATTGAACATAATTGAAGAAATGTTTTGAACTTATTTGTTTGCTGCAATTGGCTGTAGCAGACGACTGTTGGATTCTCACATGTCTTCGTATTTCGATTTGTAGTTGAGAGAGTAGGGGAGTAATTCTTGTTTTTGTTTCGTTTGTGGTCTTGAACTACAATATATGTCTTCGTATTTATATTTGCTAGTTGAGAGAGAGTCTGGAACGATAAATTCTTGTTTTTGTTTCGATTGTCTTCGTATTTCGATTTTCTAGTTGAGAGAGTATGTGAGTAATTCTTGTTTTTGTTTCGTTTGTGGTCTTGAACTGCAATCATTTACAAACAATTGAACATATGTACATTCTGTATAAATAAATCATTTTGCACTCACTGTTTTTGCTGCAGCTTCCATTTTCCCTTTACTTGGCTTCCTTCCCTTCGGGCTTTGGGAATTTGGTGTTGTAGAGTGGAATATAGCCGGCAATTACCTTCCAATCGGTGTAGTAAACCAAAGTCAACAGGGCAGCAGCTCCAAAATATCCAGCCGAAGGCATACTACGGGGTGTAAACATTTGAAAAATAAATAAATTACCAAAAGAAAGAGCAAAGTGCAGTTGCTGCCAAGAACAAGTTGGCAGCCCCATAAGAAATTGATGGAAGCGCTGGTAACTTAACTTTGCATTTCCCATTAAATATTTCGTGGATTCCATAATCCTTTATTGTATATTTGATTTTGTTATCTTGTTTGTACTTACAAGGCAGTGGCAATTTGCACGTTGCTCTTTGAAGGCCTGTGGCGACAGTAAAAATATAACATCTTATCCTTGAGACCCATTTTAAAAAAATTTCCCTTTACTGTTAAAGCGAATAAGGCAAATGAAAATGATTTCCTGAAAGTTGATAGAAAATGGCAGGCCTACCTGATCAATCAGTTGTGAGTTGTGGGTTTAAAATTCTTTAACCTTAAATCTGTCAACTTTTTACCAATTAAAAAAAAACCTTATATTGGTGGGAATAAAAATTTAAAATAATTTAATTTGATTTATTAAATCATGTTAACTTCTGATGGCGATTATGAATTAATACAAAATTAATAACAGTTTTACGGCTTATGCCGTTATTCATGATTGAGCATTTAGCCAAAGGGCTAATAAATGCTCGTATTAAAAGTGTTGGGAATTCATATTGAATTAGTATATGAATGCATTAATCTTGCAACAGGATATTCTATCATCTGTGGATTGCTTTCCGTAGATCTGCGATAATTTCATTATATCGCTTCTGGGGTGAGCATGATCTTTAGTTCTTTCGATGATAGATAAGATTTGCTTTTCTATGGGTTTTCATGTTCATTTATCTATGTATGCTAATGAGACTGCATGGTTACTAAACGTTTATAATTATGCAATCAATAAATATTAGCTAAATTTTTAAACCCGGTACTCAAAGAGTAAATAGGGTATATTGTATTTGTGGGGAATAACGTTTGTATGTAACGCACAGAAAGAAACGTTTCCGACCAAATAGAGTATATATATTCTTGATCAGCTTTAATAGCCGAGTCTGTCCGTCTTGTTTGTCGGCTAGTTCTCAGAGACTATAAGAGCAAGCGCCACCAAATTTTGGCTCCGGACTTATGTATTTAAAAAATTAGCACCGCCCCCTTCCGCCCCAGCAAAAGGGCGAAAACCTCAAAAATCTAAAATTTTGAAGATAAAAGAAAACCAAAAACGACATTCCGTAGTTAATGACCATATCTGATGATCCGATTGGACCATTATTATAGCCAGAATATAGAAATTAATTTGCAGTGGCTAAACCCCGTCCCGCAGCTTATATATGTTTTTTTCACATTCTTTCATTCACACTCTGCCGTTCCTCTGCAGCTGCGTCTGCCGACTTTAACCCACCCCGTCCCGCAGCTTATATTTGTTATATTTGCCTCTGCCTCTGCCGCGAGTCTGCAGTGTGTGGGTCTAGGGAAGGGCGGCGAGCTAAAGGAGCGTGTTGGTGTGAGAAGTATTGTAGATGTAGATGACAGATGAAGAAAAAATTTAAAATTTGACAAAACACCGCTAAGGTGCATCTGTAGTACTGAGTGGCGGGTATAAAGGTTGTGACGCGTAAGAAGCGTCTCACACGTCCCTTCTCGTTGTTTTTATATTATGCAAAAATTTCGAACGATAATGCCATTCGGCAGGCAGTTGCGCTAACAGCTGCTCCACACGCAATAAATCTTATTAACTGTTATTGGAGCTGTCATTGGAGCTTTCATTGTTGATGCCAAATTATGGTAGCTCAAAATTGACTGCAAAACAATCAATAAAATCTATTGTCACCGCCAAAAACCATATGAAAACAAATTGGGACAAATAGTCAGTTTATACATATTGCTGGCTTAGGATTTGAAGATGCTTATGTACAACTCATAATTTCTATGAGTATTTATGAGTATCTATGGAATATTAGCAGAGCAAATAATAGCTATCTGCACCCACAATTACGATCGTATGGTTATTGGCTAAATCTCTCATCAATGTTGGCGCTCTGTAGCACATGTGTATTTTTTTTGTGGTTATTCCCCCACTTTTGATGTTTTGTTGTTTGGTGCGAGTATCAACAAAATGAAGGCCTCAAAGCCCTGAGCCAGCCACGTGAAAGGCAAGGTGCGAAGTAGTATGCAGTAGCTGAAGGACACTTGTAAATGAATTGCCAGCAGAGCAGCTATTAGATCTCAACGATCGATCCGTCAAGAGATTAATTGGTGTCACATCTGGGTTAATCAAACCTCAGGCACATTTTTCATGGTAATTATGCATAAAAACTTGCTGCAGCTTACACGTGTCCAGGCCCAATGGGGTCACAGTTCGATAAGTCAGTCGGAAGAGTTCCCCCATTAAACCGTAATCAACTCTGTCGCATGGAAACCGAACCCGAGTTATTCCTCCAAATGCAAATACAAATCAGTTTCAGTTTCATTTCAAGCTCGGATCACTGATGATGGCAATCAATGACAATCGACTGTGTTATGCTCCCTGCCCTGCCACAAGCTAAAACTTGAACACGCCTCAAACTTCCTATTTCCCCTGTTCCCCTTCATCTGTGCATCTGCCGTTTGTTTCCCCTCCTCCACTGACTGCCTCTGCGCATGTCTTCGGCTCTATTTTGGCAGTAATCGGTCGCCGCTTTGGCTGCCCCGATCGCCGTCGTTGTCGCCGTCGCTTTCGCTGTCGCTTCGCAGACGATCCTCTCCTCCATGCTTTATGTATCAATTAGCTCATCCGTCACTGCTGCGAGGGCGGTTCCATAAGTTTTAGCAAGCATGAGGGAGGGAATCATATGTGTTGGCAAATATGTACTAAAGATTTGTTAACTTTAACTTGGAAACATATATTTCATGTATTGTTCATTAACTATTTGTATTATTTAACTAATTACTTGTTACAACTCTTGGATCATCCTCCTCCATAATCATTTCTGTTGTTTGCCTTTTCATTTTGTTTTTCTTTTCGCTTTTGTTGTATGTTTTTGTTGATTTTCATCAGCCTCTGCGGCTCTTTGCCAAATATTTTGACGGAGGCCCCCCTGCTTCTGATTGCTGCGCTGCAACCTGTTGCTTTTGGTGTTACTACTCGTATGTCAGTTGCAGATGCCCCCAGCCACCATTCGACAGATCCACTGCCCGCCAGCCCTTGGATATGGCACAAATTTAATATTGATAAATATCTCAACAATATGCATAAACAATAAGTATGTAAATCGACCCTCCGAGTGGCCCTCTAATGGTCCGCGATGTTTGTTAATGTGAATGTATTAATTTCCAATAGAGGGACAGAGAGAGAGAGAGTGAGAGAGGTAAGTAGGGGAGAAATTAAATAATTAACAAGGCAGGGAATATGCATATCGAATTTCGTGGGCTCTTATGCCAACCAACTGCAACACACCCCAAGCCCCAGAGCATAAATCAATAAATATGTAAGAGTATTCATATACAGATAAATATTTAATGCTAATTTAAATTGGCCAAAAAGAATCGAAGATTGGGGATGGGCTTAGGAAAGAGCCTCCCAGCTGCAGGCGAGGAAATTTGTTACATAATTCGGGTCCATTTAATTGGAGAATTTGGGCAGCCAGAAAATATTTCATTGTTGTACTCTTCGTTCCAGCCTATCTTTCAGACAGTAACAAGTTATATTTATTTAATTTATTAATTTTCAATTCAATTTTTGGTCAAGCAATTTCCAAACTGTACTATTTTACAGCTACATATCTCCAATCAGTTGTCGTTGTAATAATTCCACAATGTTTACATTTTAATTATATATTTACGAGTATATAACTCTAATTCTCTCTCTCCTCTGAGGCAACCGAGAGTGTCATGAGAACTGCACGCCAAAAGTCAACCTGTGCACCATTGCCCCTTTGGCCGTATTTGGGAGAATGGTGTCCGCCTCCAGCGTCTCCTTCCATTAGCGCCGCTAATGTCTGTATGACAAGTTCTCAAAAAGAAGCCAAAACTCCCAATAAACGATTTTTTGTTCGAATAGAAACACTGATGAAACGGCCTTTTTTGGGTTATGAAATCCATAGCACTCGTAAGATCGTAAAACAAATGAACGACTGTTTGAATAGTTTTGTATTTAATCAGTTAACACTCAAAAGCTTGATCGGATCGGAATAGATGGGATGGGAGCCACTGCCCCACCTTTGTTTTTGCCGTGAAGGCCCCATCAATATTTCAAATTCAATTGAATTCATTTCAATTCCATTCAATTCGAATCAATTCAATTATTTGCATGGCTGGGCCAGATCGGGTTCCGAGACAGTCTCTCTCTCTCTCTCTCTCTGTCTTTCTCTTGCTTTCGGGGGCTTTTTGTGTTGACCAACTTGTTAGCCATCATCATCGTCGCTTAGCACACATTCAAATGTATGCATTGGCTGGCCCGCCAAGTATGCATAAAATATTTGAATCAGAAGATGGGTCAAGGTTGTCCCAGAAATTTAATGATGCTCTGCGCTGGCTGGCTGGCTGGCTGGCTGGCTGGGGGAAAGCCAAGAGCGAGCGCCATGGGAAAATAAAGAAGATAAATGTTGCAGTGGAAAACCTACTGCGGAAAGATGTCACAGATCAAGCTGATGCAACTTTTGGTGCGATTCGATCGTGAAAAGATGAATGGAGATTGCCACGAAATGCGTTTAAGAAGCTTACAAGACCTTTTCCTTTCTACCAAGCTGTAAATTGGATATTTCTCTTTTATTTTAAGCGTGTGTTTAGGCAAATGTTTACTTGGATTTCGATTAATCATTGATTGTTGTAACCGGAAGTAATTGAGGCAGAACACGGCATTAACTACAGTCCACGAAAATAGGATATACAATAAATAAATTCAATTACACTTCAGCAGGATGG
The DNA here is from genome assembly GCF_900245975.1 of Drosophila guanche. NCBI lineage: Eukaryota > Metazoa > Arthropoda > Insecta > Diptera > Drosophilidae > Drosophila > Drosophila guanche. The sequence goes on along the minus strand of NW_022995758.1, from coordinate 1,314,771 downwards.
GAAGCAAGATGTTCCCGTCTTTTGAGAGTCTTCACAAAAGACAAAGACAGATGCCAGGAGGCGGCCGCCAGCTATGGACGGGAGCTTGAATCCATGGGTCGAAGATGCGGCGATATGCTTATCAAGGCATGTTTAATTCATGGCTGTGGCCTCCTGACCCCTAATGAATACTAATGACAGATGTAATAATTTGGATATTTCTTTTTGCAAATATTTATCAAACATTTGCGAAATGAAGCACCCCCCTTGGTCGATCGATAGCCACTCGACTCGTATGCAAAATGTGCGTGTGAAATCGAAATGCAAAACTGCGACGACTAGCAGGAAATTCAAATTACAAACAAATGCATGTCGATGTGGTTATGCAAGGAGACAGAGAGAGAGAGAGAGAGAGAGAGAACAGATGACTGATGCGGCACATGGCTTGGTTGGGGAGAAGGCGTATTAATTACATCCGCCCTGAACGGAGAGTACGAGCCAATCCGATACGATCTGCATGGCGGCCAATTGATTTTGTTGCGCAGGCGCCCAACAACAGCAACAGCCCGAAGTCCGAACAGCCGAACGAGCCCCAAAAACTCGAGCGATCGTGTCGCTAGATGGGAATTAGCAAAAGATGATGGAAGATGATGATCGTAGGTTTGGTGGGGGAAAGGGCTATGGAGATGTCGTGAATGTGAATGAAGATGTGAATGAAGATGAGCCGCGACGACTTGTATCTGGGTTCGGCTGAGGCAGAGGTTGCCTTTGTATAAAATGCGTGAGCAGGTCAGTTTGGTCCATCATTGAACGGTTGGACATCGAGGGCTTAAGCACGACCAACGCGACGATGAATGTAAGTGCCACACAACGAAAAAAGGATTGCCAGTGAAATTAGTGAATCAAATTTAAGGACACAAACTACATAATACCATTAAGTGATATTATTTCTGTAAATCATATTCTTTTTTTTACTGTGATTATTATTTGCTGTGCTTACAAAATCGTTTTTCGTTTTTTCGTTTTTTCGTTTTTTTTTTCGTTTCGTTTTTGGTTCTTGTTTTCGTTTGTTTTCCCCGTTAAGTTCTTTGGCGCCTTCTTTGCGCTCGCCATTTGCGCGACCTGTGGATTAACCCAAGCGGATATATCACTCAAGCTACGGCAGCAGCAGCAGCAGCAGCAACAACAGCCGCTGATCATCAAGGAGCAGTACTACAAGACGGGCGGCGGCCAAAGCGCTGGTGCTGGCTTCCAGGAGAGCAACTACGCCAATTCTGGCTATCAAATATTTGAGGTGCACAATCACTATCAGGGCAAGAGCAACGCCTATTTGCCGCCCTATCAGCAGGCTGCCCGCACCCGTCCTACCCAGGCACAGGTTCAGGTTCAGCCTCAGGCTCAGTCTCAGTCTCAAGCTCAGACCCAGGATGACAGTCTGGATGTGTCTTTCCTCAGCTTAGGCCTGCAGTCGCATGCCCAGGCTGCTGCAGCAGCTCCATCTGCTGCTCCAGCTCCAGCATCCGTTTCCGTTGCCGTGCCCTTCCCTTCAAGCTATCAGCATAACTTCCAGCGTACGCAGCCATTGGCTGTCGCTCAGTCATCCTCCTCTGTCTTTGGCGCTCAGCCCTACCTGCCTCCTACTTCCGCCACGCCCAGTGTGCAGACACAGCAGCAGCAACAGCAGCAGCAGCAGCAGCAATACTCACAGCAAAGCTATGAGGCTCCTGGATATCTGCCACCTGCCACTGCCACGGAAGTTACACAAACAAACTATCGGGCACCCGACTATCTGCCTCCCACAGTGTCCTATCCCCAACAGCAACAACAGCAACAGCAACAGAATGTCTACAGTGCTCCTGCCTATCTGCCACCTACTACCAGCAGCAGTGCCACTGCCACTGCCACTGCCACCACATCAATCCAGGCACACAGCACAGCCACCAGCCTGGCCGACTACAATGCTCCTTCCTATCTGCCACCTCAACAGCAGCAGCAAGTGGAGCAACAAGTCCAGCAGCAAGTGCAACAGCAAGTCCAGCAACAGCAACAGCAGACACCTGCAGCAGCACAAGACTATCATGCACCTGGATATCTGCCACCTGGCTACGACTTTGAGAATCCCGATAGAATCCCACTATCGCTGATACAGTCCCAGTCCCAGTCCCAGTCTGTTGCTCCTGTCCAGAATGTTGCTCCTGTCCAGCATGTTGCTCCTGTCCAGCATGTTGCTCCTGTCCAGCATGTTGCTCCTGTCCAGCATGTTGCTCCTGTTCAGCAAGTTGTCGGCGATTACCGTGCTCCTGGCTACCTACCACCCGGCTACGATGAGCCCCAGCAGCAGCAGCAGCCACAGGCGAACATCATCTACCAGCAGCCGCAGCAGCAACAACAGCAGCAGCAATTGATTGTTGCACCCACTCAGGCCACTGTCAGCCAGAGTCAAACTGTGGCACTGCCCGATGGCTATGACTTTGAGAAGCCCGAGAACGCGGAGGCAGCCATTGCCGAGCTGCACAGCCTGCAGACACAGACGAAATTGCTCAAGCAGCAGCAGCAGTTGCAACTGCAATTGCAGCAGCAACAGCAACAGCAGCAAGTGCAGCAGCAGCAGCAGCAAGTGCAGCAGCAGCAAGTGCAGCAGCATCAAGTGCAGCAGCAGCAAGTGCAGCAGCAGCAAGTGCAGCAGCATCAAGTGCAGCAGCAGCAAGTGCAGCAGCAGCAAGTGCAGCAGCAGCAAGTGCAGCAGCAACAAGTGCAGCAGCAGCAGCAAGTGCAAGTGCAGCAGCAGCAATTGCACCAGCAGCAGATTGTGGTGCAATCTCAATTGCAGGTTTCTAACCAGCAGCAGGGATCCGATATTGTCTATGGCCGTCCAAAGTTCCAACAACAGCAGCAGCAGCAACAACAACAGTTGGTGGCAACAGGCGCACACCAGACACTGCACCAGTACACAGCTCCTCGGTATCTGCCACCAACAGGTGCAGCAGTTTCTGTGCAGACAGCAGCTCCAGTTTCCATCTCCATTCCACAGCCAGCTCCCGCTCCAGCACCAGCCACAGCCACTTATCGCACGCAGCAGCAGCAACAGCAACAGCAACAGCAACAGCAGCAGCAGCAGCAGCAACAGCAACAGCCCCAGCAACAACAGTACACAACTCCTGGCTACTTGCCACCAGTGGCTATTGCTCCCGCTGCAGCTCCTGTTGCGTCCCCACTGCCAGCTCCTGCTCCGGTTCCAGCACCAGCTGTGGCTGCAGCCCCAGTTGCCATTGTCCAAGCAACATCCACGGCCACCACTTACCGAGCACAGCAGCAACAGCAACAGCAGCAGCAGCAGCAGTACAACGCTGCTGGTTACCTGCCACCAGTGGCTGTCCGTGCTCCAGCTCCCACCCAGGTGACGCACATCCATTCGCTGAGGAGCTACATGAATACGGTGCAGCCTTTTGCCCGCTATGCCCAACCAGTGGCATTCCGCCAGCAGCAGCAGCAGCAGCAACAGCATCAGCAGCATCAGCAGCAACATTACCAGCAGCAGGTCATCGAGGTGGCTCCCATGTACCGTGAGCAGTCAAAGCGTCCCCGCTTCTATGCCCCAGCCATGTCATATGTGCGCAATGCCGTGCCACGTCAGCAGCATCATTTGCATCATCATTATCATCGCGTGGTGCAGGCACAGCCACAGCCACAGGCCAGGCACCAAGTGATTACCCAGAAACTGCTGCCAGTTGGCCCGGCACCCACTCTGAGCCTGAGGGCGCAGCAATCGCTGCAGAAGTTCATGCCAAAGGATGTGCAGGTGGCTGTGAATGTGGCCATGGCTGCGGCACCAGCACCGGCACCACATCGCGGTAGCTCCCGCGTGCGCACTGTGCAGATTGTCAAGCCCCATGCGGTGCGTACCTTCAAGGTGCTGGAGACAATCGATCAGGCCGGCGTCAAAACGATCAAGATTCTGGGCGCGACCAATGAGCAGCCCCATGGGCACCATCATGTCGTCAAGGTGGTCACCCAGGACGCGCACAGCGGCGTCGAGAGTCACGTACAGACGGTGAATATCTACGACGATGTGCAGGCCTATGTCCCACAGCCACTGAGAGCCCAGATTGTGCGCAACAATGGAGCCAATGGATACCTGCCACCGCGTCCCAGGACACGCATTGTGCGTCAGACACCCGCCACATCCACATCCTCCACCTCTGGCAAGACACTGCGCCTGTTCCCGGTGCCCAAAGGTCTGTAAGAGCTGTTGGGAACGGCTTGGACCCAAGCGGATACGCTCTAGCACTGATTAGTTGTTAATTTTCATCATCCACCAACCGCTTTTATTTGTTGATGTTGTCGTTTATTGTTAATGCCTCATTTCGCATGCATTTTCTGTTGAAATTCCAGTCCCCCGAATCCAATCCGAATCCCCATCGCAATCGCAGTCCAAATCGAAGTCATTTGCATGCAACAAAAACAGCTGCCAACGAATCGAATTTCTTACCTAATAAATTTATAAATATATATATATGTAAATAATTTGATTTTTAAACTGTGACTGGAGTGGGGAGTTGGGGGGAACCCTCATCTCTCTCTCTCCCTCTCTCTCTCTCTCTCTCTCTGTGTGTGTGATCTCTTGGGTTAGCCCGAAGGCGTGTCTAGCTGTGACCTTCATTGTGGCATCTTTTTGATGGGTTTTCAATTGGTTTTCATTGTGAAAGGTTTGTGTAGGTTTGCCAACCTACCATAAAACCAGACTCAACTGACTTATATTTGATTTACGCATCTTCTGCATTGGCTACCAGATAATTGAGGCAGAAATGATGAAAGTTTTCAGGCAAATTTGGTACCTTTAGCTGCAAAAAAATCATACAATTAATTGCCATTTATTAACTTTCAATTAAGTTTAAAAATCCTTCACTTGAATGCAACCTTTTGCGTGAAATATGTTCAGTTTTATGAGAGCCTAAAATTTAAACTTTTTTCCCTCTGTTTTTCTTCGCTCAGAAATGCTTTAGAAATTTGCTGAACCGGCCCTTAAGTATATGCATTAAAATCAAGGTCACAAATGGGCGTTGGAGACAACACCCAACCGGATCTAGGCCCTTGTGTAGTCATCCGTTGAATCGCCTCTGTTTGTGGCAATCTCTCGATGTCATAAGTCCCCAATCAATGAATGCATTGAGGCTCGAATCGAAAACAGACAGACAGATTGAACCCATTACTTGTAAATGATTGCCAGCTAATTTTTATTGATCTCAACCGAAAGACTGTTTGGAAAGCAAAACCCTAAAACCTAAAACCTAAAACCTAAAAACCTAAAGACCTAAACCTGCCGTGCGACAAAATCCAGCCAGATGCCGCCCTTGTGGCAACCCACAAATATATACGGATCCAGCTCGAGACCCTCGGCGGTGCGTGGATTGACTCGCACTTCGAAACGCTGCACAATGGCCGCCAGAGCAGCCTTGGCCTGGGCCAGGCCCAGACGCATTCCGACGCACTGGCGCGGTCCATTGCCAAAGCCCAGGAAGACGCCCATTTGCTTGTAGCGCTTTAGGCCACCGTCCAGGAAGCGTTCGGGTCGAAATTCCTCCGGCTCCGGATAGAACTGTGGATCGTGATGCAGCCCATAGATGGGTATCATGATGTTGTCGCCCGGCAGCATCTGCAGCGGCTGACTGTGGTGGCTGCCCTGCAGCTTGTAGGCCTCGGTGCAGGTCTTTGAGGCCCATCCGCCGGCGGGATAGATGCGCAAACTCTCTGGGAAGACGCACACCATTAGGGGTAGTCTCTGAGTCCCTTGTGGCACTCACCATTGAAGCAGGCACTCAGATAGGGCAAATCATTCAGCGCATCCAAGTCGGGCAGCTCCTTCGTGGGACTGGCCTTGTTCAGCTCCTCGCACAGCCGCTGCTGGCACTCCGGATATCGTCCCAGCTGCAACAGCAACAGCAACAGCAAAAGAAGAGTAAGTCCCCCTCGCAAATGTTTACTTTGCTTACCAGCAGCAGGCAGTGGGAGATGGTCGAGGAGGTGGTGTCCAGGCCATCAAACATAAAGGTCATGGCATGCGATGTGAGCTGCGGCTCGGTCAGTCCGTGCTCCCGCTTCAGGGCCAGCAGATGATTGATGAAGTCATTCCGCTCCTGGTGCTGGCCACGTCTCAGGCGGAAGGCCTGCTGGATGAGATCCCCGAAGAAGCGATCGTAGGAGCGCGGAAAGATCTTGGGCCGCAGCCAGCGGGGCAGGCGTGGAAACAAGCCATTGAGGGCGCCGGCAATGGCCAGGCCGGGATTCTCGTTGGACATCTCTCGATTGTGCCGGATCACGGGCAGCGGGGAGTCGCTGAAACAGCGCGCCTGAATGCCCAGCACACAGTCGAAGAGGCTATCGCCGGTGAAGCGCAGGCCGAGCTGTAAGAAGCGAGAGATTCAGATGAAGTTCATCAGTGCGTGGAGAGCTTCCACCAGCTCACATCCATCCCGTCCTGTGGCTCTCCCTTGAGCGATTCCCTGGCAATAAAGTCGCACAAATCGCGACAGACGCGCTGCGTGATGGCGTGGGTGGTGCGAATGCGCCCGTTGGTCAGCAGACTGGAGAAGATTGCGCGCTGCTGGCGCCACTCGTTGCCCAACAGCACGAACGGATTGCAGCAGACGAGCACATCCTTGCCAGTGTCCACCATGCGGGCAGCATCATTGTCCTCAAAGTGCCGAAAGGCACTGACAAACACCTCATAGACCAGCCGCGGCTCCAGCAGCAGCAACTTCGGTGATCTCAGCAGATACGTGCCAATGTAGCTATCCGTTTCGCGGTATTTCCTGTAAGAGTTAAGCTCCTCGGATGACTGGCCTCTCTCTCTCTCTCTCTCTCTGTGCCACTCACATGTACAGGTCCCGCATGTCCATGGTAAAGTGCTGCCGTGGCCAGACCATGTTGGGGAACGAGCCCAGCAGTGGCAGCGCCCGCGGCTCCCTGACACCCCGTCGACGCCAGTGGCCAAAGTTCCACACCAGAAAGGCATAAAGCAGCGCCCCAAATGTGCACACAGCCAGCAACAATGATCCAATCATGTCGCAGGTATACGAAACACTGAGTGGAGTGCTCTGTGCTCTGTGCTCTGTGCTCTCTGATCTGTGCTTTGGTGCTGGGTTCTTGCCTCTGGTTCTCCCCTGCCTCTGGGTTGGCGTTGCGTGTCAGCGATGTCGCAACGAAGCTTGTGGCGTGTGGGGCGACCCATTATCGAATTAGCCACCATGCTTTATTCTCATAACCGCCAAAGGTCAACAATTGCACTGGCATTACGCTCCCAAAATGCTCTCCATGAATGGGAGCAATGAGTCGCTGTCTCGACTTGGCATCAGCAATCTGTCACACAAAAAATCGCCACTCATTGAACGAACTCTCCGATAGCACCTATCAATCATGGGTGAACATCATAAGCACATCCCAAATGATTGATGATCCATGCCAAATCCCAGCAGCCTCCACTCGTTCCCCTGACATTGACATTGTTGCGGAGGGGCAGCCAAGGCGTAGCCAATTGATTTCAGCTCGGAATACCCATACTACGAGTGTAGCAGATCGCTGGGAATTAATTTAGAGATCCCCCAACACACTCCACGCCACTGTTCGTATATTTCATTAACTATTTATTCAGTTCCCAAGCTGGCTCTGCGGCAGTAGAGATTATTTCTAGAAATCGTATCTGGATTACAATCGAAATTCCCAGTTCAATACGAAATTCCCCGTGTATCTATTTATGAATTAGCAAACAATGGCCAGGCCAAAGAAGACCCAAAAAGCACCATCTAGTCCGAAGAGGCAGCAGACACCAACTCGACGGAGTAACCCATCGAACAGCCCATTCATGAATTTCCTTCGCCACTTTAAATCTCGCTGCGAGAGGAGGTTGGCGCAGAAGGCAGCCGAAAAGTGGCACCAGATGAGTACCAAAGAGAGGAAGGTGTACGAGACAAAGGTTACCGAAAGAATAACAAATAATAAACAGAAAACGATGGTTCCGGGAGTGAAGCGACAGCTAAAGCGGGATTATTCCACCGAATGAACAGAAACTACCAGAGAGAAGTCCAGTGGAGTCTGGATACAGAGCTAATCCGCAAAAGGTTTTCCCCTTTCAAATCGAATGCAGAGAAGGATATTTCCGGTTGTATTTGGCGATTATTTATTAAAGAGTGATTAGTGGAGGATCGATGATCCTATGGATGGATGTGATCACTTGGATCACTTGAACTGGACATTGTTNAACAGAAATATTATTATTTATTTGTATTATATGTAACATTCTTTCAGTTTGTTGGATTTATCTATCGGGGAGATCGAGAATGTGGTATCTTTTCAGTCTTATTACTGTTAAGCTAATGTCTAATAGACTTAAGGCTAAATTATTTTCATGGTTGTGGAGTATGTCGATGTATTTCTTACTAGTTTTCTTTATTTCTTCTTTAATGGTTGGAATATTAAGATCTTTGTGGATAGTTGCATTAGATATGTAAAACGGCGCATTGACAATGTGTCGTAAAGTTTTTGATTGGTAACGCTGAAGTATCTCCATATTTGAGATAAAATGTATTGTTCATTCCCCAACACACCCCACACCACTGTTCGTATATTTCATGAACTATTTATTTCCCAAGTTGGCTCTGCGGCAGTAGAGATTATTTCTAGAAATCGTATCTGGATTACAATCGAAATTCCCAGTTCAATACGAAATTCCCCGTGTATCTATTTATGAATTAGCAAACAATGGCCAGGCCAAAGAAGACCCAAAAAGCACCATCTAGTCCGAAGAGGCAGCAGACACCAACTCGACGGAGTAACCCATCGAACAGCCCATTCATGAATTTCCTTCGCCACTTTAAATCTCGCTGCGAGAGGAGGTTGGCGCAGAAGGCAGCCGAAAAGTGGCACCAGATGAGTACCAAAGAGAGGAAGGTGTACGAGACAAAGGTTACCGAAAGAATAACAAATAATAAACAGAAAACGATGGTTCCGGGAGTGAAGCGACAGCTAAAGCGGGATTATTCCACCGAATGAACAGAAACTACCAGAGAGAAGTCCAGTGGAGTCTGGATACAGAGCTAATCCGCAAAAGGTTTTCCCCTTTCAAATCGAATGCAGAGAAGGATATTTCCGGTTGTATTTGGCGATTATTTATTAAAGAGTGATTAGTGGAGGATCGATGATCCTATGGATGGATGTGATCACTTGGATCACTTGAACTGGACATTGTTTTGCAGCAGATCCATCAGTCGCTCTTCTGGGGCTGCCCATTTGCAGTGGGGATACTTGGAGGTGCAGTGCTGTGGCCTGGGATCCTTGCCAGCCTCGAAGGCCTCTCGAAGTGTGGAGTCCAGCTGCAGCCAGGTGAGGATCCAAGACCAGTTGGTGGCTGCATCCAGCACGTGATCCAAGTCGGAGGCATGATCCTGGTGCTTCCTCACATTGTCGCTTGCCTTAAAGGTCAGAGTACAAATGGACTTGAGCAGGCAAGCGGAGAGATCGATCTCGTTCTTGAAATAGGTTCGCTCCACGGTGCTGAGTACACTGGGGAGGCTGCTTTCTACTTTCACAGGGAGAAGCGAGAACGTTATGCCTGTACCCAATCAAGAATGAGGAGAAGGACTTACCCACTCGCTCTCCTGTTTCGTTGCGGTAAACGAGCCTAAAATTCTCAAACAACTGCAGGAGACTTCGATTCCTCCGATCCGAGAGACCACGCGCCGTGGCATTGGACACCAGAGTGTCGGAGTGTGTGGACGGGGATGTGTTCTCCTCCGAGGACTTTGGCTTTCCACTTGTAGCTGGGGAGTCATCCTGGGTGACGGCGTCCAGTCCCATGCTGCGAATCAAGTGTCCAACGAGGAGTCCGCCAGCAGCCACGAGTCCGCAGCTGAGCACAGCCGCAGAATTGATGATGACCAGTGGCTGAAAGAGATGGTAAAGGTAGAGATTGAATAGAGGATCAGGATCAGGAAGGAGTAAGCCTACCCTTGGTGGTGCATTTCGTTTGCGTTTGACGGGCACCTCCAGGAAGGGCAACAAGTAGTCCAATCCCAAGGCAATGTGTTTGCCCACAGCATCAAAGGATACCAGCTTGAATCCTGGACTATGCGGACTCTCTCTTGAGTCCCGTCCGTCCTCCTCTGCCTCACTGGCTGCCCAGACCAGGGCACAGTTGGTGAGCAGAGTGCAGATTATGTGCAGCAGCTTCATTGTTTCCGCTAGGAGCACCGTTCGACAGCGAAGCTGGCGAGCATTTGAAATTGAAATCCATGGATGCCCCATGGATGGATCTGCTTGGGTGGAGTGCAGAGTGGAGTGGAGTGGATCACATGTGGGAGTGCGCCGCTTGGTTGCCTCTTGGCTGCGATAATTTGGCTCTCTTTGGATACTTTCTTCAGCTTGTCATCCAAAGTGCAACAAAGTGCTTCTGTGACATAAGTAACTGGAGAAGGGAAGGCGCGAAAACGATTAGCTGGAGAAAGAGTCGAGTGGAAAGCGGAAGATGGCTGATTGCTGGGGAGTTTGCTGTTACCTTCACTAATTGGAGGAGAGTGAGAGAGAGACTTAAATGAGTCTAATGCTCGGCATTTCCATTACACAAGAATAATAATAAATAATGCGATTAAAAAGCTACTGGAAGTGGGTGTACGAGTGGGAGTTCGAGTGGGAAGCGATTGACTGATTATTTATTTATTATTAATCGCCAACAGATTTATGAATCTTTTACTGACTAAACTAGCTTAATTCTATCTGAAACATTACATCAAAAAGAAACAAATCCTACCGTTGTAGACTCCTTCTAATAAACCTTCCCTCCTTAGTTAATCGCAGAAAAATTCTTTGTGTCATTTTTATGCACAACTTGATCAAGGGGGATGTAGACAGCCCTGACTTGCTGAGCCGCATAAACTTTACGATTCCCATTAGACCCACTAGAAACTTTATTCCTTTGTTCCTTCCACTATGTAGATCGAATTATGCCTCACACGAACCCTTTAGGGTTTTATGCTCGGATTATAATTCCCTCTACAACATTATATCCTCAACTAACTCCCTTCCTCTTCTTAAATCTCTTATGCCAGCCTAGCTCTCCCGTAGTTAGTTTCATTTTAGTTTTGTCTTGTTTCTGATTTTGGTAATATTTGCTTGCTTAGCTATAATTGCTCTAGTTTATTTGTGTTTAGCTCTAATTTTCCTCGAATATTAGCCTAACATCTATCTTTCCTGCATGCTCGCGACCGGTTCGGTTAATCGCTCCGCGCGTCATGCGGCAGCGCCCCTCGGTTGGTTGGGTGGGAGGAGGGCTGCTTTCTGCTGGGTGCCGCGCGTAACAGGCTTTGGCTTGGTGTCGCATGGGCCACTTGGTGGTGCAGTCATTGCATATCAACGTGCAGACAAAAATCAGAATAAAAACCGTTTGACTGAATCGGCTCCCTTCACCTGGCAAAAGTCAAATCACAAATCGCAATCCCATCTGGCAGTGCATTTTGTCTACGAAGATCCCTACATATGGGCTCGTTATTGTCACTGTTAGTCCGATGGCAACCGACCTCAAAGAGTGCATTTCCTCTTAGACTCCATTGAATGGTATTGATTTGCATTTCATAATTCACAGGTTAGAGGATGGAGGGTGGTAGCGCTCATCCACTTTTATTGGAATATTATTGCATATATTGTACATAATATTATTGTAAATACGATCGAAAATACTCTAACTTAATAATACAAAAAAAAATGGTTAAACATTAAAGGCTGTATCAGAGGATACCCCAATTATGTATGAACTATGTATGAACTATGTATGGAATCATGTATGTCAGCCATTGAAATATTGCAGGACTTTTGGCAATGTCCTCGATGTCCAGAAGGGGTTTATGTGGGGTTTGTCCAGAGTGGGGAATCTGCATCTCGCATAGGTGTGGCCACAGGTGCGACTGCTCCGTGCCGTTTGGATGGCATGCAGCACTGCAGTGCCTCTGGTGAGAGAATCCAGCCAGGGAGAGCTGCCACAGAGAGGAGACAGGCATCAATGGGGAATGAATAAATGAATGAGTTATACACGAACCTGGCTAGCACATGGAGGAGTCGCGCATAGCTCGAGGAGACATTGTGAGTCAAGTAGTGGCAGATGTAGCGCTGGACACAGGCGGACATGTCAACGTTGTGCTCCTCCAGGTGGGACTCAACGACATTCGTTAGGCGGCGCACTGTCAGGGAGGAAGGAGTTATAAGCTGTTGAGACTGTTTCGTTTTCTACACTCACTGCCTCTGGTGGTGTCCGATCTGTAGGGGTATCCATTGCCCAGCGACGTGACCACCAGCGGGGCGAGGAGAAGGCGCACCACTCCTGCAATTATGGCTCCTGCAGCCACCACCACTGCCGTGTTGAGCAGCGTTCCCGTTCGCAGATTTAGGAGATTCTGCACGGCATCCCGAGCCATTCCCATGCTCCGCTTCACCGGCACCTTGAAGAATGGAACGATGAACTCCAGCTCAACGCTGACATCCTCGCCACTGGCATGAAAGTGAAAGCCACGTCCCTCCCGCCCAACGTCAGTATCCATATCCATCTCCACTTCCATCTCCTCCTCGAATTGAAGCTCTCCTTGCTGGCGTGGCTCAAAGTCTCGGAAACGCAGCAGCTTCGCACTCGCATTGCCATAGAAGTCTCCATTGACACTCTCCCCACAGTGGCCCAGCAGCAGAAAGACCGTCAATAGGCCCGCAAAGTACAACATTTGCACCAGCCACATTCCGTTCGGTCGTGTTGCCGTGTTGCCGTGTTGCCGTCTCAGCGATTCGGAGGTGTATGAATGCGATCCCAGTCGGTTACTCTCAGTACTCTCTATGGGAATTACATGCCCAACGCCTCCCCCAATCAAGATATGATATTCATTTAATCCGAATTTGAAGCGTACAAATACGAACACGAGCAGCAGTGGGACACTTAACGCTTCGCGAACTGCCAGAGTGCCAATGTGTGTGCCTCTGGGATGTGTGTGTTTTATTTGCGGTATGTGTGACTCCAACGATTGATTCAATCACGAACCACTGAGGACAATTGAGAAGAAGCAGACAAACTGGAAGACTGGTAGAAGTCGGGTATGTATGTATGTGTGCATGGTTATATTTAAGGGATTGTTTATTGGGTTGATATTTAGTACACATACATATGTATCATGAATGTGTAATTAAATTATTTCTTTAAAATGTTGAACTTGTTGACTTATGACATTAAGACTTATTTCAATGCAACTGATACCGACGCAAAATTCGAATGCCCATATTGACGACTGACAACTGATTGCCGAAAGCTCACTTAACGGCGTCTGCTGCCTCTTCTTCGCTCTCGTGTTCTCCTATTTTTTCTGCTCTCTGCTCTCTTGGGGTGGTCCGCACCTGTGCACAGGTGTGTATGGAGCAAGCATGCACATGTACATGTACATATGTACGTATGTATGCACATATATGCATGTATGCATGTACATTTGTACTGATGCAGCAAACGTCAACAAGCCGCAACGGGGAAGAGGAACCCTCAACTTATTGGAAAGACATTTTTAGACGACACTGGGCTATGTGTTGGAAAATTTGCATACGACTGTTGTGGTGCGTGCGAGTATTTGTGAAGTACAAACTCACCACTCAGTTATGTCACCTGCGGAAAGGTTAGATAAACAATAAGATATTAAGCAATGGTATAACGTTGGCTACGCAACAATAATAAGGTACTTTGCGTGGGTAATGTGTTAAGGTTAGATAAACGAATCGTGGCTTAGGCTTAGCGAGCGATAAAGGTTGGATAAACAAACGGGTGTGTGCAGTGTTGAACAACGTCTTGCGGCAATGGGAAGAAAAAGTAATCACAGCCAAACACAGTGATCCTTGGATCCATTGAGTGTAGAAATAACGCGGAGCGCAGCATTATTGGCAGGGACATAATCTGTTTGAACTGACTACATATTTGGGGGATAGCTTGCCAAGATGGAAGGTGTGTTACGATTGGTGTTGAGGCAAGGCCGGCTAGCCAGTCATCCCAGGGCTGAGATCTTCCCAGGTCGCACAACAAACCAACTGTTCGGACATCTCGTACAAATACGAAAACAAAACGATAATTCAAAAACAATGCAACAGACTTTACTCTACATCTAACGGACAATCATCTCTTCGACACAGACGTGGACAAGTCTGAGGTGCCGATGGTCTACCTCGGGCGTACTCTACTTGAGATCCGACTCAAAACGACTACGAATCTCCTTTCCCAAGTGCGGCGGCCTTTGTGGTCCCCTTCCCCCCCCCCCCCCCCCCCCCCCATACTAAACACACTTGCACTGCATTTCAAACGTTATAATATTTAACTCAAAAACTTAATACATACCTAACTACAATTCCCTACACTACAACTTGGTGGCGCGTCCGCCTACTCCAGCCCCTTCAACTTATATTAGTGGGTGGAAAATTTATAGGTGGAAATAAATATAAATAATAAATGTAAATATAAATACAAAGACTACATTCAATTAGTTACATAAATATGTACATACCTACATACGTAGGTATTTATGTATTATTTAATTGTGGCGCTGTGGCGGGCTCGCGCCAGGGCAGGGGTGTGACCAGGATTTCGCGGGTCGGGGGTTGGAAATTTTGGCCCATCTACGGGAGCCCAGCCGGTACAATTTATCTCCATTGGACTGGAGTCACTTATAATTAGATGCTGATAAAAAGGTCCTCTAGATTGTCCCGCCGGTCTGTTTGTTTCCTTTTTCCCGATTTTTTCTTAAACGGTCACACACACAAAACGCTCTAACACTGCCGATGTTTATTTTCCCACTACCAGCATGTTCAGCGTAGCTGCCCTATGCAATCCCTCTTGCTGCAGCTGATGGCATTTTCGAGGGTGTGGGTGAGCTGGCTTGTGGATCCCGCAATGTTTTCGAGCTTCTCTTCTATTTTCCCCTTGTCTCGCTCTCCGGCACCGTTTATCGCCTTGCCCCTTCGACTTTCGACCTGCCAACCTCCAAAAAAATACTGCTAAATCCAGTATTCTGCCGATCGATTTCCTTTGAATGCAACAGGTGGAGTAAGAACGGGAACAAAGCCTCGAAACCCATGTGAAAATACTGGCTGCAGGACAAGCATATTGGACAGGCAAAAACACTTACCGCCACTTTGTTTATCCAACCTTTATCGCTCTGTTAAGCCTAAGCCACGATTTGTTTATTTCGCCTGAAGTTCGGAGTTCGTTTAAATTATTAAACTTTATCTAACATTTTTCCATTTCTTTATTTCTTATTGTTTATCTAACCTTTGTTGCAGGTGACATAACTGAGTGAGTTTGCATTTAACAAATCGTATGCAAATTTTCCAACCCATTTTCTTCTACTTTCCCGTTGCGGCCTGTTGGCGTTTTCTGCTTCAGAAACACGTTTCATACTCGTACTTATATCCGACTTCTACCAGTCTTCCAGATTTTCTGTTTCTTCTCAATTGTCCTCAGTGGTTCGTGATTGAATCAATCGTTGGAATCACACATACCGCAAATAAAACACACACATCCCAGAGGCACACACATTGGCACTCTGGCAGTTCGCGAAGCGTTAAGTGTCCCACTGCTGCTCGTGTTCGTATTTGTACGCTTCAAATTCGGATTAAATGAATATCATATCTTGATTGGGGGAGGCGTTGGGCATGTAATTCCCATAGAGAGTACTGAGAGTAACCGACTGGGATCGCATTCATACACCTCCGAATCGCTGAGACGGCAACACGGCAACACGGCAACACGACCGAACGGAATGTGGCTGGTGCAAATGTTGTACTTTGCGGGCCTATTGACGGTCTTTCTGCTGCTGGGCCACTGTGGGGAGAGTGTCAATGGAGACTTCTATGGCAATGCGAGTGCGAAGCTGCTGCGTTTCCGAGACTTTGAGCCACGCCAGCAAGGAGAGCTTCAATTCGAGGAGGAGATGGAAGTGGAGATGGATATGGATACTGACGTTGGGCGGGAGGGACGTGGCTTTCACTTTCATGCCAGTGGCGAGGATGTCAGCGTTGAGCTGGAGTTCATCGTTCCATTCTTCAAGGTGCCGGTGAAGCGGAGCATGGGAATGGCTCGGGATGCCGTGCAGAATCTCCTAAATCTGCGAACGGGAACGCTGCTCAACACGGCAGTGGTGGTGGCTGCAGGAGCCATAATTGCAGGAGTGGTGCGCCTTCTCCTCGCCCCGCTGGTGGTCACGTCGCTGGGCAATGGATACCCCTACAGATCGGACACCACCAGAGGCAGTGAGTGTAGAAAACGAAACAGTCTCAACAGCTTATAACTCCTTCCTCCCTGACAGTGCGCCGCCTAACGAATGTCGTTGAGTCCCACCTGGAGGAGCACAACGTTGACATGTCCGCCTGTGTCCAGCGCTACATCTGCCACTACTTGACTCACAATGTCTCCTCGAGCTATGCGCGACTCCTCCATGTGCTAGCCAGGTTCGTGTATAACTCATTCATTTATTCATTCCCCATTGATGCCTGTCTCCTCTCTGTGGCAGCTCTCCCTGGCTGGATTCTCTCACCAGAGGCACTGCAGTGCTGCATGCCATCCAAACGGCACGGAGCAGTCGCACCTGTGGCCACACCTATGCGAGATGCAGATTCCCCACTCTGGACAAACCCCACATAAACCCCTTCTGGACATCGAGGACATTGCCAAAAGTCCTGCAATATTTCAATGGCTGACATACATGATTCCATACATAGTTCATACATAGTTCATACATAATTGGGGTATCCTCTGATACAGCCTTTAATGTTTAACCATTTTTTTTTGTATTATTAAGTTAGAGTATTTTCGATCGTATTTACAATAATATTATGTACAATATATGCAATAATATTCCAATAAAAGTGGATGAGCGCTACCACCCTCCATCCTCTAACCTGTGAATTATGAAATGCAAATCAATACCATTCAATGGAGTCTAAGAGGAAATGCACTCTTTGAGGTCGGTTGCCATCGGACTAACAGTGACAATAACGAGCCCATATGTAGGGATCTTCGTAGACAAAATGCACTGCCAGATGGGATTGCGATTTGTGATTTGACTTTTGCCAGGTGAAGGGAGCCGATTCAGTCAAACGGTTTTTATTCTGATTTTTGTCTGCACGTTGATATGCAATGACTGCACCACCAAGTGGCCCATGCGACACCAAGCCAAAGCCTGTTACGCGCGGCACCCAGCAGAAAGCAGCCCTCCTCCCACCCAACCAACCGAGGGGCGCTGCCGCATGACGCGCGGAGCGATTAACCGAACCGGTCGCGAGCATGCAGGAAAGATAGATGTTAGGCTAATATTCGAGGAAAATTAGAGCTAAACACAAATAAACTAGAGCAATTATAGCTAAGCAAGCAAATATTACCAAAATCAGAAACAAGACAAAACTAAAATGAAACTAACTACGGGAGAGCTAGGCTGGCATAAGAGATTTAAGAAGAGGAAGGGAGTTAGTTGAGGATATAATGTTGTAGAGGGAATTATAATCCGAGCATAAAACCCTAAAGGGTTCGTGTGAGGCATAATTCGATCTACATAGTGGAAGGAACAAAGGAATAAAGTTTCTAGTGTGTCTAATGGGAATCGTAAAGTTTATGCGGCTCAGCAAGTCAGGGCTGTCTACATCTCCCTTGATCAATTTGTGCATAAAAATGACACAAAGCATTTTTCTGCGATTAACTAAGGAGGGCTGGTTTATTAGAAGGAGTCTACAACGGTAGGAATTGTTTCTTTTTGATGTAATATTTCAGATAGAATTAAGCTAGTTTAGTCAGTAAAAGATTCAGAAATCTGTTGGCGATTAATAATAAATAAATAATCAGTCAATCGCTTCCCACTCGAACTCCCACTCGTACACCCACTTCCAGTAGCTTTTTAATCGCATTATTTATTATTATTCTTGTGTAATGGAAATGCCGAGCATTAGACTCATTTAAGTCTCTCTCTCACTCTCCTCCAATTAGTGAAGGTAACAGCAAACTCCCCAGCAATCAGCCATCTTCCGCTTTCCACTCGACTCTTTCTCCAGCTAATCGTTTTCGCGCCTTCCCTTTTCCAGTTACTTATGTCACAGAAGCACTTTGTTGCACTTTGGATGACAAGCTGAAGAAAGTATCCAAAGAGAGCCAAATTATCGCAGCCAAGAGGCAACCAAGCGGCGCACTCCCACATGTGATCCACTCCACTCCACTCTGCACTCCACCCAAGCAGATCCATCCATGGGGCATCCATGGATTTCAATTTCAAATGCTCGCCAGCTTCGCTGTCGAACGGTGCTCCTAGCGGAAACAATGAAGCTGCTGCACATAATCTGCACTCTGCTCACCAACTGTGCCCTGGTCTGGGCAGCCAGTGAGGCAGAGGAGGACGGACGGGACTCAAGACAGAGTCCGCATAGTCCAGGATTCAAGCTGGTATCCTTTGATGCTGTGGGCAAACACATTGCCTTGGGATTGGACTACTTGTTGCCCTTCCTGGAGGTGCCCGTCAAACGCAAACGAAATGCACCACCAAGGGTAGGCGTACTCCTTCCTGATCCTGATCCTCCATTCAATCTCTACCTTTACCATCTCTTTCAGCCACTGGTCATCATCAATTCTGCGGCTGTGCTCAGCTGCGGACTCGTGGCTGCTGGCGGACTCCTCGTTGGACACTTGATTCGCAGCATGGGTCTGGACGCCGTCACCCAGGATGACTCCCCAGCTACAAGTGGAAAGCCACACCCCGACACTCTGGTGTCCAATGCCACGGCGCGTGGTCTCTCGGATCGGAGGAATCGAAGTCTCCTGCAGTTGTTTGAGAATTTTAGGCTCGTTTACCGCAACGAAACAGGAGAGCGAGTGGGTAAGTCCTTCTCCTCATTCTTGATTGGGTACAGGCATAACGTTCTCGCTTCTCCCTGTGAAAGTAGAAAGCAGCCTCCCCAGTGTACTCAGCACCGTGGAGCGAACCTATTTCAAGAACGAGATCGATCTCTCCGCTTGCCTGCTCAAGTCCATTTGTACTCTGACCTTTAAGGCAAGCGACAATGTGAGGAAGCACCAGGATCATGCCTCCGACTTGGATCACGTGCTGGATGCAGCCACCAACTGGTCTTGGATCCTCACCTGGCTGCAGCTGGACTCCACACTTCGAGAGGCCTTCGAGGCTGGCAAGGATCCCAGGCCACAGCACTGCACCTCCAAGTATCCCCACTGCAAATGGGCAGCCCCAGAAGAGCGACTGATGGATCTGCTGCAAAACAATGTCCAGTTCAAGTGATCCAAGTGATCACATCCATCCATAGGATCATCGATCCTCCACTAATCACTCTTTAATAAATAATCGCCAAATACAACCGGAAATATCCTTCTCTGCATTCGATTTGAAAGGGGAAAACCTTTTGCGGATTAGCTCTGTATCCAGACTCCACTGGACTTCTCTCTGGTAGTTTCTGTTCATTCGGTGGAATAATCCCGCTTTAGCTGTCGCTTCACTCCCGGAACCATCGTTTTCTGTTTATTATTTGTTATTCTTTCGGTAACCTTTGTCTCGTACACCTTCCTCTCTTTGGTACTCATCTGGTGCCACTTTTCGGCTGCCTTCTGCGCCAACCTCCTCTCGCAGCGAGATTTAAAGTGGCGAAGGAAATTCATGAATGGGCTGTTCGATGGGTTACTCCGTCGAGTTGGTGTCTGCTGCCTCTTCGGACTAGATGGTGCTTTTTGGGTCTTCTTTGGCCTGGCCATTGTTTGCTAATTCATAAATAGATACACGGGGAATTTCGTATTGAACTGGGAATTTCGATTGTAATCCAGATACGATTTCTAGAAATAATCTCTACTGCCGCAGAGCCAGCTTGGGAACTGAATAAATAGTTAATGAAATATACGAACAGTGGCGTGGAGTGTGTTGGGGGATCTCTAAATTAATTCCCAGCGATCTGCTACACTCGTAGTATGGGTATTCCGAGCTGAAATCAATTGGCTACGCCTTGGCTGCCCCTCCGCAACAATGTCAATGTCAGGGGAACGAGTGGAGGCTGCTGGGATTTGGCATGGATCATCAATCATTTGGGATGTGCTTATGATGTTCACCCATGATTGATAGGTGCTATCGGAGAGTTCGTTCAATGAGTGGCGATNGCATTCGATTTGAAAGGGGAAAACCTTTTGCGGATTAGCTCTGTATCCAGACTCCACTGGACTTCTCTCTGGTAGTTTCTGTTCATTCGGTGGAATAATCCCGCTTTAGCTGTCGCTTCACTCCCGGAACCATCGTTTTCTGTTTATTATTTGTTATTCTTTCGGTAACCTTTGTCTCGTACACCTTCCTCTCTTTGGTACTCATCTGGTGCCACTTTTCGGCTGCCTTCTGCGCCAACCTCCTCTCGCAGCGAGATTTAAAGTGGCGAAGGAAATTCATGAATGGGCTGTTCGATGGGTTACTCCGTCGAGTTGGTGTCTGCTGCCTCTTCGGACTAGATGGTGCTTTTTGGGTCTTCTTTGGCCTGGCCATTGTTTGCTAATTCATAAATAGATACACGGGGAATTTCGTATTGAACTGGGAATTTCGATTGTAATCCAGATACGATTTCTAGAAATAATCTCTACTGCCGCAGAGCCAACTTGGGAAATAAATAGTTCATGAAATATACGAACAGTGGTGTGGGGTGTGTTGGGGAATGAACAATACATTTTATCTCAAATATGGAGATACTTCAGCGTTACCAATCAAAAACTTTACGACACATTGTCAATGCGCCGTTTTACATATCTAATGCAACTATCCACAAAGATCTTAATATTCCAACCATTAAAGAAGAAATAAAGAAAACTAGTAAGAAATACATCGACATACTCCACAACCATGAAAATAATTTAGCCTTAAGTCTATTAGACATTAGCTTAACAGTAATAAGACTGAAAAGATACCACATTCTCGATCTCCCCGATAGATAAATCCAACAAACTGAAAGAATGTTACATATAATACAAATAAATAATAATATTTCTGTTAATTTAATATTAATTATACAATTTACTTATTGTTTAAATAAACAGATTGTAAATATAAAGAGAGAGGGAAAAAAAACAAAAATTGTATCTAGACTTCAGAAGCCGGTTGTCCTTCAATATCTTTCCCCAAATATCTCTGCCGTTTGGTACACCTAGAGTGCAGATCCTAAACGTGTGCTTTGAAGCTGTATTCAAGTAGCTTGTGCTTGTGCATTACTCCACTTCCCTATTGGCAAGCTATTGGTAATTATGTTATACTTACACCAGTGACTAGTGGGTTAATTCTTAATAAAAATTCATACCACACTGAGGTTTTGTAGTTTATGCATTTATTTTTATAATATGATGAAATCAATTCGGAAATCAATCTCTCAAAATGAATTCTATGACACTTTTGGTTATACAAATGGATTTTAAAAAGTTTCTTTTTTTTTTTTTTGGGTATTTTGTTTTGTTTTGTGTACATAATTCTCGTTTAACTAAGGGAAAAGAAGACATGCGACATAAAATTAGCATCAGATTGGATATATTTATATCCAATATATATTTTTGAATATAATCAAATTGGTATATGCATGTACATACATATGTATTTATGGGTATAAGTTTAAGTAAATTGTCAGCCAATTTCATGCATCCATTTATTTATTTATTTATGTATGTAGATAGTTATAGATCAGTTGTCGGCGCCTTTTTTGAAATCGAAATACAAAGTGAAGACGACATGACAGTAGTACAAGTATAAAAAATATGTTTCTCCTCGTTTTTTTCACGGTTTCATCTATTACTTCTGGTTTATATCAAAATATACATATGTATGTATGTATTAAAGGATGTATTTATGTATGTATATGTGGTAGAATCGACATTCATCGATCTACATACATATATCCGCAACCTGGCCAGCAGTGTGTGTGTTTTATTTTATTGTTAGACTTATAATTTGATTTGTTTTGATTGAATGTTTAGGTGGAAACAGGAAGAGGCAACAAGAGTGCTAAAATTGTTTTGGAAAAATCTTCAATGCATATCTCTCCTCTCTATTTAGGTATATTTCTTTTGATTACAAAAATATTGTATGTATACTAGTCCCCTGCCCCTGTCTGGATTGCTTAGCGAGTTTGAACTGTTTCACGAGTTTTCATTTTATTTTTACTTTTTATTTTTCTTTTGGTTAATATTCATTCACTGATGATTATTGGAAAATATATGCATTCATATTTATGTATACGTCTGTAGATCTTCATATGGATATGTTTTGCATTTATTAGTTAATTTTCTAGTTTATTTTTGTTTTTGTTTTTTGTATTTGGATCTAGTCTGTGTGGATTTAGTTTTGGAATGAAGTTATGTTTGGGAATAAAAAAATTATATGTATACATACGATGATGAATGCTGAAGGCAGAATCAGGAATTGGAATCGGTAATAAGTGTGCCATTTATATGTTTTTTTTTCTTTTCGGAACTATGGTACATAGAAATATAGAAAAGTTTACAAAAACTATAAGGTATCTGAAATCGGTTTTGCGAATCGAATTTCTGGCATAAGCAGCATTCCTTCTTAGTCTCTAGGGTAAGTAAATGGATTTATTATTGCTAGAATATATGTATAATTATGTATTTATAATGTATATATATGTATGTATGGATCATGGGTTCATGGTTATTTCTCTTTCTTGTTCTCATTCTCTCTTGTTGCCATTGATTTATTAAGATACATATTTAAAATTGTATATTGTATTTCTCCTCTCTCACTTCCTCACTCTCTCACATGTTTTCTTTTTGTTTGTTTGTTAAATTTTATTTTAAATATCACGGCATTCAGCTGAGGTTTGATCTGATCTATTTATTACTGTTCTATATATTGTATTCTTTGTTTCCAAACATTTTTGTTTCATTTTCGTTTTGTTGCTTTTGCATTTAACATAACATAACTTTTGCATAACAAAAAAAATATAGAAAAAAGTATATGCGCGGGGGGAGGTTTCTCCGGCTAAATAATGGGACTATAAAAGACGCCGCGGAAACTAGACACACATTAGACACCGATAAAGATACAGATACAAAGATACCGATAAAGATACCGTTACAGTTACACAAAAGGTTTCACAACGTTAAAATGGGCTAAACGGGGTCTGTTTAGGGCTCCTCGACTGCATTGGGCTGCAGGATCTGTGCACAGAGGCGCCGCAGGTAAAAGTTGCTACCAATACGGCCACCGACCTCCGTCCTGTGCAGCAGTCGTCGCTGGGCGGTCGGCCTCTGCATTAACTCTCACAAATTCTGTCTGCGCTTCGATCTCTCCTCTACAGTGTCAGCCAACGGCTCACTGTCGCCCTCGTCCACCGCATCCAGATCGACTTCTACCTCAAGCTCGGTGACTGGTTGCGGTCCAGCTGCAGCTCTAGCGGCCAGACCACTGCTCACCGCCGTACTCTCGCTGAAATGCATCAGATTGGTGTCCATCAGGCCCAGGCCGTTGGTGAGGCTGAGTGGCGGCGAGGACTGTGACGGCGGTCCCTCCAACGACAGGCGACTGTTGGTGCTAATGCTGCTCATGCTCAGCTGATCGTCAAACACCTCGATGTTCACCACTGTCGACAGTTCGCCGCCATCATAGGCCACCTGGGTCACCTGGGTGGGCTTTGGGGGCGGCTGATCGAAGTCAGCTACAGGCTCCTGCGATTTTTGGGATTTATAATGATTTACCATGGGAATGGGATTTAAATTGGGATTTATATTGTTGTGTTTCTTGTTGCCTGGCGAGAAGATTATATTGTTGTTGTTGTTGTTATTGTTGTGTGACGACAATCCATCCAGTTGATCCTTGGTAAAGTAATTGCCTGTGAAATAATGTAAAGAAATGTTCGAATTCGATTAGCGCCAGGATACATATTTCTAGAAAAATCGTATATTAATCTCCCAAGTTTCGCAGTTTCCCAGAAAAAATTCCTCATTGGCCGTTTTGGTTGTTGTTTTTAACTAAAATTGCATTTATTTAATCATACATTAATTCATTAAATTAAATTTGAGTGTTTAGCGATTCCACCTTGCTCTCCATCCATTTTCCACCAACTCCAACTCTACTCTCTCCTCTCTTACTGTTACTCTCACAATCGTAAATCATAAATACTGCCAGTTAGATTTGATATAAATTTCTCTTCTTTTTTCTTCATACAATACGATCGATATATGTACATAAAGACAACAAATTAATTTATTTCCCTTCTTTTTTACAGACAAACAAAAAAATTAAACACAATAAAAATAAAAACGAGAAGGGACGTGTGAGACGCTTCTTACGCGTCACAACTTTTATACCCGGCCCTCAGTACTACATCTCCAGCGGTGTTTTGTCAAATTTTAAATTTTTTCTTCAACTGTCATCTCCATCTACAACACTTCTCACACCAACACGCTCCTTTAGCTCGCCGCCCTTCCCTAGACCCACACACTGCAGACTCGCGGCAGTGGCAGAGGCAGCGCCCGCACTCAAAAAAATATATATATAAGCTGCGGGACGGGGTGGGTTAAAAGTCGGCAGAGGCAGCGGCAGAGGGACGGTAGAGGCAGGGGCCGAGTGAAGAAAAATCAGAGTGTGAATGAGAGAATGTGAAAAGAACAACAAAAGCTGCGGGACAGGGTGGGTTTAGCCACTGCAAATTAATTTCTTCATTGTGGCCATAATAATGATCCAATCGGATTGGTGATCTGATAGATATGGCCATTCCCTACGGAATGGCGTTTTTACTTTTCTTTTATCTTCAAAATTGTAGATTTGGGAGGTTTTCGCCCTTTTGCGGAGGCGGAAGGGGGCGTGGCTCATTTTTGAAATACACTTGTAACAGTGTGTGTATACAGAAGTCTGCTCTAGCTTTTATGGTCTCTGAGATCCAGGACGGACAAGACGCACAAGACGGACGGACGGACGGACGGACAGACGGACGGACAGACAGACATGGCTCAATCGACTCGGCTATTGATGCTGATCAAGAATATATATACTTTATGGGGTCGGAAACGTTTCCTTCTGTGTGTTACATACTTTGTGCACAAATACAATATACCCTATTTACTCTTCGCGAGTACCGGGTATGATAAAATGAGAAAAAGTCGAACGTTTGCTATACAAAATTCAATAAATTAACACAAACAAACAAAACAAGGACACCGAATTGAGTGCGGGAGGGTTGGGGCTGTGGTAAGAAACTAAACGAAAGCTTGAACATCATGTAGGCAGAAAACTTAACGAAAGCCAATCCTTGTGGATGTGTTCCAGCAAAATATGTCTGGGAATTGTGTTCTTGGGTTGTAGCCATGGATTGGATTTACTCTCAATCTCTCTCTCTCTCACTGTCCGCATATCTCGCTCTCAAAATTACACATTAAATGGGCTAACATGTGTTGCCTCAAATTCATTATCTCTTCCACAAGCTTTATCGGGAGGGTTTAGGTGGGGGGGTGGGGGGCAAGGAGTATGTCAATTTCATCAATTTCCAGATGGAAATAGAGGGGGCATTATATTATAGCGTATTTATTACAATTTTGTTTTTTTTTTTTGGGCGATTTTCGTACTATTTTTCAGGATATTTAGTACTTCTTTCTATTTTGTATATACAATTTTTGTTGAGAGCATTTTTTTGCAAATTCTTTTCTGTTTCTGATTCTTGGATCATTTTAAGCCTAGGCCTCTATATATATAGCATACATATAAGTGTGTGGGTGTGGTTGTGTCTGTGTCGTGTATACATATATGTATGATTTTTGTTTTTGGTTTAAACAGTATAACTTTGCACTTAAAAATGGTAAGTAATCAATTTTTGTATGTATATATTTTGTTTTTGTTTTTGTTGCATTTCTATCCATGCTTCTTGTCCAAACGAATCCTCTACAGATGTAAATTTTCCTTTGTTTTTGGGTTTTAAATTATTTTTTACAATTCTTTTTTTGTTTTGTGTTTTTTTGTTGTTTATGTACTTTTTTATAATCACAATTTTTTTGTAGAGTTTTGTGTTTTTCTTGTGTTTTTCTTGTCGGTTTGTTGCTTTTCTGGTGATATTTTGCTGGCAAAACAGCTAAAGAATTAAGCTAGAATCTTGTATCTTTTATGGTTGGGCGGGTATCCATCCGAAGTGGGAGGGGAACGATGTACGGTGCACGGCATGCTGAAATTACTACCAACAAGGTGACGTTGTCCGCAGTGGGAAGGACCACTAACTTATTCACCACGCTCAAAAAGACAAGCGCTAGAAAGCGATAGAGATACGAGTAGTGGTCACCGAAAGAGAGTGAATTGTGGTGAAGACGTCACCTTGTACAAAGTAATTTCACCATGGAGTACGGTTCATCATCTCTCTCTCTCTCTCCCTCTCTCTCTCTCTCTTTATGTTTATTCTGAAACTCAATTTTGTGACGAAATGGCCCTTGCTGTTCGCTTGTGTGGTGGAATTTTGTTTGCTGCTGTCTTTGGATGTTGTTGTTGTAGCCACTACTTGGCTCTGGCACTGGCAATGTCTTTGACCGATAGCTGCTGATGCTGATGCTGCTGATCCTTATTCTGCTCCGTCTCAGACTGTGATGGCTGTACTGTTGCCTGCACCTCAGTTGGCTCCTGCTCCACTACCTGCACTACCTGAAGCTCCTGATGGAGGGCACTAGCACTGATACTGTTACTGTCACTGTTACCAGCACTCACACCTCTCTCCTGGCTTGCATACAAGTGCCAGAGCACAACGAGACTGAAGACGCACAGCAAACAAATCGCTAATTCTTATCTCTTGCGCCGCTTCGTCTTCTTCTTTGTGGCACTCGGCTGACTGGCCACGGCCATGCCCACAGTGGAGCCGCCATGGAGCAGACCCACAGCGGGGGAACTAGCTCCAGTCGCGGGAATGGCGGAGCTCGCAGACGCACCGCCAGAGGTAGCCGCAGTGGCCGTGGCCGTGCCTGCAGATGGGTTGGCATCCGAATGGGCTGCACCACTGACCACAATGGGACCGGCCGTCTCCACGCTACTCTCCTCCGCCGAGGAAGTGGACGATGAGGTGGCCGCCTCGATGGCTGCTATTAGATTTATTTTATGCTCCAGCTTCTTGGTCTTGAGCTTGTGCGGCGGCGATGCGGCTGTGGATGAGCTATACACGAGATTGTCATCGGATGTGGTGGCCGGGATGGGTCCCTCGCTGTCTGTTGTTGTTGCGGTGTTCGTGGTGGCAGTGGTGGCGCTGGTGGCCACGCCACTGCTCCCAAAATGGAGCAAATCCTCCGGCAGTGTTTGGCTCAACTCGTCCTCCTCCTCCTCGCCTTCTTCTTCCTCCTCCTCATCCTCGGGATCATCATCCGCATCCGCATCCGCATCCGCATCGATTGGGTCCTTCTCGGATCGTTTGGCTTTTGATTTTTTAACGGGCGAGTGCATCTCCAGCTGAGAATCGCACATACTAATGCTGATGAGCGGACGAAGTTCCTCATCTTCCGACTCCCGTTCTCTGGCACGTTCCTTCTCCTTCTCCCTTTCCCGCTCCCGCTCCCTCTCCCGTTCCTTCTGCTGCTGCTGCAGCTGAAGCTGCTTCATGCGTTTGTGCTTCTTGCTGAGCTTCTTGCTGGCCGGTTCCTCCATGAGGATAATCTCCTCGGAGCCAGATGAGTTGTTCGACGTGGATGTAGACTTTTGTAGCAAGCCCAGCGGCGACTGTTGTTGCTCATCTCCGGCCATCAGCAGCACATACGGATGGGGCTTCAGTTCCAGTTCAATTTCGGTGCCTGCCATCTGCCGCTCTCGAGCCTGCTCCTGCTCCTGCTCCTCCTCATAGTGCAGGGAACCGCAAAGGGCCAGAACAAGGTTCTTCTCGGTGAATCCTCGTGGCGGCGGCGTGATCTTGATCGGCATAATCGTCGCCGCACTCTCCTGCAGCGGACTCTCGAAATTGATCAGACTCAGCGACGCGCCACCCTCCGAGATGAGTTGCTGCTGCGTCTCATTCTGCTTCACCTCGAGCGGCTCGAGATCAGGCAGCGGTGGCAGCGACTCCATGCCACTCAAAAAGTCCTCAAAGTTATCTTTGGCTGCACGGGGGGGCTTTGCCAGTGGGCCAGTGGTCTTCTCTGGGCTGCTGGGTTTACTCTGCTTCTTGCCCAATGTGGGATAATCCTGCTGCACCGCTGACGACAGCTGCTTGGGAACGCTGCCTTCATCGCTGTCGACAACGACTCGCTTCCACGGACTGGCCTGAACCGTTGCAGAAACGATCGGCTTCTTGATGAGAGCAGCTTCCTCTATTACCTTCACCAAGTAGCTCGTCGTTGTTGCGGAAGAGATCTCGCCTGCTTTACCCTGCTTCTCTGGGTTTCGGTTATTTTCTTTTTCCTTAATTTTCTCCAGGAGTTTCTCTTTCTCCTTCTCCTTTTCGAGCTTTAGCATCTCCTGAAGTTTCTCCTTCTCTTTGAGTTTTTCTTTTTCCTGAAGTTTTAACTTTTCGAGACGCAGCTTCTCCATTTCCTTTTCTTTCTCTTTTTCCAGCTTTTCCTTTTCGAGTTTTTGCTTCTCCTTCTCTCGTTCTTGCAGCTGCTTTTCCTTTTCCTTTTCTAGTTTCAACTTTTCCTTCTCTTGGAGCTGCTTTTCCTTTTCCTTTTCCTTTTCGAGTTTCAGCTTCTCCTTCTCTTCGAGCCTTTCTTTTTCTTGTTTCAGCTTTTCCTTCTCTTGAAGCTGCTTCTCTTTCTCCCGTTCCTTCTCTTGGACCTGCCTTTCTTTTTCCAGCCTCAGCTTCTCTTTCTCTTTCTCCACTTCCTTTTGCTTTTCTAGCTTATGCTTCTCCTGGATAGCCTGCTTCTCCTTCTCCTTCTCCAGCTTTACCTTTTCCTTCGCTTGAAGTTTCTCCTTTTCCTTGAGCCTCTCCTTTTCCTTTTCATTCTCCCTTTCCTTGGCTTTTTCCTTCTCCCTTTCGATTGTCATGGTTTCCAGCTTTTTCTTGTCTTTTTGGAGTTCCTTCTCCAGCTCCTCCTCCACAACATCATCATCATTATTATTATCGTCATCTTCAGCCTCCTCCTCGGTATTATCCTCGCCCGTTTGCGTGGTCGTCTCCACAAGTAGACTCAATCCCTGGGCGCTGGCACTGCTCACCATGACGGCGGCAATACTGCTCTTATTGGCCAGCAAGCTATCAGCATGATCCGACTCTACCTCTGACTCGTCCTCACCCTCTTCCACGACTACAATTATTTCATCTAGATCCTGCATTTTATCCTGTGTCTGCTTCTTAAGCTTCTCCTTTGTTTCCACTTCCACGGAGGGCAGTTTCTTGTCTGCTCCTTTGTTGTTGAGGATCGTCTTCTGCTTGGGGCCTTTCTTAGATGCCTTGGCACCACCACTGCTGATGACCTTTTCCTCCTCTGTGGCGTTCCTCTGACTGCTGGCAGTTCTGCTGTTGGGCCCTCCTTTGGGCTTATTGAGATGCGAGAGCTCGGCAAATCGCTGTGCCTGGGCCGCATCTTCGGCAGCGGCCAGGGACTTGAGCTGAGATTTCTGCTGCTGCTGCTGCTGCTGCTGCGCCTTTTGGTGCTGGGATCTCTGTGACTTTTGCTTTTCTTTTTGGACAAGCACCTCGTCCACTTCCTTGGCAATGACGGGCACAATGAGCTTATTGGCCAGCACCACCGGCGGCTTGCAGTGATCATTTTCGCCACCCTTTGATCCCGGTCCCAAGCCAGCGGCAGCGGCGGCGGCCTGCTCCTCCTTGGCCAGCAACAGCTGCTGCTGATGGTTGCGCTGCTCGACCAGATCGTTGCAAAAGATGGCCACCACCGGCCGGAACAGAGCCTCGTCGCAGTTCTCATGGATGATGCTCTCCTCGGCTGCCAGCTGGCACACCACCTCGTCTAGCATGTCCGTCTGCAGCTCACCCGAGATGCCCGCATTCACATCCGTAACCGTGCCCAGCGGATTGACGATCTTCTCGATCCTGGAATGGCCGCCGCTGTAATGATGTCCACCGGTGGGATAGTCGTAGCTGCATATATTGGGCAGCACCGAGGCCAGGGCGGCCATGCTGCTGCTGCTGCTGCTACTCATGTGCTCGATCAGATGGCGTCGCTCTGCCTTTCCCAGGTCCCTTGTCCTCACATCTGATGCCGTCCGTGGCGCCTCATCGATCAAATTATCCTTATCTGGCGCCTCACCTCCTCCCACCATTTCGGGATCGTGATCAGGATCGTTTAGGTGCTCGTGCTCGGCGAGGGCGTCATAGTAGCAGACATTATCGCTGGCCGAGACGGAGGAGGAGGCTGCCTCCGCCAAAGAAGCCAATGCCGAAGAACCTGATGGTTGGCCTGTGGCACATGGTAGTGTTGGTGGTGGTGGTGGTGGTGGGTCAACAACGGTGGGGCAGGACACAACACAGAGCAGAGAAAGAGAAATAGAAGAGAAAACAAATTATGAGAAAAGCGCATTTTTTGTTTGTTTTTTCTTTGGTTCATACAGGAAACGAAAACAAAAAGCCAAAGGCGGGATTTTTAAATGCATTTTTTTTTGTTGGTTTGTTCGATTGTTCTGTGGTTTTGTTCATCGACAGTTCGATTAGTCGATAATCGCTCGAAATTTGAAAATGTTTAATTTAAAATGAAAGTCTTGAAATTTCATTTGATTTGCATTTGTTGTTGTTGTCAGTGATTTTTAATTTTTAATTTGTTTTTTTTTTTTGGATAAGCTGCGCTGTAGCATTGGTTGTCAGGGAAAAAAAAACATGGCGGAAAACACTCAAAATGAATCAAATATATTTCAAAATATTAAAAAATCTCAACAAAAAATAAAAAAAATGAATTTAAACTCAAAAATAAAACGATAATGAAATTTCGCGAAAATTTAATTGAATATTAGGTATACAAATTTGATTTTGAGGTTTTTTTTTAATTATTTAATTTTTTGTTTAGTGTACAAAACGAAACGAAAAATAATTAAACTTAAAATAGGAATATAGCTGATGGACACAATTTGTATAAGAACAAAATAAATTATATTCGAAATTATTGACTCTGTTTTTCGTGAATTTTTGGATATTGATATTTGGAATTTGTTCTTTTCTGTTCTTTTCTTTCGATTTTGTTATGACTTTGGCTTTTTATTAAAATATTCATGTATATTAAATGTGCTCTTTCATCTTAACTTTTCTCTCTCTTTCTCCATCTCTCTTTCTCTCTGTCTCTTTCGCTCACACAATCGCTCTCTACCTCTGTTTGACGTTTTGGTTTTTGTTTGCTGACTTGCACGATCACTCAAGGGAATAATTTTGTTTTTTTAATTTAAAAATTGCAGGATAAAAAAGAAGAAAGTTATTGCTAAATAAAATAAAAACAAAAAATCGCTATCTAAAGGACATTCCAAGCGGCAAGAGGAAAGAGAAAGTGAATAAAGGACAACAGTTCGTGTTGTCGTGTGGTGTGGTGTGTTGTGGTCCGGTGTGCTGTGGTGTATTGTGTGATGGATAAGAAGTGTTTCAGGTGGTAGAAAAGAAAGCAGTAGACAGAAAGAAAAAACCCTACGCGAAACAAAGTGCAAAAGACCAATGGAACCGAATCTGGGTTTCTGGGTTTCTGGTGTTCTGTCTGGAAAGAGTATTCAGTTATGTGACAAAAGAACATTCTTCTAGAAGAACTGTTGCAGGGGGCAAGGTGGAGAATAACTATAGCATTGGTGAGTGGTGCTTTGGTGGGGGCGGTAGAGGGGGCTCTGCTGTGACAAAAAGTTTGTTAGCTTAAATTTAGTTGTTCATTAAAATAGGAATATATTTAAAATGAAGTGTAAATATTTATTTTTTTTTTTTTTTTTTTTTTTTTTTTTTTGTAAAAGCTAAACAGATCACACACAGCAAAGGAAAGAAATCGTTTGTTAAAGGCTAGAGAACAGAAAAATTGCAAAAAAAAAAAACTTAAAGTTCGACAACAGCAACAACACACCAACACACGCACACAGAGAGAAAGTAATGATTGGAGAGGAGAAAGATAAAGATGGAGATGAAGATGGAGATGGAAATGAAATGGAGGATAGAAATGGAGAAGTAGAAAATGCCAAGAGGGGATTTGTAAGAGCGGTGTCAATGGATGAATTATCATCATAATTATTATAATCAACAACCAACAACCTAATGCCAATTTTGTGGTGTTTTGTTTTTTCTTTCTCATCATCAATTGAAGATTAAAAATTGATTATATTTTTTTTCTTCTACTTTTACTTGTTGACCACCAACAAAACTTATCCGGAATTAAACATTTTCATTTCGAAAGCGTTCGCTTAAAATTCAACAAAAAAAAAAGAAACGTTTGAAATTCAATTAAAAAAATGAAATAAATCAATGGGGGATTACGTAAAAAACGAGAGTTTGTTAACGATAAAATACAACGCCTTAGATGGGATGGTGTGCCTGCGGCAGAGGGGTATCCCCTCCAGCATCATTCTCCTTCAAATGTTCTTGGCTGTATCGCGGTTCATGCATTCTTATATTCCTATGGCTAGGATGAGGAGCTCAGTCTTACCCGTTTCGCGTCGCGTGGCTGCCATTGATGGCGATTCTCGCATGGCATCGGCCAGGTCCTCCTTTAGCCGTGTATCGCCATGTCCGTAGTCCGAGTCCAAATGGCCATGCCGGAAGCGATCCATCAGCTTGGGGCTCTGCTCAATGCTGCCTACGAACGCAACAGAGAGAGAGAGAGATAGTGAGAAAAGGAAAATCATAAAGGATGCTAGACACTTACTATACGAACCGGATTCGATAAGCACCGGCACTCCAGGACCACTACGACCTGCAGTGCTTCCTATGCCCGAGTTGGCTGCCAGAGAGGCGGCCGCATTCAGTGGCATATTCAGGGGACTCGAACGCTCCTTGGCTGCCACTCCAGTTGCCACGCCAGGTCCCATTGACGAGGCAGCCACCGTTGAGGGTAGCGTTGTGGTTGTTGTCTTTGTAACCCCAATCTCTACAGCCTCAGCATCCACATGGTTCAAATTTGAGCTGAGAAATTGGACAGATTAGAAGATGGTCGCCATTGTAGTTTTGTAGGTCTGGTGACATTCGCAGCACACAACATACCCGCTGGGCGTATTGTAGTTCTTGAACACAAACTGCGGCCCCATCCATAGGCGTCGGTGGGGTCCCGCATGCGTTATGATCTCGACCTGGGCTAACCAGCTCTCGGCACGTTCGTCGGGCTCATCGAACTGATGGGCACTGTCCAGCAGCAGGCTGCTATGGCGATCCTTGATCAGCCAATTGTCCAGCGCCAGCGGTGGTACGATTTCATGAGATCCATCCTTGCGTCGCCCCAGATTCCATTGCGCTCGGGCCTCCACCTCCAGTTCAATGGGCGTGTCATCACAAATCTTCTCTTTGGCAACATCTTAAAAGAATAAATCATTAGTCAGGGATATACGGAGATGAGGTGCGGTGAGGGCCGACTCACTTGAGGGTAACTTCGTGTCCAGATCGTACTGGATGAGCGCTCCATGGCCGGCCATCACGAATAGCGAGTCGACGGCCTTGCGCTGAACGCGATGCGGTGCCTCTCGTGTTGTCGTCAGCGGCTCCAGCAGCCAGGAGCGCGATTTGGCGAATATTGAGCAGACGCTCAATGGCTTCCCGCTGTCATCCGACAGCGAGGAGAGTCGCTGTCGCTGTCTCTGGCTGCTGTTGCCGCCACCGATGCCGCCACCATGGCTCCCCACACCCATACCCCCGCCGACTCCGGCCCCGACACCCACTACGCCACCAAGGCCGCCAGCCGAACCAGGCGGCGAACCAAGGGTAAAGGGCTGTCGTAGCTGAGCGAGGGGCTGGACCACCGACG
The DNA here is from genome assembly GCF_900245975.1 of Drosophila guanche. Classification (NCBI taxonomy): domain Eukaryota; kingdom Metazoa; phylum Arthropoda; class Insecta; order Diptera; family Drosophilidae; genus Drosophila; species Drosophila guanche. The sequence continues at coordinate 1,280,897 of NW_022995758.1, read as the reverse complement.
GCCGCGGATAGGGGGGAAGCGTGGGATTGTGATACGGCTGCAGCGACTGAACAAATGTGGTGCTCTCCGAGTGCGAAATGGGCGAACTGGAGCGTCCATCGGACCCAAGGCCGGCACTGCGATGGAAGCGCGACAATTTGTTGACCACATGCAGTGATGTGTGCGTCCGAACGCCCATGGCGCCGCCGTATGGCGTTATGGGGAAGACGTGTGTGGTGCCGCGTAGCGTCGACACCGACGCCCAACGCGAGTCAAGCGAGAAGGCAATGTGCTGCACCTTGGCGCTCGTATCGCCCCGATGCAGCACATACAAGTGATGCACTGCCGCCAGACAGGGCCCCACCGGATGCGGTTGCACACGGAAGACATGAAAATCGTGCCCTCGTCGATCGGCCGTCAGCAGCAGCATCCCGGAGCTGTCAAACTCCATGGCTACCAATGCCTCGCTGTGGGCCACAAAATGAGCCACAATCGGATCACCGCCAGCCTGAGCGCCGCCTGTCGAGCTCAACGGTGTGCCGGTCGTGGGGCTGTAGTCCTTAACAGGATGCTGAAGCATTGAATAAAGTGTAGCATTGAATGGAATGAGTGTTTCGGACACACACTGAGTTTTGGCACACTCACCTTTACATCGATAATGGTGACCACACCAGACTGCTTGGCATCCGGACCACCGCTAGCCGAATCGAAGCTGCTGCTCTTTGAGCTGGCACCGCTGCCAGCCGTGGCCCCAGTCAAACCTGCTGCTACCTGTTCGCCCAACTCTCGCAGACCCTTGCCCAGCGATTTGGCCGCATTCAGCACAGTGGCCGTATAGCTGGGCACACCCTCGCCATCGCAGCCGCCGCCGCTGCGCTTGGAGTGCAGCAGCTTGTGCTCTGCATAGGCCAGCCAGCGTGGCCCCAGGGCAATCGGATTGGGATTGATTCTGCGAGGGTGAGATAATCAATGAAAGGCCTGGCCCATGGTAGAGGTTTTCACACTTACCCCGGACTGGGATAGCAGGTTGTGATGGTTAGGCGATCCTCCAGTGTCCGGGCATCAAAGACGGCGATCCTTTCGTGAAATGTGATGACCACAGCCGAACGGTTGGCTTGGATATCGAGCACCGCATTCTTGAATTTGATTGTCTTCACCTGAACGCCCGTCTTGAGCGACAGAAAATTGACTGCACTGAATTGAGCCACTCCAGAGGCACTGCCACCACTGCCAGAGCCGATTCCGCCGCCGCTGCCCCCACCGATGCCAGAGCCGCCACTGCCGCCGGACATAAAACCGCTGGCCGCCGCACTGCCACCATCTACGAGGGCAGCCAGGGGTCGTTTCTCGGCAAAGGCATCCACTGGCTCATCGGCCCGTCCGTTCTCATCGAGGGCTGGTGCGGTGGCCGGTGTCGGAAGAACTCGGAGGGCTGTGACGACGCCATGGCGCCAGGACAGCACCTCAACGGCCTCCCCGTTGGCGGGTATGGCCCAGACTTGCACACCCAGGCCATAGCCGAGGATGAGGAGAAGCGGCGGAGCAGCATTGCCCTCCAGTTCCCAATCATCACCAAAACGGGGATCGCTCACGTCCGCACAGGTCTCGAAGCGGGCCCAGGTGATTGTGTCCTTGGGATCCTGCACCGGCTGATTGGCCAGGGTGACATCGTTGATGAAACCAATTGCCGAGTCCAGTATCGAGCGATCCGACACCGTCTGGGGCGGCACAATGGCCGGCACAGCCTGGCCGCCACCGCGCAATCCCCCTCCACCGACACCGCCCCCGCCAACGCCGGACGGATGGCGGCGTGGCGAGTCCGCGGACATGATGTGGATGGGATTTTTGTGGTTATCGGGTCCTTCGAATTGCTACTCGTTGGTTGATTCTCCTCGAAGTGCGCTGCTCTCCACAGCTGCGGCTGTCGGTTGGCGGGTGAGTGGATGGATGGATGGGGCAGCAGGGTCAGTTGGAACTGTTGGAACCCACCTACAGAGACAGCCTGTCTGTGCAATCTCGAATAGGGAATGAGCGCTGCGCTGCCTCAGCCTCCGCGTTTGCGCTGCTGCTGCCTCTTTCAATTGCGCTTCTTTATTCCCACAGCTCCGCTGCTCTGTTTTTGCTACTGCTACTGCCACTGTTGTCGTCAACTGCAAGCAAAAAGAGAACAAAAATAAAAACATTGAATAAAATAAGAAAGAGAAAATAAAGCAACATCGCAAACCGAAGCGATTGATACCCTTCAATTAGAACTGTACTACCGTTACATTTTTGAATATGTCTGCAGCACATAACCCTCACTTATCGCTGAAACTAATAGCGAAATTTGGATTACGCAGTTGTATTTTAAGTGCAATGTTACGACATTGTGAAATTAATTGTAAAATTGTCAAATATATTAGATCAGTTAACTTGTTTCTGCTGGAAATACTTGCACTTTTTAAGCAATCCCTGCGAAACATCATAATAAGATAACCTTTTGAATAGGGTAGCACAAAATAACAGATCTATTTGCTCCCTCACACACACCTCCACACACACAAACAACTGTCTATAGCTGTTTCGTTGTGCTCTATGCATATTTCATAGTTTCTTTAGTCTTTCCTTCCACTTTGTTTCGTTTTCCCTTTGTCTCAATCAAATTGCTTTTAATCTTTGCACAGTCGCAGCCGCCCCTCCACCACCACAGCACCACCCGCGCATATCTAGCCCAGCCCTCCAGACCTTCCTCTCTTTCTCGTTACTCTCTTGCTGTGTTTCTGCTCAACCTGAGAACCGTTGGCATTTGGCGTCTGCTCTTACCAATTTATTAGCGCATTACGTGTGTCTTTTTTGTTTGTTTGTACACTATCTCTCTCGCTCTCTCTCTCTTGCGTTCTATCTCTCCTCTCCACTGCCTAACCCTTCTACACACTATTGTCAATTTCAATTCCATTGGGGCAATCCATGGGGTAAATTGAGTGCAATAAAACAAAATGTTTACATATTGCACATATGTATGTATGCAAAATAAAACACGAAAAGAAAAACACTCGACTTGCAACACACGCAAAAACAGCTTCAGGTCATCTCAGCCACAGTACCAGTTCCAGTTTAAGCTTTCAAGCTTAAATTCCAGATTTGATTTAGGAGCTGCGTTGCCACGCTCCAATTTAAGCTTCGACAAGCAATGAATGCAATAGAGAAACAAGCACGCGAAGAGAAGACAGCGATAAGCAATTATTATTCTTTTTTTTTGCTGGGCTGGGCAGCACCTGTTGGGTTTCCCGTCATAAGCAGGACTTGATAGGTAAGTGGACACTTTGCCTGCGGTTAGCTGCTGCTGCGGCTGAGGCTGCTAGGAGACCCAATCAGCAAGAGTAGCAGCAGCAAAGGAGAGCCAAAAGTATTAAGACAGAAACGAAACAAATTGCAACAGCTGTCCCACAGGAATAAATAGTAACGGCTAACGCACGTACGGGGTAGGGGGTATACCCTGCCTGGGGGCTCAGAGCGATCACTATCAATAATTATTCAAACCTTTCATTTAATTAATACCACTACACCAGATGTGTTCCCATGTACCCACGTATTTTTCTGCATGTATTTATACCTGATGTGGCTACTATAAAGATAGAGATGAGGTAATTATTTGAGGTAAAATGCTGCTCGTTAATACTCATACATATTTGAATTGGCAAATGATAAGACACGAAGTCGTGTTTGTAAAATTGAAGTCATTGAATGATTAAATGCAATACGCTTGTGCTTGCAAGAATGGCGAAATTCAAAAGTTACATACACACATACATACATATGTACTCATGTAGGCAACTGCAACCTTTTCTTTACACCTGTATTGTTAATATTTTTCTTGGGTTTTATTGGGTTAGAGGTAAAGCCCAAAACCGATCACAAAATGTTCCTCTGCAGAGTACAGGAAAGAGCATGCGGCCTGCGGTGGGTGGGTTGTGGAAGACGCGCAGTTAGCAAAACGGTGCATTCCTCAATTGGCATTGCACACGCGCAACAACAACACCAATCATGTTACGAGCAATGTCACACACACATGCAGGCACCCACAGCTGTTCACCCCCGCTAAGCTTTAAGAGTGAAAGAGAACGGGTCAGTCAGGGAGGTTCTCCTCCCATACACCACGACCATGGGCTCTCATCAGTAACGCATTTGTCTTTGTTTAGCATTAGTTCGTCACCTATTCACAAAGAGAGAGACAGTGTTTGTGTGTGTGGCTGTCTGTGCTGCAAATTTCAAGTTTCGATATCCTTGACATTCGATATCCACCTCCAGCATACGTATGTACATACATACATGCATACAATGTACCTATTTTAGGCTAAAATGCATTGCCAGAGGCAAAGGGTTAATTTTGTGCACGCAATCCACATGCTCAGGGAGAACGAGAGAGTGCAACCAATGCAGACATGTGTGTGTTCGTGTGTGTGATTGTTGGGGCCATTGTTTATATTATACATACATACATACATATCTATGAATGTATATACATTGCCAAAAGCCACTTGACAAAATCTCAACGAACAACTTTTTTTTCTTTGTTTGTTTGTTTGTTTGTGTTGACAAAGACAACCACAAAAGTACTCACACACACACTCACTTGAATTCTGCGAACAGGTGTTCCCATAAATGCAAACACACACACACACACACATCGATTGGGATACAACATTTGGCTGAGTTACATATGTATATACATACATATGTATGTAATTATTTACGAATCAGTCTTTGGGGCTGTTATATGACATATTTCGTATTATCATGATCCTTCTGGTGAGTGTCGTGGGGGTACAAACATACATACATATGTATGTCGTATCATCAGCGCTTGTATATATTTTGTATTTATATGTAAAATAATAAAAGTTCATCAACCCACAGACAGCTGTAATCGTAAATACAGATTATGGGGACATTTTCTAGGGCATTATCAGAAATAATATTGAGGGAACAGCTCCAGAAGTAGCAGACGTCCATCATTTAATTTTTAAAGAGATACGAGTAATGGATCAAAGAAACCAATACCGTAAATCCCAAATTATCATCAATACTCAACGGTTTCCGTTCGTTGGAGAGATTGGAAGTACAGAGTGAGAGGGTTTGGAGAGGAATAGCAGCATCAATGCCAGCCACCCACTCACCCAAATATTCAAAGCCTCCGTTTCACTCTCGAAAATGGTTCTTTTTGGCAAACATTCCCATTAGGCATAATCACAATCATGCTGCTCTCTTCTATCTTTTTGTACGAGTGCAGCAAGGCAATTGAGAGAGAAATGTCACTTTTAATGGAAACGTTTACGTGCGTTTTAGTTTGTAAAAATGAAACAAAATGAAAACATTATTTAGAGTCAAGCCAATGCATTTGTTTTTGCGTCTGCTCTGAATAAGTATGTACATATTTTGAAAACAAAGGAGCGAATTAGCAGAGGCAGAGGAGCAGCAGAAGAAATTATCAAAATAAGTAGGTATGAAAACCAGTGGAGAGGGAGAGCGAGTGAGAACAAGAGCGAAAACCAAAACTTGAACGCACACAGGCAGATGCACACACAAGCGCAATGCCATTCACTCAGCTGCAACGAAATGTTGTTTGCTTCACTCTCCCCCATCCAAAAATCTACCTTCTCTCTCACACCCTGCCAAAAGCTCAGCGTCGCACTGTTGGGCAAAAGCTGCATAAACTAGACACCCAGCGCGAACTACTTATTCAAAAACTGAATTATACCCAAAAACCCACTGTGCGCCAACATGTGTTCCACTATCAGTTCGTTCTGCAACATGTTCATAAACTTATTTTGAATTGTTTGTGGAACTTCGCGTTTGTTTAAAATTAGTACCCTAAAACCAGTAGTAACTAGATTTTCGAAAACTGAACGTTTTTACACTTTGGCTTGACTTATCAAACCTACAGTGCCAAAATGTGTTTCAATATCAGTCTGTTTCATATATTTTCCGTTCGTTTCCCACTGCCTTGTTGTTTGCCTAATGCGCACCAATGTTCCCCACTTCTTCTCTAACTGACCAACACTTATAGGTATGTATGAATGTATGTATGCGAGAAAAAAACAAAGAGAGAGAACGAGCGAGAGAGACGGAGTATCATTTTTTTCCCATATTGTTTGTGTTTTGATATTTCCATTTTTTGTTTTTGTTTTCGTTTGAAGACAAACAAAGTTTCCACTGCTTTTGACATTTAAATATTTCGCGAATAACTCATGTTCTCTCTTTCACAAAAACTCGCTGCCTTGTTTTCTATATCACTATTCTCTCTTTGTTTGCACAATTTACAGTTGTTGTATGTGTAGTTAAATGATTTTTAAAACAATTGCATAAAATTGTTTTCTCTGCTTTTATTTATTATTGTTGTATGATTTTCAATCGAAAATGCATATTGAGTCTTCTCCTTCTATTTTTATTATTCTTTTTGCGCCTCAACAAAAAAAAAAGGAAGAGCACACACACACACGCGCGCACACTTACCCCACTCTTCTTGCCTTTTGGTGTTCCGTTGGTCTGAATCAGCAGCCAGGCACTTGGCCGTTCTCTCTTGTTCCCCTCTATTCGCTCGTTCCCTTTCCACTTGTTCCCCGCAACAGCAACAGCAGAGCGCGCGCAAAAACAACAACACAAACAAAAATCATATGTTTTCAGTTGCTGCTTATACGCCCCGTTCCTCTGCTGTTTCCCTTGATCTGTTACTTATTTGTTGATGTTCGTTGGGGGGTGCGTTGATAGCGCAAAGAGAAGAGACGATGGTGGCTCTTTGTTGGTCTTGTTGTGTTTGTTATCTTCCGTTATTGCAGGCGGCAGGGGCAACAAAAATCCAAAACTGCGTCTTTAGATTTTTTTTTTTGGGTGCTGCAGAGTGGGGAGTGCCTGCGTCACTAACGACACGCCCACCGTAAAATGCTCAGTTCGTGTAAATGGGTGTGTGTGTGTGTGTGTGTGGGAGGAAAACACACACAAATGTGATCTTTCTTCTGTTATTGAGCGCAGACAGAAGTCAAGCTTAGAAACAAACTTTCAACTGCAAAGAGCTTGAAGTTTTTTAAATTGTGTCAAAATCGTTGTTGTCGTCGCTGTCGCTGCCACTGCCGCCGTCGACGCAGAGCCCAATTGCTCGCTCGCTTGCACACACGCGTAGCCTCGCACTATGGCTTTCTAGCTATCCTGCTCGTGCACACTCGCACACACACACACACACACGCAGCGGTTGCGTCGTACGTTTTTCGTTTATGATTTTTTGTTGTTGCTGCCTCAGCTGCTGCTGCTGCTGTTGTTGTTTCTGCTTCTGTGGCTTTTGCTATTGCTGTTTCTTTCTAGCACACAAATTAACTGCGACATTAAATCTGTACTTTTGGTTGTTGCGTTTTCTTTGCGGGGCTATTCTGTTGCTTTGCCTTGTTTACGTTGTTCGTTATGCCGTTATTTATCGATTTCACTTCTGCGTTGTGCTGCTGCTGCATCAACAACACAATAAAAAATCCTCCAAACAAAAACAAAAAAAATTATCCTTTACTTATGCAAAATATATATTATGTACATATATTTGGCCAGCCTTTCTGCTCTTCCACGAATACTCGTCTTATAGTTTTGTGTAACCTCTTTTGCACTTTACACAATTTATGTTATTATTTTGGTTTGGTCTGCAGCTCTGTCGCTGTCGCTGTCGTCGTCGTCTGTGGGACGGCAGCGGACCTATCGATAAAATATACCCTCCGAAATATACCGTAAAATACAAAAAAATGTATGAAAAATACCACTATATGCGAATGAACTTAACCCACTTCATCATACTCGTTTTAAACAGGTGAACAAATGTAGTTGGAGCGCGGAAAATAATATTGTTTGAAAACAAAAAAATGCATATCTCCATTGAAATGGGTTTCTTTTAACATTACTCACTAATCGTTCTTAAGGCAGGTACAATTCGCGGTGGGTAAACTCCTTCTGAAAACAGTCTAGTCGCAGGGTAGATATTTGTAGAGGTGTCCATTTACAAACAGTATTTTTGTACGCTGGTTAACTCAAGGGTTAAGTGCGCTTACCTTTCCTCGGTATATTTACGGTATGTTTTGAAAGCGACAATTTCTGAGCGTCAGGCGGTTTTTTGTATGGATATATCGGCGGTCACACTGCTGGCTGCATTAGCGGCAAAATAATATTTTTCCCACGTTAAATTTCGCGTAAAGTTCGTGGCACAACTATTCAGCTGCGTAGCAGCAGACGGAGCGCAGCTTAGCATTTCCCCCCAACAACGGGTTAGTTTCAAACTACGTTTTAAGCTTTAAATTCCCCAAAGGATTCCAGCGGATGCAAAATAGCATCAGCATCCTATGCGAAATCCACATTTTTGTTGTTGTTGTTGTCAAGAATTGATGTGCCAAAACGTGTGTGGTATGTGTTTTGTATCCAGTGAGTGTTTTCAGCCGTCGCCAAAAAAAGTGTCCAAAGTGTCCAAGATTATAGCAAAAGAATTTTGTTTTATTTGGGTCAAATAAATATATTTATACCCATAAATTCGCAAGCGTATATACATATGTACAATATAGCTGTATGACTGCATGTGTGTGTGTGTATGTGTGCTATCGTCCGTATTTTGCGGTCCTTCTTTTCTTTGTAAACTTTCATTCTGTGTCCATTTGCTTTTGTTTTTGTTGTGTTGTTGAAAACTCACGCGCTTCTTTGAATTTTTTTGTGTGTGCTCTTTTGCTGCTGCTGCTGCTACTGGTGTTCCTCCTACCCACCCACATCGGCGAAACTAATTCAATTTATTTATAAATGTTCATTTATACTACTGCAAAAAGCCAAACAACAAACAAACGTCAATATGTCTTTAAACAAAATAAAAAAAATGCAAACAAAATAAATAAATAGATGTCAGCATGTGTGTGTGTGCATCGAGTGCTGTGTGTGTGTGTGACCTTCGTGCAATCATTTCGGTTGGTCGAGTGTTCCAACTAGAATCCAATCTCTTGCAATCTCTTCCATGCTGAATGCATCCACTCCCTTGAAAAAGGACTCGCCAAAAGAGCAGGAAACCCGTACCAGAAACGAGGTGGCAAAGCGAGGGCCGACAGAAAGTGTCGGGAAGTGACAATAAGAAAGTGGAACGAAAAGGCAAGTGCGGCGAATAAGAAGGAGTGGTTGGAGAGCATAAGGAAACAGCACGGAATCCATGTCAATTGGTGGTACTGTAATTGAATTGTAAGCGTGTCCAGGTGTCTGTCCATTTTTACATATGTTTGTTTTCTTGTGGCATGGGGATGCACTTTGCGCATAATGGAATTTCCTCTTCAGCAGCAACAAGCTTTTACGCAGTCCCTTTTAGCCATCCTCTTCCATTATACATATGTATGTACAAATGTCCAACAGTTAAAGATATACTTTGGCTGACAGTTGATAATGAGCTGATGATTCTCTCTCCACAATCTCTTTTGAACTCTTTTTGATCATCATATTTGAGCGGTATTTGATCCATTCTCTTTAGCCAAATCTAAAGAGGCTTTCTCTTATCCGTTTTACAGTTGCGAATGCACTGATTTGATTACCATGAGCGCTTCTCTGTCTCTCTCTTTCCGTTACAGCCATATTTAATTGTCGATTTGTTTCTCTTTCAATAGCAGTTACGGTTAAAAAAGTCCTTTTCCTCTCTGTGTTTACAATTCTTCTATATTCTTCAATAACCGTCTTTCTGTATGCAATTAGCTGTTATGTATATGTATTTTGTTGATATCCTTATAGTTTTTCCATAAAACTTCTGCCTAGTTTTTCCATAGAACATTAATGTACATCTTTGACTGATCATCAGCTCACTCTTTTCGCTATCTTTCGCTACCTCTCTCTCTCTTTCAGTTGACAAGAGCAAAGTCGCCAGCGCCACAAAGTGGAATCCCAGAGGCAGAACAGCCGCCGATCTGTGTTAATATAATATTTTAGCCACGACAAACACCACACACACAAACTCAACACAACAGCACACCCCGCAGAAGCTGAAGCATCAGCAGCAACCACAACCGCAAATGAAAACTACAGCCACAGATACAGATAAAGATAAAGATAAAGATACAACAAATTCGTTCTCTTTTAGCCAATAAGTCTAGTCAACAATTAGACCAAATGAGCACGCACCTCGCGACTAACAAGCAGCACAAACTAAGCCAAAAATAAAAGGAGAATAAACGCAGACACACTCCTACTACCCTCACATACACATAGACAGAGAGAGAGAGAGAGAGAGAGAGATAGCACAGATATATTGAGAATAGAGGAAACGTCTACTAATATAGAAGTGGGTGGGACAGGGAGGACAGACTGACCCTAGACAGACAGAAAAAGTGTGTGCTAGAAGGGGTAACCAATAGACAGAGCAAGGAGAAAGACAGATCTGCACTCATAAATAAAGGAAGACAGAGAGAGAGAGAGACTCCCACACACACACACACACACACACACACTGTACACGAGGCAGAAAACAAGAGAGTGAAATAGGCGTAAGAGAAGGAACTTCTCTTTAAGTTTAAGATCAGAACGGAAGAGAACAAATTCCATCAAGATGCGGGTCGTGGCCATGGTCAGTGGTGGCAAGGATAGCTGCTACAACATGATGCAATGCGTTGCTGAGGGCCATAAAATCGTTGCCCTGGCCAATCTCCATCCAAAGGACAGAGGTGAGTTCACAATGCCACATTTATATTTGTGCAATCTTTTATCAAGCAATGCATGCCCCCACAACTGATTATTCATTCACTGATACTACCTCCTCTCTATCTACTTGTTGCCTCATGCCCAGATGAGCTGGACAGCTTTATGTACCAGACAGTGGGCCACATGGGCATCGAGATACTGGCCAATGCCATGGGACTGCCCCTGTATCGGCGCGAGACCAAGGGCAAGAGCACACAGACGGGCAAACAGTATGTGCCCACAGACGATGACGAGGTGGAGGATCTCTACAGTCTGCTGGAGACATGCAAGGTGACTTATTGATTGATGGATTCAATGAGAATGAGTGGGGGGAGTGCACAGATTGCAGTTGCTAATTGACAGTACACGGGCTCCAAGAGCATAGACTAGGTCCAGGGCATGTACCGGAGGGATAAGCAATTGACGTTTGTTTAAGTATATCTGAAATTCCACTCTGTTAGTTTGTTTATCAGCAATTACTCCGAACTGGTGGATGGCACCTTTTGATTTCGTTTTGTAATTTGATTTTCTTTAGTTTTGCGAACAGCGGCAACCCATTGGGTAGCTAGCACCCCATGGATATCCAATGTCTCCTCTCTCTTTATTGTTTATTCCCCTACATTATTCGAGGGTGTAACTGTTGCAACTGCAACAACAATAGCAACAACAGATAGCAATAATTGGATGGAATGGAAGTCGCTTTTGAGGCTAATCTTATCGCGCTCGCTCTATTCGCGGGACTATCGCGCAAAACGTAGCCAAACTGTTGTCGTGCACGTGAACAGAAACACAAATATAAATAATACTAATAATAATAATAATTATAATATAGTATTATAGATAGTGGCAGTGGGCTGGTGGGGCAGACAATTGTTTGGCATTTTGTGATGCAACTAGTAAAAGTTTCTCTCTGTTTTGTTCCGCCCATTTAGCATGAACTTCAGGTGGACGCCGTGGCAGTGGGAGCCATCCTGTCGGACTATCAGCGCGTGCGCGTGGAGAATGTATGCAGCCGGCTTGGTCTGATATCGCTGGCCTACCTGTGGCGGAGAGACCAGACTGAGCTGCTGCAGGAGATGATCGACTGCCAGGTGCATGCCATTATTATAAAGGTAAGAATTGAATGGTGGCCGCTGGCACAGATCCTATTTCTCCATTCCGAACCCACCATCCGCTTGGTCGACAGGTGGCTGCCCTGGGACTGGTGCCGGACCGTCATCTGGGGAAATCGCTGAGGGAGATGCAGCCGCATTTGCTCAAGATGCGGGACAAGTACGGTCTGAATGTGTGCGGCGAGGGCGGTGAATACGAGACGTTCACGCTGGACTGTCCGCTCTTTCGGCAGCGCATCTCCGTGGAGGACATACAGACGATCATCAGCAGTGCGGATCCCATCTGCCCGGTGGGCTACATCAATTTCACGAAGCTTACACTACAGCCAAAGGAGCCGGGCAGCTCGTCCGGCGGCGGCGGCGGCTCCGGTGGTGGCAGCGGCACCGGCAGTGATGTGGTCTTTGTGAAGCGCTCCCTCGACTATATCAGCGACCTCAACGAGTCGACATACAGCGACCTGAGTGATCCGGATTTCAGCGAAACGGAACTGGAGCTGATTGAGAAGGAGACGCGTCTGCGGGAATCGCTCAGCCAGAACGAGCTGATATCGCGCAGCAACTCGTTCGGGCGCCACCTGGCCACGTCCGCCTCCTCGCCCATACCCATTGTCACGAAGAGCGCCAGCGTCGACGAGCCCATACCGACGGCCAATTCGGCAGCGGCCTCCACTGCATCGCTTATGCTGCTGACGGCGGCGGCATCGTTGGCCAATAATAATCAATCGGCCACATCGGCCAGTGCCCTGGGTTTGAGCGGCAGCTACGCGAGCAGCACCCAGGGCAATCCGCTCGGCAGCAGCACGGCCGCCGTATGCGGCTCGATGTCGCTGGCCATCTCCTCGCTTGGGCTGAGCGCTACCACATGCCACAATCCGTCTGGAGCTGCTGGCCCAGGGCCAGGACAAGGGACTGGGACAGGAGCTGTCATGACACAGCCGCCGAGTCCAATGAAATACGAGAGAGAGTTCCGTCCATTAGCGAACGAGGCCAGAGCGGCCATCAATGCCAAGGGCTGGATGTGGCTGGCCGGCATACAGGGTATCATATCAATCTCCTTTCCTATCTATCCACCCCACCCCACCGCGCCCCACACCCCCCATATCATGTCCCGCCATTCCGCCTTATCCTTCTTCTGGCTGAACCATTTGTGATTGCTAATCTGTTTCCGCTTCTTCTCCCCCGTCTCCCCTGGCACAGGCTGCGACTCTGAGGGCATGGAGCAGGGCATGCAGAGGGCACTCGACATATTGCAGACACTGTGCACAAGCAAGGGATACGACCTGCAGGATCTATGCTACATAACGCTCTATGTGCGCTCCATAGCCGAGTATCCGGCATTGAATCGCGTCTACCTGAAGGCCTTTGACTTTCACAACCCACCGACACGCGTCTGTGTCGAGTGTCCCCTTCCCGATGGCTGTCACGTGGTGATGGAGGCGATTGCCTATCGCCAGACAATCGGTCTGTCCAACACGGCCCATATGACCGTCGAGGAGCGGGATCGTGAGGGCGAGGACACGGCCGCTGCTCTTTTGAATGGACGCCGAAGCACGATGCATGTTCAGGGTATATCACACTGGGCGCCTGCCAATATCGGACCTTACAGTCAGTCCACAAGGGTGAGTCCAGTCCAGTTCTGTCCCCGCTTTGATCAATTAATAATGAAGCGGGGATATCCGCTTTCAGATTGGAGAAATCACATACATTTCGGGACAGATCGCCCTGGTGCCGGGCAGCATGACAATCATTGAGGGCGGAATACGACCGCAATGTAAGCTTACGCTGCGGCACATTAGTCGCATTGCCAAGGCCATGAATGCCCATGGGCAGCTGCGTGATGTGGTCCATGGCATTTGCTTTGTTACCCATCCCGCCTTCATTGGCGAGGCGCGACGCCAGTGGGAGCGGCGTACGACAAATGCCATCATGGACTACATCGTGCTGCCCGCCCTACCGAGGGAGGCGCTCGTCGAGTGGCAGGTCTGGGCACATACCCACAACGATCGGTTTGACTGTGAGTGTTTGCGTCTCTGTGCTGTCTCCTTCCTCTCCTCCTAATATCTGCAATTTTGTATTTAGATGAGGAAACTGGCTGTTCGGTTAGCGATTATACCATCTCGATACGTCGCCGCTGGAACTATGAGAACAATTGTGCGGCCATTGTCTGCTATGTGTCCACCGGCCTGGCCTCCTCCACCACGCAGCTAACGCAGCTGAGTGACGATATATTGGGCAACCATTGCCGCGTGGCGCAGTCCGTCAGTCCGGAGCACATGGATGAGATTTTGACGTACATTGTGAATCGTTTGCTCAAGGATTATCCCATTGCCAAGCTGAAGCAGGCACCAGCGCCGGCTGTCAGCGAGTCAGTTGGTGGCACACCGCCCTTAACGCCATCGCTGTCCGGTGGGGGGGATCAGCAGCAACAGCAGCAGCAACAGCAGCAACAGCATCAACAGCAGCAACAGCAGCAGCCGCAGCCGCAGCAGCAGCAGCAACAGCATCAGAAGCCAGCGATACACCTTAAACTATTTTATCAGGTGAACGCAGCCCCACCAACGGAGCTGCTGCTGCAGTCGCTGCATGATTTTCGGCTCAAGTGCCAGGATATGGCCTCCATTGTGTATACCGTGCTGCCGGCGTGCAGTCTGCACAACTTCAGTACGTTCCTGTCCATATGCGGTGTCAGGCATGAATAGGAATCGAGGGGGAGGAGTGGTAGTAGGATTAGATCGAATGAAAGTGGGTAAAGGAAACAATTTGCTGCCACCGCACTAAACAGAAATATAGATTATATATATACACGACTAAAATATAGATGTATATGTATGTATGTATATGTGCATGCATGTATGTATAAAGGATACGCATGTGTAAGCAGCTTGCCGTGTCGCTTGCTTCTTTTGGTTATACGGCGCATACCGCATGCTGTCTATGATGTATCTGCAACACACACACACTCACATATACCCAAAATTGTTTCGGACCAAACAGGAAAGCCACAAAACATGCTTGGAAATTGAATTGGGATAAAGGATCTATGCAACTCAAGAGTTTCAGCAATTAGCAAACAAAAAAAAAAAAACACATTCAAAGGATTCAAAAATTATTGTATGTACCAACAGAAAGGAAAGGAAAAAGCGCCACACACTTTTTGTGCACTCTTATTGCCCAGTCCAGGAACTGTAATTGTAATTGTAACTGTAACTGTAACTGTACTTCTTATATACATATATATACATAACGTATTAACTACTGATCGTTTTTCGATGTGCTTTTTCCGCCCCCCCCCCCCCCCATGCCCGCACCTCCTCCCTTGTGCTCCAACTTTTATATATATATATATATATACATATATATGTACATGTGTGCGTATACCATCAAGAATCCTTTTCTATAACTCATTTTCAATTAGCAAAACAACAAAAAAAAACAACAACCTTTTTGACCAAAAAGAAAAAACAATTTAACATAAAAAATAAGAAGAAAGAATAAGAAAAATAATTATATGTACGAAGATATTGTCGTTGAGCTTTAAAGAAGAACTATTTCTATATATGCATATAATGTGTGGCTGGCTGGTGGACACCCCCACCTACACCTCCACCCCCATCCACTTTGACTATCCCATATAATATTTGTCCAGTACAAAAAAAAACAAAAAGAAAAAAAAGAGGAGACTCGCGCGAATCAAGCAAACAATTTGCCATAGATAAATTACATTTTGTTACACTCTTTTTTTTTGTACACATACAAACATAGAAAACATACAATTCATATACAATATATTATCATTATACGATTAGATACCAAAATTAACGAATAGAGATTATTGAATGTGTTTTCTTGCGGCCATAGCTATAGCTTGTCCCTGCACTCTCCCCACGGAAAAAAAACCGAGACTAAAACGATAAGAAAAGAAAAGCAAAGAAAACTGAATGATATGATACGCCCCCTCCTCACACACACACACACAAAGTAATGGTAATGGTAATGATAATGGTTTTGGGGTTTTTGGGGGAACCCTGAGCAGAGCTTCACAGCAGATACTTTTCTGGCCAAGAGGTGGGCGATAGACGGATGCTGATTCGTCATTGGTCTATGATTATTACATGATCTATGTATTGTTATGAACAAATATATTGATATTGATTGAGTGTCATTACAAAAGTCGAGAAAAACCAAAGAAATTCTCAGCGTTTTATTTGTGGGCGCACGGCATATTTCCAGAAAACTCCACAGGTGCTCTGGCACTTTCGTGAATGTTCAAGAGCATTCCCAGAGACAAGCTAGCCATCCGCAGCGTTTATCGCTTCAAAAACATATGCGAATTATTCTGCACTGATAATGAATGTGCAGGCTCTGCACTTTAAATGAAACGGAAAGCCTGAAAACTTTACAATTTCTGGAAATATCGAAATCAATTCAAAGACTTTAAAATTTTGTTTAATGGAAAAATAAGTTTCTAGGTTTTTCAGAAAGAACTTCCTTTGCTCATGATATTTCTGAATATTTAGCGCATATTGAGAGGTAAAAATTCAATGAAAAAGGACTATACATTTTCAGAATTGAATGGAAGTTGCTTGATTGTTCATCCCAATTCCTGGGATATTTCCCTTATTCTATTCCAAGACATTTTTGAAATTTCCCCAAAAGGTCCCATTTTGTATGTTAGCGCTAAATAGCATTACGCTGCCCACAAAGTACCGGTAAATACACATATACTATATGTATGTTGTCTAGCCGGTGCCTGACAACAATTCCATTTAAATGGTAAACATCATCGTAGGATGAAATTTGGGCAATGTACACGTCAGTAATGGCGAGTGCCTGTCAGAGTCTTGCCAACGGTAAACGGATATTTGCATCAGGCAAACATCGGTTTCACCTCCATTTGCCACCCAAATCACAGCCAGCCATCCAACCGCTCTCCAATCCTCTCGAACTATTCGAAACGGAAAATGTTTGGCTAAACATCGCTCTCTCACATTTGTGCTCAATGGCGAACTTTCCAGTGGGTGGGGCGCAGACGATGTCGCCGTCGCCGTAGCCGCCAATCACAGCTGCTGCATGCACTGACGTGTCGCACCACGTCATTGTGGCGTCGCATAAATAGCCCCGCTCGCTGAGAGCGAGAATCAGTTTCAAAACAAACGTCAGCGGAAAACAAGATTTAGCACAAGAGACAAAAGACGCGACATAAACGATCCATTGGAATCACATAAATAGTGCTATCAAAATACAAGAGAATTCCAAATAAACAAAAGAAAACTGTGACTAAATCATACCATTTACAAACAAAACACAATTCCATTAATCATACGCAACCAAGCCAAAAAGACAACAAAGAATATTCCACTTGCAAGGGGATCGCAAAAAAGTGAAAATTTATTTACAATATTTTTTTTTGTGTGCAGCAATAAGTTTAAGTTAGAAAAAGTAAGTACAAGTAAAGGCGGTGAAATTATAATTATTTTGAAAATCAGTTTGTACAAATTCCAATTCCGTTCTCCAATACTGATTTACGTCGATAACAAGCACTGACGTGGCCCAAAGTTTTATGTGTGTTGTGTGTTCATGTGTGTGCCGGTGTAGAAGGTTGGCACAGTAGTCAGGCATCAAGTATGTTTCAATACTCAATAATGAACTGAATAGCGTAAATTTATAGCAACTAGCGACTTTCACACCGTAAAATTGTTCAAATATTTCAAAGTAAATTGTAAATATATGTATAGCGATACTATTTCATCATCCCTAGCCGGTAATGGCGAACTATCGATGGCATACTTCAGTTTTCGATACAACATAATTTAAACAAATCGGAATACCAAACAAATAATATTTTGTTTGTTTTGTTTTGGCAAAGAGAAAGGAATAAGATTTCACAAACATAATTACTTTCCGTGGTTTACCTAACAATGTTTACCTCAGTATATATCTAGGTATTTTGGGCTCATACTTGGCACACAAAATTTCCCAGCGCGGACATTTTAAAACTGGTTTAAAAAGTATAGTTGGGAAATTTTAGACAGAACTAATAATAACAAATTTCATTAATGGTCTGTGAAACAGCCTGTTAAACTGACTTTGAACGATTTTATAATAAATAGGGTATGGATAGTTACAGTGTATTTACCATGTAAAAAAGGACATATTTTTGTGAATTCTTTTTTACATCATTAACAAAACAATAAAGAGAGCTAATCGTGTAGAAAATGGAAGGGTAAACCATAAGTGCAGTGCTGTTCAATGTGAAACAGAACTTCAAAATTGGTAAATATGATATTCATCGGTATTTTTTTTAATCATATGGTGTATTCGCTATATTCTCGGTATCGGTATATTATATCGATAACTACTCTGTCAAACTGTTCATACAAGATATTTCGAGAAATAGAGTTCAGTTCAAATTTTAAGCGAAAATCATTGAAATGTAAGTGTTAAAATTGCCATTTCCCAGTGCGAATACTAGATAAGTTCAATAGGAACAGGGCTTACAATAAAAGAGCTATTGCAGTTGCAGGGCGGACAACTGCAATTCTGCCGCCATGTTGGCAAAAGGTGGCCCTGGCCCCTAAAAAAAATTGCCACAACAGCAGCCTACAGGAAAGCCAACACGTGCCCACGAATATTATATCCAAGAAAAAGGCAAAGCTTGTCTTTGGTTTCATTGCAACGTATGCAATTAACATCAACATCTTTTTCCATTCTTCTCCGGCACCATGACGTGTTCCATTCCTGACCGTGCTGTGCATAATTAACCAATTTTATGCGCAAAGCCGCGAATAGGCCGGCCTTAGTCTTCAGTTGGTGACGAATAAATTTCATTAGCATTAGTTATTAACAAATATGCCGCAAAGTTCATTCACATTTTGCGTTGTTCACTCGTGCCGTGCACTCTTGGGCATGGCTGGGAGCTCACCAGTCACGGTCGGCCCCCAACTGTTCCTATGTACCATTTTCTCCTCAATTGTTTTACCCAAACTCCTGTGATCTGGCTACTGTAATCTCAATCAATTTCCTTCAAAAAATAAGTATAAATTGTAATATTAATATTTGATCTGAATGGACTAGAGCGCTTGCGCTAACTATCGTTGTATCTGTCGCTCCTTCTTCTTCTGTCTGGCTGAGTTGTGTGCGTCGATGCATGTACACATGTGTGGGTGTGTATGCCATTCAATCAGCTTTATACACGTCATTTATAGCAGATTTAAAGTTTCCTCCGCACATTGTGATCCGGCTCTCTCTTTGGTAAAGTACACGTCAGTGAAAAAATAGAAGCACAAAAATGTGTAGATAAAGCAGTGTGTGAGAGAGCGTGAGAGTAATAATTAAACAGCTGTGCAAATTCATTTTGTTAGGGGCTCTTGCCGGCTCTGCCGCCACAGAGCTTTCACCATCAGAATGTGCGAGTGTGTTTGTTAGTGCACATACATACATACATAAATACTTTTGTACAAAGTTCTTATGGCATACTGTTTATAGAAGAATACAAAAAAAACCAGTTTTACGCTTTCTTTGTTGCTTTCGCCACACACTAAGAGCCGGCTACTACTCTCCCACTCTATCTCTCTCTCTCTCTCTCTCTCTCTCTCTGTCAGCCTTCGCTTGGAGATTAAGCAACAGAAAGAACCAGAAAAATGTTACACGTATACAAAAAATTCGCCCCCCAATGTTACTGCGCTGCTTGCGTTGACGTTGGCGTCGGTCAATGTCAGTGCCGGCAGCAGCGAGGGGCAACACACGTCTTGAGCAGCGTTTTACAGTTTACAGTTGTTGGCCAGTTAGCATCTGAAGTAGACGTGTGTGTCTTGTTAATAAGAACTTCCATCGCTCGAAACATTTCAGGTAGAGACAAAAGCCAATTGTGCCATATTCGAAGTGAACCATAAATTCTTATAGGCCCGGCACTGAGGTCGTCACTCAGTGCTTAAGTAGGACACTTAACGGTACCTGTTGAAACTTGTTGAAATCATCGACATCGACGTCAGCAATTTTGTTCTCTCTCTCTTCTATCACTGTTCCTAGTGTGTGTTTTTGTGTGTGTGTATGTGTGCCATCTAGTCGGTGTGTTGACGTGTACAAAAGTCAAGCTTTAGGCAATTATCGAAATAAATACTAATCTTAAATTATTTTCACTCTCTCTTGCTTTCAGTTTATTTTGAAGAATCTTCAAGATGAGGTTATGTATATTACTGGCTGTGGTGGCCTTTGTCGGCCTCTCGCTGGGTGAGGAGAAGAAAGAGAAGGACAAGGAACTGGGCACCGTCATTGGAATTGATCTGGGAACCACATACTCTTGGTAGGTATTCCTATTCATCTTAAAAGCCAAACCCCTCTCTTTATTTAACCACTCCCATTCCAATCGATCGGTACTTATGGTCTTCTCTTTTCCCTTTCCACTTATGCAGCGTTGGCGTTTACAAGAATGGACGCGTTGAGATCATTGCCAACGATCAGGGCAACCGTATCACTCCCTCATATGTGGCCTTCACTGCCGACGGCGAGCGTCTAATTGGTGACGCCGCCAAGAACCAGTTGACGACAAATCCCGAGAACACAGTCTTCGATGCCAAGCGCCTGATCGGTCGCGAATGGTCGGACACAAATGTGCAGCACGACATTAAGTTCTTCCCCTTCAAGGTGGTCGAGAAGAACTCAAAGCCCCACATCAGCGTGGACACGTCGCAGGGCGCCAAGGTGTTCGCCCCCGAGGAGATCTCTGCCATGGTCCTCGGTAAGATGAAGGAAACTGCCGAGGCTTATCTCGGCAAAAAGGTCACCCACGCCGTCGTCACAGTGCCGGCCTACTTCAACGATGCCCAGCGTCAAGCCACCAAGGATGCTGGCGTCATTGCCGGCCTCAATGTTATGCGCATCATCAACGAGCCGACTGCCGCTGCCATTGCTTACGGTCTCGATAAGAGGGAGGGCGAGAAGAATGTGCTGGTGTTCGATCTGGGTGGCGGTACCTTCGATGTTTCCCTGTTGACCATCGATAACGGCGTGTTCGAGGTGGTGGCCACCAACGGTGACACTCATTTGGGAGGTGAGGACTTCGATCAGCGCGTGATGGACCACTTCATCAAGCTGTACAAGAAGAAAAAGGGCAAGGACATCCGCAAAGACAACCGTGCCGTGCAGAAGTTGCGTCGTGAGGTCGAGAAGGCCAAGCGCGCCCTGTCCGGCTCCCACCAAGTGCGCATCGAAATCGAGTCCTTCTTCGAAGGCGACGACTTCTCCGAGACTCTGACCCGTGCCAAGTTTGAGGAGCTCAACCTGGATCTGTTCCGCTCCACCCTGAAGCCCGTGCAGAAGGTGCTCGAGGATGCCGACATGAACAAGAAGGACGTAAACGAAATTGTGCTGGTCGGTGGTTCCACTCGTATCCCCAAGGTCCAGCAACTGGTCAAAGACTTCTTTGGCGGCAAGGAACCCTCTCGAGGCATCAATCCCGATGAGGCAGTGGCCTATGGTGCCGCCGTCCAGGCTGGCGTACTCTCTGGCGAACAGGACACAGATGCTATCGTTCTGCTTGATGTCAACCCACTGACCATGGGCATCGAGACCGTTGGTGGTGTGATGACTAAACTGATTCCCCGCAACACCGTGATCCCCACCAAGAAGTCTCAGGTATTCTCGACCGCTTCGGACAACCAGCACACCGTTACCATTCAGGTTTACGAGGGCGAGCGCCCCATGACCAAGGACAACCATCTTTTGGGCAAATTCGATCTGACTGGAATTCCACCAGCACCACGCGGCATTCCTCAGATCGAGGTGTCGTTCGAGATTGACGCCAACGGAATCCTGCAGGTTAGTGCGGAGGATAAGGGCACCGGCAACAAGGAGAAGATTGTCATCACCAACGACCAGAACCGCCTGACTCCCGAGGACATTGATCGCATGATCCACGATGCTGAGAAATTCGCCGATGAGGATAAGAAACTTAAGGAGCGCGTTGAGACTCGCAACGAGCTGGAGTCCTATGCCTATAGCCTGAAAAACCAGATCGGCGACAAGGAAAAGCTGGGCGCCAAGCTGAGCGACGAAGAGAAGACCAAGCTGGAATCGGCCATCGATGAGTCGATCAAGTGGCTGGAGCAGAACCCCGATGCCGATCCAGAGGAATACAAGAAGCAGAAGAAAGACCTTGAGGCCATTGTCCAGCCGGTGATTGCCAAGCTCTATCAGGGCACCGGCGGTGCTCCACCTCCAGAGGGCGGCGATGATGCCGATCTCAAGGATGAGCTGTAAGGCGGCCGAAACGTCCCCCGCCTCCACCACCACCACGATGGATAGAAGATCATTTCAGACTGATAACACAATTATGTAACTAAACAACAACAACCACAAAGAAAACAACAACCAGAATGAACAGCAACAAGTACTACTACTATTATTACACCCGGCCGACACCACACCCGCCCCCGCCCACAAGCATCAATTCGACCTTTAAGGAAATTTCCAAAATTAACTTTTACTATTTTGTTTATTTGTTCTAAGCTCTAAAATTTTGAGTATCTGCTTCTTTTTTTTTTTGTCGAAAAGTAAGAAATGTAATCAGGATTCCTGTTTGTTTCCTCGCATTCCGTGTCGCAGACCCGCGAACCCCTCTCCAACCCATCCGTAATTATGTAAAACTGTACATTTTTTTAATATACATATAGACATACAAACACATAACTGTAAACACCGGAAATCGTCACAGAGATTGAGAGGGGTGAGGATAGGTAAAGCAAATGAAAAATATGTTATATGTATAAGAGAGAAAGAGAGAGGAAACGAGAAACGAGGCCGAAGCGACGAATGAAAAGAGAGCTGCGGGGCTGGCGATAAGCAAAATAATTCGAAAACAATGCAAAAAGAATATAAAAATAAATATATAAAAGAAAGATAAAACCGTAGCAGCAGCCGCAGGATGCCACAGCAAAAACACCAACCAGCAGCAGCCAGGCAATAGCAGCAACATAATGGATTCTTCGATTTTACGAAGAACTTTCTAATTTATTTAAAAATAAAATAAAAAAATTGAAAAAGTAACAATCATCGATTAATTCTCTTTACTGGCGATCATGGGATCGGGATCCAAGGGTACCAGCACTGGGGCATCCATAGCAGGTTCTATGAGACATGTCCCCAAAGCCGTGACAAAACCGCAAAGATCATTTTTGACGAGAAATACTTACTAAATTTGTCAAAAATTAGAAATCTTAAATAAGATTGAGCTTACCATTACAAAAAAAGTTTTTAAATGGTTAAGTTGAAAAAAATTAAATATTGGTGGCTTCTCAATTTTCGTTTGGTATATTTTCAGGTGAAGCCATATAGAAAATCCTTTTATACGAAATTAAAGGTCACCCACTTAACTATATTTGAACTATTTTTTGTATGTCTACGCTGTAGATTACGGGCGAACTTTCGGGTTTCTGGCCAATTGGCTCAGGAACAGGCAAGAACTAATCTAATACCTACGATTAAATTCAAATAAATATATTTTTATTGATTTTTTGTTTTCATCATTTTATTTTTGTCTTCTTTGTTTTCACCTCATCAATATTCTTCTCTATCGGATTTCATCTCTCATTTCCTTGCGCATCAACTCAAGAGCTCTTTGCTATATAATTCTTGCGCTATCGGCATCTCTCTCTCTCTGTCTGGTAAACGCTCGACTTTTCTTATTGGTTAGTGTTCGTTCCTCCTCCTCCTCATAACTTTCTTCATTGTTTTTTTTTTGTTTTGTTTTTTAATCTTAATTATTTCTTAAATACATTAAAAAAATACATAAAATATTTTGTTGGTTTTTTGTTGTTGTTGTTGTTGTTGGTTTTTCCGTTTGTTGGTTGTTGGTTGGATTTGTTGGTTTTAAATATGTATTGTATGTATGTGTGTGTATATATGTATATATAAATAAGCTAACAGTATATTGTTTATATGTTTATGTTGTATATGTATTTTATATATGTAAGTATGCACTCTCGGATCTCGAAAGAAATAGGGTAACCCTATCTACACATATATTTTTTTTTACTTTTTCTCTATATAGAATTCGGCTCACGATCAGTTTTCTTGTTTTTATTTTAATTATTTGTTTAGGTTTTGTTGGTTGCGGGTGGCGTTTTTTTTTTAACTTTGTGGCTGTAATAATTCCAATGTTTCGATCAGCATGGGGCTAGTTTTTTTTTTAGTTTTAGTTTTAAGTTTTTTGATTACTAGAAGACAAAGCGGTAAACGTGAACGGTTACGGGTGGGGAGTAGCGGGGAATTGGGATGGGAATCAGTAGAAGGAAAAGGATATGGGTAAGGAACTGGCAGAAGAAGACGCATGGGGAGACAGAGAGGACAGTGAGGTGGGTTTTATCCGGTCCGGCCACTTCTTGACTAAATAATTTGTTTGTTTTAAAAACTATTCTAAACTTGTTTAGCCGCCCTTCACTTATTAAATAAAATGCAAAGAATAAAGTTGAATGCGCTCCATGTCCTATAGGTCGTCGGAAATAGGTCTGTCTGTGAGTGTGTATTATCGATCACTTTAATCGATAAGCGATATCCAGCGTTGTTTTGTATGTTTGGATGTTGGTCCATGTCCTCGTGTTGTGTTTTTTGTGGGTGTGTGTGTGTGTGTGTGTGTGTGGGGGGGGGGGGTGTGTGTTTGTGTAAAGTGGGGGATGGTAAGGGTCCTTGTTAACGTTTTCTCTTTAATTTATTTTACTATGCATCCACAATTTAACGATGATTTAGTTTGTTGTTGGTTTTTTGTTGTTGTGGGCGTGTGGATCGTGAGTGTGTGTTGAATGTGTGGTATGCTTGGTATCGGCTCTCTGCTGGACTGTTGCTTGTTTGGGGCTGCACTGCTTGGATCTTGGGATGCGCTTAGATGCGCTTTGGAATCGTATCGATGGCATTATTCTCAGGCTCTTCGTCCTTGGGTGGCTGACCACGTTGCTATCGTTTTACCATCGAATCGGAAAGAAGACCATCGTTATCATTATCAGATCGGGTCATATTGGATCAGAGAGCGAACCACACACACACACACAAAACACATTGGAAGAGAGAGAGAGAGAGAGAGAAGAAAGTAAAAAAGAAAGCAGAAGATAAAGAGAATGTATATAAATGTGATCAAAACACACACATCTAAATATCAATCAATGAATCAGAGGTATATATGTTATATATGTAGGTAGTATGTATGTATGTTGCATGTACATATGTATGAAAGTTTATATCGAGAATCATAATAGTAGGGTTGGCATACAACCAACGAAAAATGTTTTTTTGTTGTTTTTGATAAATTGCAGGATAACGGATGTGGGAGGATCGGTTCCCAAAAACAGGAGATTTAACTCATTCGATTCGAAGCTTGGAGCAACCGTCTAGTATTGTGTGTGTGTGTGTGGGGGTGTGGGTGTGTGTCTTTCTGTACTATCATCTGTCCGTTATTCGGTTTTAGGTTTTACACAAATGTTGTTTGGTGGGGTATGCTTTGCTTTGGGGTACCACTTATATTGTAGATGTATGTTTATAGTATATCCCCCTCCACCAAATGGCAGGGCAAACCAGGCAGTATGCAGTGTGTGTGAGACGAGGTGTGCTAGGGTATGATTTACGTATGATTTTTTATATTTTTAAGGCCCAGCCACTGGATAAATTTAATATAGTACAATGCACAAGAGCAATAGTTAAAGTATGTTTAGCAGATTTATTTTATTTATCAAACAATTATTATTATTATTATTTTTTATCTGTTCGGATTTCACATTCGCATTCGGTTTGATTGGGCCAGAGGGAAAGCGGGATGTAAGAAAAAAAACGGTACTTTCTATATGTGGGCGAGCAGTACAGTGTACAGTACTGGTTGGTGCTGCAGCAGCCAGTTTTTCTTCCCTGCTGTCTGTCCGTCCGACCATCGTACTGTTGGCCGTGCCGTTAGAGTGAAATGTCATTAGTGTGGCAGGGCACTGCGCTAGCGTCGTCGTTGCTTGTGTTTTGAAATTGGTGCAAGTGAGTTTTATAGATTAACAGTTAAATAGGTGTGTTCATGTACTGATGGAAAAAGTGTGATATGGAGAGAGAGAGAGAGAGAGAGAGAGAGAGAGTAGGAGTAGGAGTAGGATTAGTGTCACGCACAACGACGATCACTCAGCCTCAGCCTCGGGGTCGGGACGACTTAGGATCTCCTGACAGAGTGCAATATAGTCCTAGATACAGTCGTAGTAGATTCATAGCATAGTGGGCATGAAAAAAGTGAAAATAAATTAAAAGTAAAGCAAAAAGGAACATCAAACATGGAACATGAAACATTGAGCATGGCACACGACACGCGACATGGAACAGTCCCTTGAAACACTTCGATTCGATTTAGCTCAAGCATGGATGGGATATGGCGGCATCGTATAATGGATTATGAGATTGTGGTGAGGGAGGCGATGGGGAAGAGATTGGCAAAATGATAGACTGTGATTTGTATTAAATATCAGTTTCGTTTTTATTTTTAGTTATTGTTATTATTACTTTTGTTCTCCATTATATTCATTTTCTTGTTGTTTCGTCTACATCATTATCTTCTATCTTCTATCTTTCGTTCACATCGATCATTTATTAATTGTAAACAGTTTTCTGCAATCTCACATTAAATTATCAACGCTCCTCGGCACTCTTTCGATCTCTATATAGATTCTCATATACATATCTATATATAAATATATGTATATGCATATGTAGATATATACATACATATATGTACATACTATATATTATATAATTAATTCCTAATTTGCTTAAAAAAAGTTTCTCAATTTATTGTATAGGTGTTTTTGTTTACTCTTTTTTTTTTGTCGTTCGTTTGTTTTGTTTCGCAACTTCTTCTTTTTTATAATAATTAATCGTTACGCAAATATTAATATTTCATGTCTTAACAGAAAAAAAAATAAAAAAAAATTATACAATTATATATTTGTAGGTATTATTACGTTTTGGCAGATTACAAAATGCAATGCAATATTCAAATTCAAATTCCAATTCAAATTCTTTTCAACAATAGTACAATTCTGAAGTTCTCTGCGAGTACAGGAAATGCGTTTAGAATGTATAAAAACAGAAGAAACACGATGGCGCGGGCGTTTGGGTGTTTGGATTTTGCAACTATTCTGAAAATTTTGGACCCTCTTACAGAACTAAAACTAAACTGGTGGTGGTTGATGTGGCGGTGGCAACACAACACTTTCCTCTACTTGTACAATAACTAGAACAAGGTCAAACAACCATTTACTGGGGGAAAAACTCTACGAGTACACATTACACTACTGATCGCAGTACACACTCCGCACAAGCGGGTGCCTTTATTTCGGTATATTGTTAAGCGCTTCATTCTCTCTTTCTCTTACTCTTTCAGTTTTGATTGATTGTTTGGTTTTCAATTGTTTGCGATTATAATTGTTATAAAGGTATTATTATTATTGCTTTTGCGATGAATAAGGCAACACTTGCCGCAGCCCACAGTGTTTCCGCATGGAAGTTTGTCTCCTTTTCTTGTTTGTTTGAGAATGTTGCGGATTTGCTTTTGTGCTTTGCTATGTGTGTGTTGTGTATTTATGTGTGGGTTATGTTTATGTTTTATGTGTGTTAAGGATCTGTGCAGTGGCTGCTCTCTGCTCTTTGTTTCCGCTACTACTACCAGTTGGATCTCCCTCTCTCACTTTATTTCTCTCTGTCTCTCGCTGTTACCTGCTGACTCTCTATTTACTCTTGGGGTATCTTCATCTAGTAAATCTTCATCTTGGAAATATTTTTCTTGGGGACCCCCTGTGCTGAATTCCGACACTGTGAAATTTGACATGAAGGGTGTGTACGTATCGAATTCGATTACTTAATTTTTCCTGTTCTGATCAATCTTATTCAGCAAAGAGCACACTCAACAGGGCTATTGAGATGGCCCGTTTTACTCTAAAAACGATAACGATGAAAGAGAAAAACAATCCGTTGGAGATTACATTGGACCTACACATGCTGCTGCTTCTGCTGCTGCTTCTGTTGGAGCCGGAGCCGGAGCCACTGAGCTCTTTTCCGCCATTGAAATGTGTGACGAGAGGGATGACCATGTATCGGATTCGTCAACATAATTTTGGGCATAATAGCATGCGGAACACATGGTGTGCGGTGTGTCTGGGCGTGTCCCGTCTTGATTGTTGTTTTTGGTCGATTCTTGGGAATTCTTGAGTTCTATGTGCTATGGGGTGTAGGTTGGGAGTTTGGGGGATTAGGAGGCATTTATACAGGATTATCATTAATAATTCATTTATCAATGCGTCTAAATATGTAGTCTTTTTGTTACTTTTGTGTCTGTGGCTAAGTGTGTGGTGTTGTTGTGTGTGTCTGTGAGTTATTATTATTGCTGTTTTTGCATTGTTATCTGGAAGTACTACGTTTCTCATATATATCGTTGTATATCGCTAATGTTAATTACTCATTTTTCCCATTTAATCATCATTCTATCATTCTATATATCTATCTTGCTCATTCTCATACTCGTTCTATTGCTCATATTTACTGTAGGTGCGTTTGTGTGTTCGCATATGACCAGTGTTGTGAAATGCCAAGGCGTGAATATCATACAAAACGCACAAAACATACATACATACATCCGAATGACAGAAGAATAACACACACAATGCTACAGTACAGTACAGGACAAACATATTTTAAATAAACAAAATCAGTTATTTATTACTTAGCCAAACGCATATGCAATACATGTACGGTGTGGTTTTGTGCTGATTTTGGTTATGTTCACTTCTATGTATAGTAGTGTTAGGGTATGGCTATATGCATGTGTGTGCATGTAGGCATATGTATGTAGTTATGCATTTTAGAGCGCAGAGCCAGTGTTTTTTTATACTTATGCTAAAATAAAAACCTAACATAAAACATAAAAACATATCCTATACATATGTTTAGTTCCCATTCAAATCTGACAAAGAAAATATATACACACATACATATGTATATCGCTGATAAAAACCTAATCAAATTTAATTTGTTTTTTTTTTTTGTAACGTGAACTAAGTGTGATTGCATGAGGAGTTTGGTCTTCAGTGTCCCAGTGACTGATGATGGAAAAACTGTATAATGAATAAGTGAAATCTGCATATGACGGAACGAGCGTGCGTGCCTGTCTGGTGTACCTCACATCATATCATTTCCGCACACGTTTTGACTCATAATTGCAGTTATTCTTCTCTACTAGACACTGTTTCCTTGTGTTATTTGTTAATACATTCTACTAATCGTTCGCGTTTTTGTTGTCAGTTTTGTTGGTTTTCAATCAATATAAACGCAATTGGATTCTTTGCTCCTGGCGCTCAAAACCTCTCAGTACAGAAGTTGTTCTTGTCTCTCTCTCTCTTCTTTCCACTTTTATCTTATTCTCTGCAATTCTACCATGTCTCTCAGTGTGCCGTGTTGTTGTTCTTGTTGTCTATTGGTCTTCCCGTTGCAAACTATTTTTATACCCGGTACTCGAAGAGTAACTAGGGTATATTGTATTTGTGTGAATAACGGTTGTATGTAACGCACAGAAGGAAACGTTTCCGTCCCCATAAAGTATATATATTCTTGATCAGCATCAATAGCCGAGTCTGTCTGTCTGTCTTGTTTGTTTGCTAGTTATCAGCGACTATAAGAGCTAGAGCCACCAAATTTTGCATCCAACCTGTTATATGCTCACACAAATGCTCCCAAATCTACAATTTTGAAGATAAAAGAAAACTAAAAACGCCGTTCCGTAGGGAATGGCCATATCTATCAGATCACCAATGGGATCCGATTGGATCAGTATTATAGCCAGAATGAAGATATTAATTTGCAATGGCTAAACCCACCCTGTCCAGCAGCTTTTGTTGTTCTTTTCACATTCTCTCATTCACACTCTGCTTCACTCGGCCTCTGCCGTCAGTCTGCCTCTGCCGACTTTTAACCCACCCCGTCCCGCTGCTTATATTTGTTTTTTTTTGTGTGCGGGCGCTGCCTCTGCCACTGCCGCGAGTCTGCAGTGTGTGGGTCTAGGGAAGGGCGGCGAGCTAAAGGAGCGTGTTGGTGTGAGAAGTGTTGTAGATGTAGATGACAGTTGAAGACAAAATTGAAAATTTTACAAAACACCTCTAAGATGCAGATGTAGTACTGAGTGCCGGGTATAAAAGTTGTGACGCGTAAGAAGCGTCTCACATGTCCCTTCTCGTTTGCTATATTTTGTTTCGTATTTTTTTTGTGGTTTTTAATTTTGTTTTGTTTTTCAGATTTTATTTGTTTGTATATGCAATTGAATGGATTGTTGTTGTTTGTTGTTGGTGTAGTTCTTGTGTGTTGTTGTTTGTTGGTTGGTTGAAGGTGCGTATATGCGTGTGTTGTTGTTTTTGTGTTGTTTGAATTAGTTTTTCTACACACACAATGTTAGATTCGATCGAACAGATCGTTCGGTTGCAGATCGAACATAGAGGAGATTGGTTGACCGACAAGGGGATCGATCGTGATCGGTTGTCGTTCGGATTTTGTGGATTTATGACCATTAGGTGGGTTTTTTTTCGATTAAATTGGTTGTTTTTTTTTTTTTTTTGTTTGTTGTTTGGTGGACGTATGTTTGGGGAGAGAAAACAAATATAAAAAAAGATATAATATATATATATATATAGTTTATAGTTGACGCTTAGTTCAGATATAGTTTGTACTTATGAAGTATGGTATAGGTATTATGGAATTCTCTGGTGTTAAAAGAAGTGAGGATTTTAGTCATTAAGAAGCCAACGAAAGAACACAAAAAAAAAACCAGGAACCGCAACTGTTTTAAGTTTTAAAATAAAAATTGCAATCTAAAAATTATGTTCAAATTGTTTATTTGCAAGTTACAAATAACACTTTTTTTCAATGGAAATCAGAAGTAAGGCTTGTTTTCAATAAATATTTTTAATGATACTAATAAGAGTTCTTTGTGCCTTTTTTAATAAAAATAAAAGTTATTTTAATTTTGTCCTTCAAAATTTAAAATAATATTTATTCCGTAACTTTTATTTTAAAAATCAAAAATAAAAGGTAAATTGGTTATCCTTTGAGCCGAGTGGTGTATAATCATAAATGTATACACTTTCCTGATTAATGAATATTAAATAATCACAAATAACTCTTTTCAGTAGTTTTAAAAATAGTAATTTAAATATCTTACTTTTTATTTATATTTATAATATCAAAAATTAGAATAAAAAATGATTTATAATATATAAATCGTAAATAGAAATTGTTGGCTGGACATAGCTAATTATGTGTGAAATGTATTTCCTGCACATTGATTTATTTATTTACAATTTGCATTTAGAACTCTTAATTGCGGTCCCTGCAACAAACTAAGTAGTTATGAATTGATCGTTTTAGAATTTGTGTGTAAATTATTGTGAGAATAATATAAAGCTAGTTAAGGTTTTAAATTTACCGCTCGTAGTGGCATTTTGAAATTGGCTGCTGCCTGCAGCTGAATTTGATAAGCTAAGCTGTGAATTTTAAAGCCATACAGCCTGTTTTTTGTTGATTGGTTGGTTTGCATTGGTTTTGCAAATTTCCATTCGGGAGGAAACGCATCAAGATATAGAGGAGAAGAATTCATAATCAAATTATTTGAATGGCTTTTGTCATTAGATTGCTGCATGGGCAACTGACGTGGCGGACAACAAGACTCACCGTGGAACAAATTGGTTAGTAGGACGCTTGGGCCGATACTCGGGATGCACCATGAAGAGCATGTGTGGAAATCCAGTACCAAAGTAGGCGCCGTCAGTGTGATGATGACGTGACGATTTTGGTGTATAGACATCAATGCACTTTGGGCAATAGGTCTTCACCATTGCCTCACCGGGTATGTCCGAAAGGCCTGAAACACAAGAAATAGGTTTCAAGATTAGTTATTCGATATCGGGAATGTCAGGATCAAGTTAATAAAAAACAAAAATGGTTATCTGCATAGTTGTAATGTTTGAATTGGTGACACATCTGCATATCTGGATAATCGCGAGACTGGCTCTTAGCCAGCAGAAGGCAAGTCTCAAATGACATTTAATCATTTGATTCCCATTTTCTGGATGGCAGCCGCTTGTTTGATGATTCACATTGGGATCGGATTTTTGTATAATTAAGAGCCAGACTTGGCTCAAGTACGGGCCTTGCAAAAAATAAATAAAGATTGTCGCGACATTTGAGACCATTGATAAATGATCGGGCAGACTGGCACTCACAAATGTTAATATACACAAACCATTCAAGAGGGGCCTAGCAATGACAATTCAGCGAAAAGCTAAAAGGAGCATATCTTCAAATAGAAGGGAATCCATTTTGGGATGGTAATTCGATGCAATTATCGATGATTCAGCAGCAAGAAAAATAATAGTGGAAGGGCGCAACCAATTGGCTAGACATTTGGTGCTTCAAATATGCATATTCAGCAGAAAAAAACACGTATTGGAGGGATATTTGAGGGCGCCCATAAAGCGCTCAAGGATCGAATGGGGGGAGTGACAATGATTGGATGGTACTACATACCCAAAGGCAACATTGGCTGGCTTTCACAGTAGACACGTGGGCAGTGTCCGAAATCGCCAGTTTGATATTTCTCAATCATTTGAGCGATGCCGCGATTTGTTAATATATATCTAGCGTGTATGAGGCCATAGAGCATCTCAGCGGCCTGTTCGGTCATGTCCGACTGCAAGGGATTGTCCTCCAGTTCGTCCTCTGTGGGGGGTAATTGAGAAATGGTAAAAGTAAGTGAACATAATTCTTCGATTGGAGGGTTCGTTGGGACACTTACCCGGTTCTAGATCTAGTATCATGTCCAAGGCTTGCCGATAATTGGGCACCTGCTCATTTAATCCAGTTAAATTAAATTTATCCTGTATGTAGTCCTCATCAACCTGGAGAGAAAGAGATCACACAATAGAGAAATGAATTAATTTCGAGAAATGAAGGAAGGCACTAAGCGGTGTAATGAGCGCGACTGTGTGTGAGATTGGAGGGTGTCGCTTCTGTACAGTTGGACACTTTTGTGCCCCACCTTGTGGCACACACCCAAACAGCCTAAACGGCATAGTACGCAACGACACTGGGCTGCCTGCATTTGGCTTTGCAATTGTTGCACCCGCGCTGAAGGAGAGCGCGCGCTCGACGTCTGCTGCCGCCGTTGCCATTGCTTTCGCCGCACACCCGCCGCGCGTCGTCACCCGTCACCCGTGGCTAGCGCCAGCCTTCTCTTGCTTAGATAACAGCTAGATTCCAAATTGAATTTAAACCAAATACATCTATTCCACTTACCTCACAGAAGAACTCGTTGCCACGAAGCCCACAGAACCAGGTGACCCAAGAGACTTCCTCGGAGCTGCTCATTTTGCTGCGGGTTCGGGTTGGGAGGAGGAAGAATGTATACAATATATCATTATTAGGCAGTTTCGAAGCAAATGGAACCCTGGGATCATATCATAGGTCCTTTGCCGGACACACACACACACACAGAGATTCACACGCACATTTGCGCACACATTCACAACATTGATGGATGCACATGTGTATTGTATATTGCAGAGTATTACATACATTATGGGGATTATTTTGCGTAATTTGCCTGGCAAACGAATTTATTGTTGAAATACCATAGAACGTGAAAGCCGGAGGGGGCCGAGCGGTTGGCGGGCGGAGCGGAGCAATGCGGCGCGACAGCGGGAGCTAGGGCGGGGACGGTCCGATGAAGAGGAAAGGTGTGGAGCGGTGCGGTGTGATGTGTGAGGGGTCGGCCGCCGGAACGTGACGATACGTTATGGTACGGTACGCGGTTGCACGTCAAAAAAAACAACGTAACTTAACGAAAGTAAACGAAGTGAATTTTGTCCACGAGTTTTTTTTTCGTTTTCGTTTGCTTCTTTCTTGGAATTATGCTCGTCTCGCGGTGGCTTCTTGTTGCTTTTTCACCGCCACGATCTTTCAACGTTGCGCGTGTTGTAAGTGATTTGATGCTTTTACTGCAGCACACACACGCCTAATCGAATATTCCACTGATTTGCGATTTCGAAAGCTGAGTAAAAAGGAAGTCAATTTAAATTTCTCGTATTTTGACAAGCGCTCATATAAAATGTGCCGAGCAGCAAGAAGAAGAGCACACTGGTGGAAATTGAGAAAAAAAGAGACACATATACACACATGCACACGAACGCACACACATACGCATCCACCAACACACACGCGCGCACACACACACAGAGAAATGCACGCACGGTTTATACAATTTAGTACTTAATAGTTTCATTGTTTGCTGGTGGCTGGGCCTGTTGCTGCTCGTCCATGGCGGTTGGAAGACTCACCTAAATTATTATAAATTATATGAATTGATTGGATTTTGCAAGGCAGCAGAACCGGTAAAGGCAAATATTGTAGCGAAGACGGAATCAGGTATGAAACTCGCATTTATCGATAAGTGCGTCAATTTGTGTTCATCGATATATGTAAAACTGACAACCACTAGACTGACCAGCCTGCTCAATCCGCCTACATCACATTAGTGTGGACGTATACGAATACCGTAAAGAGTAAAAAAGTGTTCGGTCAGCTGTGTCGCACGTTTTCATTTCCATTCGCTGCTTGCTGTTAGATTTTTTAACATGGGAGGCCACCACAAGAAGAATCTGCGTGCCGAGAAGGCCAAAGTAAAGCTCAAGGGAGCCAAGCTGCCCAAGGGTCTCAATGTGACCAAGACCGACTTTAAGGTGCGCAAGATCGAGATCCGAGAGCAGCTCAAGGAGACTTCGTACACCGAAAGTGGCCAGCGGCAGCTCAACCTTAAGGAGACCCTGTCCCGGCTGAAACATCACAGCTTCAAGTTCCGCACGGATGCCATGCGCAATGTGCGTGAGTCGGTCAAGTCCGGCCAGGCCGATCACCTCATCGGCCACCTCAACGAACTCTTTCAGGGCATCGCCGCAGGCGCCCTCGACATGGAGCACAGTGTGCGCCAGGAGTCGTTCAAGACACTCGATGTGCTGCTGGAGGTACTGCATCCACAGGCTGTGGCGCCTTTCTTCCATGTGATTTCGACCTACCTCAAGTGCGCTATGACCCACATCCATCCCACCATACAGGAGGATTCGCTTCTGATGCTGGACGTGCTGATGCTGCGAGTGCCACCCTCACTGCTGGCGCAGCGCAGTGCCAGCACCATTGTGGGAAACTTTATTGACATGATCTCGCGCTCCCGCCACGACAACGAGAAGTCAAATCGCTCGCTCACCATGAACCTGGGCCACGGCAAGCAGACGACCGTCAAGTGGCGGACCAAGGTGCTGCTCCGCCTTCAGCAGATACTTGCCACATTGGCGCAACACAGCGCCAAGACAGCCAGCACCAAATATCCAGTTCATGTCGTCCATTTCGATGAGAATCGCGCAAACTATTATGGTCTGCTTAGCCCTTACGCGCAGGACACCCGCGACTTGTATGCCATCCTCCACGAGCCCAAGCTGAGCGCAGAGGGTGCCCAGCTGCAGACGTATGTGGAGCAACTGATGCCCCTGCTGCATGACAGTTGGCTGGAGGTGAGGCCGCAGCAACAGCAGCCCCTTCTGCCGCCCGATGCCTCGGCCAGCCTCTACGTTGTGGTCAACCTGATAAGCCAGCTGTGGACGCTGATCAACCAGCACGAGGCAGCGAACAGCACCAACGAGTTGAGCCTCTGGCTCAGACAGAATCATTCTAAAAAGTTTCTAAAGAACTTCCTCGAGCAGGACGGCAGTCGCTTCCCCTACCAGCAGATGCCGCACACTCAGGCAAAGGGCAAGAAGTTGGCCAAAGAGAAGGGTCCCGCCGACGGCGGCGAGCAGTGCCTGCCCCAGAACATGGCCATTGTCCAGATAGCCTGCCAGTTCTACCCAGATCCGAGCGAGAAGCAGGCCACGGTCTTTGCCCACCTCGTTCAGTATGTGAACGAAACACTGAAGCAGCTGGAAAAGCTAACGCCGGAGCACCAGCTGCCTCTGGTCGCCGCCCTGCGTTCGCTGCTGCTGGACAATTCGCTGGCGCTGCACAATCTGATACCAGAGCAGTTGACGAGTCTGCTGGATGCCTCCATGCTGGCGTATGTCGAACAGCGCTATGCCACACGTGAGGGTGTCTCCACCAAGATGCTGAGCCTGCTCTGCGAGATTGTGCAGCAAACGGAGCTCTACAAACGCTTTGGCGGTGAGGAGCGTTTCGCCCTATTTCTGGGCTATCTGCCGGAGCTGCTGCTCAAGCCAACGGTGGCCGAGGGAACGCTGCGTGCCATGGCCACCCTTTGCCGCCAGATGAATGCCATTTTCATGTCCGCCCTCGTACAAAGCTCTGCTGATATTCTTCTCCACCTGTCGCAGCTTCAGGTGACGGGCAATGCCCAAGGCGAAGACAAATTTGAGAATCAAAAGCGTATCCTCAATCTATTCTACTATGCCCGAACATGTGACACAAAGAACCAACTGAAGAAGGCGCTCAGGCAGCTGGCCAAGCAGCAGAAAAACGACAAAGACGAAGATGATTCTCCCTCAAATGAACAAATTTTCAGGTACTTGCAGTCGGTGCTGGCGTTTGACTAACCAACCCATTCAAATAGTTTATAAATCTAGTTTATACTCTAATATATTTTCTCTCAATTAATGATGGAACTCCATTCAGGTTTTGTGCTTTTTTTGGGGCTTCGGCTTGAAACGATCCAGGACAGAGCGTGGGGGCTTTGGCTTTGAGTCCCCTGCCAACTCCTTGCTGCTGCTGTGCTGCTTGATCACGCTCTTCTTGGCCTGCCTCACCTCCGCTATAAACTCCTGGAAAAAATGAAATACAAACCAGATTCAGTGGATGCAGTTTTAGGCAGATTCCGATTCAGATTCACTTACCTTTCGCTTTGTATCTTTCACAATCTGCTTGTTGCGCGATGCCTTGGCAGTGCCGCCGCGACCCTTCATCTTGCGTCGGGAATTCATGCGTATGGCTGGTGGCTTGAGGTGGAAGAGCTGTCGCTTGGCATCGATCTTCTCCTGCAACGTGGGCGCATCGACGCCGGTGATCTCATTGGGATCGAGCGTGATCAGTTCGGGTGGAATCTTTTCGAGCAGGGCGTGCACCTCGTGCTCGCGTCGCTGCTTGCTGGTCTCATACGGATTGTCCTCGAGGGCATCGTAGTTGGGCTCACCGGAACCAGGCACCAGCACCGAGTGGAAGCCCTTGGCCGTGGATAGACCCAAAACATCCTCGTACGGACAGAAGCGCAGGCCATGGACAAAGGCATCACAGCGCTGGCGGAGATAGGGCAGCTTGGTGCGATCCCCAGTGCCGCCGCCGGACAGCAGATCCGTGTAGGTCTCCATATAGTTGCCCTGGGACAGGGCCAGCATGCCGCGCTGCGACACATCCAGCTCGTTGGCTGGCAAACGCAAGCGGAAGAGGGCCAGCGGCTGGTCGTTCAGCATGCGGATGTCCCAGACCTTGACGTTGCGATCCAGGCCGGCGGTGACCAGATGCAGGCCCTTGGGGTCCACCGTCATGGCCGTCATCGCTGTCGAGTGGCAGAGCAGCTTTGCCAATGGCTCACGCACCTTGGGCGACCACATGGAGACGACGCCACGGCTGCCACCCACGCACAGGACACCGTTGCTGGGATTGTGTCGCAGCAGGCGTATGTCGCCCAGGCCGGTGTTGAAATTACCCACCAGCTCGCCCATGGAGACGTCCAGCCAGGAGGCATAACCCGCACTGTTGCCGGCAGCCAGAAGGAAGTGGTAGGGCAGAAAATCAAGTCGATTCACGTTCGTCAGGCGCTTGACGCAGTGCAGCTCCGTGCCCTTCTTGTCGTAGAAGTAGACCCAGCTCTTCTGGGCCACCGCATACATGGTGGGAACGTGCAGCCACTGGACATCGGCCACGCTCTCCATCACATTGAATTCGCAGTGGAGCTTCTTGGTGACCCAATCGAAGGCGGCGACATGGCCACGCCTGCCGCCCAGAAGCAGATGACGTCCGTTCTTTGAGTATCGCATGGTGTAGGGGCCGAACTCCAATTTAAGTTGGAAGTGCTTGGACGCCGACTGCAGATCCACATTGGCCGCAATCTGCTCCTGGCGATACTCGGCCGTTATCTCGCCCTCGTCGGCACCCAACTGGCCGGCGGTCTCCTGCAGCAGCAGCTCTGTGCGTGCCGCCTGTTCTGTGGCATAGTCCAGGTACACCTCCTTGCGCTCTTGCTGCTCCTTAAAGTGCCTCGTCTTGACGCCGCGCGCCTCTACCTTTTCACCTCGCGAGTACTTGGCCAGCAGCTCCGGTGGTACGTGGCTCTTCCGGGCCTCGTCTGGGTCAGTCGCCTCGGCTTTGACCTTGTTGGGACGCAGTGGCTTGCTGGCTTTCGACTGCGTTTGCATTCTGATGAATTCCCCCACAACATTTTGTTGATTCTTGCGCTTTAACTTGACTGGCTGCAAGCCAGCGGTGTCGCCATCGGCAGCGGCATTGTCTGTGTCGAAATAGCGTTTGTAGGGTACCTTGGGCTTCGCGCGCCCTTTCGGTGGGGCCTTGGACATGGTGCCAAAGCTATAAATTAAAGAAACTCTCAAAAACAAAAACGAAGTTTTAAAACAACGTGCACGTGCTGCAGTGTGACCGCAGGCTATTGATCAAATATACCGTCTGATCCTAAGAAATTTACCTAAATATACCTCTCATTTTGGAAAAATACCGCAAACAGCTGTGCTCGATGGACAAAAACCCGCAAATAGTCGATAAGAAAACTTGTTGAGCTTATCGAAAATCAAATTTAAATTTATTCAATTATTTAAAGGCTAATTAAATGAAGGTTCTTAGTATAATGCAACGAAAAGACATCAAAATACATTTTAAGCTCGAACAGAAAGTGCTTTCAAGGTCTTTTCAACTAGTTGTAGGCGATTCAAGTGTTTTTAAAGTTAAAACTTAATTTGGTACGATACTCGTTAGACGAATTTGAAGGTTAACGCCACATCAGTCTATGGGAAGCGTAAATCAATCTAGATTCTAGAACAAACTAATAGACACGCCCATAGGGCAGTGCATTGGGATAATAAGGCATTAAAAATTTGGCCCCAAAACGGGGCTGGGACTGGGCCGACTCGCTGCTCGAGGAGAACATTGATGTACAGATATCGGCCCGATCGCGATGCAGGCGGCTGCTGCTGTTCGACGTGCTCGTTCCGGCCAGGCCCGTACCCGTGCCAGTGCCAGTGCCACTGCCCAGTCCTAGTCCAAGGCCAAATCCTAATCGAGCGCCATGACGACGCTCTCGGCGACGCGTGCGTATCAATGAAAAGATGGCCACGACGACGGCCACCAGGAATATCAATCCAAGAATACAAAAGGAAATGGCCAGCTTTGAGATGGACAGACAGAGAGTGCCCTCACCCGGCAGCGGTCGCACATGAGGTGCATAATCCTCCACTGAAATGAGTCCACGCATTGTGAGGCTGCGTAGCGGGATGTGGCTGGGGATTGCACTTACCGCTCATGTTGTACCGCCGGTCGTAGCGCAGGCGATCCACTTCGATCTGCGGCGCAGTCACGGCCAGCGAATTGAACACCTCAATGCGTGCCAGGTGCTGGTCGGCACTCAGCTGCAGCTGTTGCTGCTGCTGCTGCTCGGCGAGGCGACAATTCAGCTTGAAGAAGATTCAAAAATTAGAGTTTTATTCGAATGTGTAATGGTAATGGGTGACGGTTGCCTCCTCCACTTTTCAGCTTCAGTTGAGTGCGTCTTGGTGCAATAACCACATTAATTAGCAGACGCAACAGCACTAAATCCTAACACGCTACGCTGGGCCAGTGCCCAGTAGAAGCCGGCAGCAGGGCAACACTTTCGTTTTTCATTGCAAGTCGCAACCGAACAATTGGTACGAACAAACTCGTATATGAGATGCATTATATTGGGCCTTGTTTCAACTGCTACATATATGAATATACTTATTGTGGTACTGGTACTTACATTCGGACACTTCCCCTTGCATAGCTGCACGCCACAGCTAACATGCAGGCGCTCGCGATCGGGAAACTTGAAGGCGGGAAATGTGGCCGCAAACGTGCGCTCGACCAGATCTTCCTCGTGCTGCTTTGACCAGCCCTCCTCGGCTGGCTTGTGGTGTGTATGCAGAGCGGGCATTACCTGCAACAGTCCACAATGAGAATTTTAGACTCTGAGTCTCGGGTCAACACTTTTTCGGGTGTACAAAGTGTTCCTGAACCTGAACCTGTCTCTGTCCCTGTCCCTGAACCTGAACCATTACGTTTTAATGATCGCTTATACAACATGATATACATGTGTGTGTGTGTGTGTGTGTGTGTGTGTGTGTGTGTGTGTATGGTGGTGACAAAATCCCGCGCTAACCATTCTCTCGCACGCTCTCACATTTGGCCATTTCCGTTACGTGCGTACTGGTACATACATACATACATACATACATACATGCATACAAAAAAGAAACGGTAACAAAAGTCATTTTTTGTAGCCAAGTTCAATGGCAGATTGAGATACAACTACAACGAGTACGAAGGTGGCGGCTATGCTGTGCTCTACGTAAAGCAAATGTATGAAATTACAAGACAATGTGATTTACATCTCGTCTTGCAAGCCATTGTTGGCTAGCAAGTAGGAAAACCGAAAGAGGGAACCCCGTGGCACGTTGATTAGCCTGGTGATGATGTCTGTCTGGTTTCAATTTACAAGACCCCCAAAGAGCACGTGTTGCCGCATGTGTGTGGGTGGGTTGTGGGGTGGTTGTGTGACTGCGAAACTTGAGACAATAACAACAAGAGCAAATTGTTGAGGAAGTTCAAACGAGTTCACGTGCAGAAAGATGGTAAATATGTAACCAAGTGTAAAGTGGATCGAAACGGATGAAAAATTGTTGAATTGTTGTCTTCCGGCCACTCAAAGATTTGTATTCATTGGTATACATATGTACATAGGGTTAAAGCTGCAATAATACGGCTCAAACCCGATATAGAATTCAAATTCTCATCGCAAATGGGTCGCAGGATCTATCGACATCGAGTATCTGCTGTCGCAACGGTTCTAAGACCACGAGTTGTTGTTGTTGTTGTGGATCACATTCTCTAAATAAAAAGAACTGTGCCATCGCTGCGCGCGCTCAAACAAACAAAAGACAAAAGTTTGTATTTCACTTTTCTTCCACGCTCTGACCCAGAAATGTTTCTAAACCAAACAAATCAACTTGTGATGGTTGTGCGCATAAATTTGCAATCTGGTCGCGGGGCTAAGGGGCTAAACCAACGCAAAAGAAAATGAAATGTGCTAAAACGGAAGGTAAGTCCAAGACAAGACAGAGGGGTAGAGACATACTCAGAGGCAGAGTCAAACAATAAAACAAACATAAAATGCAAATGGTTTCATCTGTTGCTGCTGTTGTGTTGTTTTTTCTTCGTTCCGTTAAAATAAAACAAAAATTAAGCCGTGAGATTTTTTGTTGCTGCTTCTCCAATGCAAAAGCAACAATGGCGAAGAGAAGAGCAGCGTCAGAAAAAATTTGTTTGACCCATTTAAGGCCGCAAATGAATGACATGTGCATAAAGCTGCGACGCTGCCGCCGCCGCCACCACCGCACAGCCGCCACAGCGCCCCTGGATGGAACGGAACGGAATGCAAATGGCCGGACTGGCAATGGCATTGCCATGGCCCCTTCCGCTGCGTTCCGCTGGTGTTGTTGCTGGTGCTGGTGCTGGTGCTGGTGCTGTCCGGGGATAGAGATGTAGATGGAGCAACACCACCACCACCACCAACAACACAAACAACTTGATGTCAAAATGCTAAACGATAAATATTTCTGTGTATTTCACTGTTGGCTAATTGTTGTGACCTCCTAATTTACTCAAGAAGAACTGAAGCAAGAACCCAGAGAACAACAGTTCACAGGCGTTTATTTTAGTTGTTTTTCGTAGTTTCTTTAATGACTTTTAAGGGGGGCTACGGCTCGACTCCACTGCTTGGCTGGGCAACGAAAACTGTTCTAACGATCGCGTAATTATGGCTAACAGTTTTGCTGCCTGTTGCCTCCACATTTAATGCCGCGCGGGTCGGTGCTGTGCTGTAATAACTGTTACAATTAATGAGGCGGCTCTGCTGCTGCACTCTGCCGAGCCTCTGTGTGTGTGTGTGTGTGTGTGTGTGTGTGTGTGTGTGTGTGTGTGTGAGATGCGAAACTGTTTTGGCAATGTGCAAGTTCCAATACCGATTGTGGGTGTCAGAAGAGATTATGTCTAGCTGGTTGTTATTTGTGCATACTCTCTTGATACCCTCTAGATGGCTGTCGTCCGTAAAAATGAAAGTTAAATGCGATCAATCGTTGATCGCCCCACAGCGTAATCAGCATTAGCATCAACAGCAGCTTCAGCTTCATTAATTAATGACTTTTTTTGTTTTTGTCTTGTCTCGTCTGAGTCTTGTCTCTTTGGTCTAACGGTAATCACATTTCTAGCTCTACCTCTCGCGCTCACTCTCTTTCTATGTTTTGTAGAATGTCTCGCCGCTGGCGCTGGTTACGCAAATGGTTGGGGGCGAATCTCCGAGCGGCTGCAGCCACTCTGCGGGCCCGCACTGTACTCACCTGCTCGTCAATCGGACAGCCACGTGCATCGAGCAGCTGCTGCGTGGATTCTCCGAGTCCGTCGAGTGCCGCACAATCCACCACACGGACCCCAATGGTGCCGGGCACTATGGCGCGTACGGTTAAGGTGGTGGGCACGCCCACTTCCACAGAGCCAGTGCCATTGGGACCGCCCAGCTCCAGCCAAATGCGAACGCGCGGCGTGTCCATATGATGATTATGATGATGATGATGATGGTGATGATTATGTTGAGGGACTGCAGAAGGGACCGTGGAGGAGGAGGAGGAGGAGGAGGAGGAGGCCACATGGGTGGCAGACGCAGCGGCCAAGGCACGCATTCTTGCATTTCTGTAATAAATATGAATATTGCTATGGATATTTCTATGACTATGGATAAAATAAGAGATTACCTCTCCCGACCATTGTCTGTGCGCAGACCTGGCACTCCTGGCACTCCTGGCAGCGGCATGCCCATGGCATTGGCCGGCAGCTGGCACCTAACCGAGCTGAGGATATCCGTGCTTTGTCGCAGCTTTTGCTCCATCTGAAGCATCACCCGCACCGTGTACTCTATGCCGCCGTCGGCCAGCGGATCGGCACGAACGCCACAGCCGGAGGTGGGGATACGCAGCTGCAGATGGGTGGAGTCTTTGCCGCGGGATCGGCACTCCAGCGGGAAGTCCTTGGCATAGAGCAGGCCGCGAAATGGTCGGCTCAGCAGCAGCTGCATGTCCAGCATTTCCCTGCTGCAGTTCACCTGCAGCCGCTGGATTTGCATGGATGGGACAGCAGATGGAGCTAGGTTTGGGGTTGGGGTTGTGGTTGGGGCTGGGACTGGGACTGGGACTGGGGCTGGCACTGGAGACGTGTCAGTGGAAGTCGTGGCGGCGGCGGTTAGTGTCGTTCTGGTTGCCCAGCTAGCATGACACACAAAGTGCGGCAGATGCAGCAGGCCGATAACGGCGGCAAGTGGCAGCAGCCCGCGGTGTAGGCCAAAGCCAAAGCAGAAGGGGAACGGGAAGAAGAAGAACATGTTTCCGATTTCCCGTTTGCCGTCGGCCCAGGCCCGCCCCAGCGATGAGAACCGCAAATGATGATGCTACCTGCTGGATCGGCCAACACCTGTTGCTGCTTTTGCTGCTGCTTTTGCTTGATGAAGCGTGTGGCAAGTGCCTGCTGGCTGGTGTCAGTTGTTAGTTGGGGGAGTTGTGAGGTGGGCGGTGGGAGGCGGGGGGGTCTGCGTGTCGTAATTGGCCTACTCCCAGTGCGAGAAGAGAATCTGGTCGCGTCTGGTCGGATCGTCTGCGAAATAGATGATGGAAATGTGTGTACAGCTTTAGCAAACGATTTTGAGTGCAGCCTCGATTAAATGGATATTTATACATCGTCCCTTCCCAATCTTTATAGCTACATAATGGCGATGCCAATTCCGCACCGAAATCGTGTCAAGTTTGGGTGACTGGGGGGAGAGAGAGCTTGGGAGATGTTGCAGCATGGGCGAACAAATAAATAAACCAAATAAATAAATGCGATAAAAGCCAACAAGCCAGAGCTTGAATCAACATCAACATAATGCGTCTGCCTGTAACTTTGCGTAATCCCATTTGATGTTGCTTGCTGGCTGGCGTTGTCTTGTTTGCCCATTTATTGTGTCTTCAGTGTTTGTGTTTGAGCTTCGCATCTCTTATTAGCTCAATTTTGTTTGCATTTGGGCATTGTAATCATCCCAATTAACAATAAAACGTTGACTATGCAGCAGGCTCCCAAAAAGACTTTTCAAAGTCAAATCAAACAAATTTGCTCACCTTCAGCCCTTCACTTTTGTGGGTCAAATATTTAAAAGTCCTTTGTAATCCTTTGTATGATGGATTTTATTTTATTCTCAAGTTCTGGTAATATGTTGTATTTTTTTATTTATACACATCACAAGCAACAATAAAAAAAAAAACAAACGGTAATCTTTGCACAATTTTTGCGGTCAATTGAAATGGGGGAAAAAATAACTGAGAGAACCGCAATTTTTGAATTAGTTGATTATCGCCACTACGCATGCGTTCGCTTCACACGATTCAGAAATGTGCAGAAAAACAACAACAAGAAAACGAGGATATGAAATGGAGAA
The DNA here is from genome assembly GCF_900245975.1 of Drosophila guanche. Taxonomy (NCBI): domain Eukaryota; kingdom Metazoa; phylum Arthropoda; class Insecta; order Diptera; family Drosophilidae; genus Drosophila; species Drosophila guanche. The sequence continues at coordinate 1,236,302 of NW_022995758.1, read as the reverse complement.
ACACGGATTTGAAGATGAGTAAAAGAAGCCAGGGCAAACGCGCGCCACCGAGTGTGCAAATGCAATGCAGTCGTTGTTGAGCGATACGACTCGAGAAGATAGCCAAGTTAGTAGTCGGCCGCTAACCGCAAACGCGATGGAAGAAGCAGAAGACGGTCGTGGCTACGCATGCGCTGTGATTTGGCGCGGCGATATCAAGCCGTTTAAATAATTGACTATCGAATCTTGTGGGCAGTGCGATGACTTTTTCGGAAACATTGCCAGGCTGCCAATGGTGGCTGGCCACACTGTCTAATTTCGTAAGGTATAAGAATAATAGAAACGCCCACCATCGATTTCTCATTAGAAAATAGTTAGTTGTCAACCTAATTTTTAAACATTCCAACAAAAAAAGGTTTAAAAACTAGCCAATCTTGTGGTGAACTGATTGATATATCGGACAAAATCATAGTTTTAGCGCTAAGACTAGCTAGTCTTATCAAATAGAACATCAAAATCGAGGAAAATGATTTTAGATGTACGGTATATTTACAGTATATTTTGAAATTGCATGGGTATATTTCGGTATATTTCCGAGGGTCTGTCGGTATATTTGTTCGACAATACCGCGGTCACACCACCACATTTATCAAGACCATGAAGAATTTCTTAGTTTTGTCGACGAGACCTCCTTATAGTTACTTCATGATCAAGACGAACCACATCGTTGTACTATAAATTGTAAATAAAATAGCATTTCCGGGATACAACCGAAACTCGCAGCGTATCGTATCAGATGAATGTGAATATGTCTGAGATAATTGAGTTTGTGCTGCCTCCACGCGACTATCCGAATGAAGACAATGCCATTTCTGTGGGAAGTGTGGGCAGCGTCAACGAGGACGCTACCTACGTTGTGCTGGACGGACTGAGCCATGAGTACGATGAAGATTTTCTCATTGTCAACGAGGACCTGACCGAAGATGAGTTGCAGTTCGAGGAGCCCGACCATGACCAGCAGCTGGAAAACGAGCAGCAGCCCTTTACGCAGGAGCAGTATGTGGTGACGGAGCTGACGTCCGAAATGGATGAGGCGGTGGAAGAAGAGGACGGTGACGAGAATGATTTCGAGCAGCACCACACAGAACCGACTGTTTTCGAAGAGGCAGATGACCCCGATACGGAGCTGGAGGCGGAAAAAGAGCTAGAAATAGACTCTTCGTTGGAACTTGAGCCAGTGCTGGAGTCGGGGCCGTCTCCAGTGCCAGTGAAGAAAATCAAAGCCAACCCGAAATGCGTCATACGTACATACAACACCTTCGTCGACGAGGACGAGCCCCCACAGTATGTGGAGCCTAGTAAAAAATTGCTAAACATATTCAAGGGACCTCGCCGCTATTTGCTATTCGACGACCTCTTGGCCACAATTGTCGACTTCGATGAGAACACCACACCGATTGTGGAGTTCTCAATGACCACCGGTCTGCCGGACGCCAAGCTGCCCGTCGAGTGCGGCATATGCCCAGATGTGATGCACAAGTCCAAGCTGGCTAGGCATCAAAAGTTCCATCTGGTACCTGGAACTAATCGTTATTCGTGCATCTATTGTGCGGAAACGTATCGTGATTGTAAATACCTGGCCGGGCATGCCCGACGACACATGGGCATACGACCGTACGTTTGTCACGTGTGCAAGTTGTATTTCTCCACCAAGCAGGATCTGCGGGTGCACAACCAGCGGAGGCACCAGAAGAAGGAGCACGTCTGCGAGCTGTGTGGCAAAACGTTTTCCCAGAACACGCAGCTGAAGCGACATCGGGAGGCCACGCACGAGAAGAAGCGTCGTTTCCAGTGTCACAGCTGCCAGAAGGCTTACTACAAAAATTTCTCATTGCAGGAGCACATACGCAACGTGCACATGGGAAAGCGACGAATGCTGAAGTGCCCCTTCTGCGGAATGCAGTGTCGCGACGCGCACAAGATGGCCCGCCATCGCAAGGAGATGCATCTCAATCAGGGCTCGTTCGAATGCCACCTGTGCCAAGAGGAGTTCACCGACATCAATTATTTCGATGCACACAAGCGTTCTATTCAGTGCCGCACCAATACACAACGTTATATCAAGGAGCATCGTTCGGGAGAGGCGTCCGGCTCCGGGGATGCCAGTGGTCTGGCTGAGAACGATGACGAGGACGCAATGGGCTTAGAGGACGAATTTGATGAGGATGCTGGACTGCTGTTCGAGGAGGCGAGTCCCGAAGACCCCGATGACAGTGAATATGTCAATGGTACATATTTCCAAGAGGGTGATCCGCGGTACGTCCAGATATCCGACTATGACGGTCAGATAGTGGAGGGTGTTGTTTTGCACGAAGAGGAGCCAGAGGAAGAAGCTTACACCGAGGAAAAATATCACTATGACGCCATGCAAGAGAACAGCTATACAGAGCATTCTGTTGGACGGGAAATAAGCGCCGATGAGCTGATTTACGAAATCACTCTGAAGACTGAGGATGACAATTAAGTGGTGCTATGTGGTGTACCCCTATTCCCCTTCCTCCACGAAACCACAAAACCCCTAAATTTTTCGCACATTTGTGCAATATGTAAATATATACAAATTGAACATACATAAACTAAGAAGAACTTTTAACGTAAACAAATAAAAAAATATAGTAAAATAAATTAACTACCAAACAATCAAATCAATCATTCAAACTTGGCAAAGAATGCGACTATGCCAGGCAGGGCTGTATTCGGCATGGCATCAGAAACACTCAAAATGCAACCTCGCTAACGCAGGGCGGGTTAGGATAATAATGCTGGAATAGGTTGGGTCGTGTCGGAGTGGAGTCATTGTTAAGGAAAACGGAAAAGCCACGCTTGTAGGGCAAGCGTATTATGTCTAGGCAAATGGAAAATTTTCCATTCGTTTGCCATTCGCAGCGCCTGGGTGACGTCAACAAGATTATGAAGCAACTATAAAGGAGGGCCCGTCGGCTTTTTAGAGGGAAACGTAACAATGCTGTCAATAAGTGCGAGTGAACAGGGCGTGCAGAGACAGAGAGAGAGAGAGAGCAACTGTCAGCAATAATAAGAGTACAAGCTGCTCATTATTGCGTCCCACCACAGTCATGGCACTGAGCTGTAAGTGTGACTGAAACGACACTGGAGTATGCTTGAAAAACAAACTTGTCCGCGCAACTGACATCGGGGGGAATTAACCCGAGGAGCGCTTCTGACGACTGGCCCTCCTTTATAGTTGCTTCATGAACAAGATGTAAATGTATCGATACTATCGATAGCTTGCGAAATGCGACCATTCGTGCTGGGCAAAAACAAAACAAGCAAACAGCGTATGGACCTTTTAATGTGAGACGAAATAAACAAAATGTTAATACCGGGAGCCTGGCAACCTTTGATGTTTCGATCAAACATCTACTTTGAGCATAATATAGCGCTGGGTGTCAGCAAGCTGTTCACCGAAAGTTCATTTAACTACAGATTTGCAGACCCAGAGCGATTGAATCATGGATAAAGACAAGGAAGTCGAGATCAAGGCAGGGGAGTCGGATGCCGAAGCTCTGGACAGCTGGGAGACCTTCCACGAACGCATCGATTCCCTGATCGTAAACGAGCACTGCGATGCGCCCATACGCAAACTGGACGAACGTCGCCGGACCATACTGGGCAAGGTGCGCAATCAGTTCCAAACCGCACCGAAGGGCACAGCCGAGCGGTGTGCGACAGAGAAGCCACTGATCGATCAGCAGCTGGAGCTGTCCAGCCAGCGGCTAGACGAGCTGGTACGCTTTGGCGACGAGCTCGTCACCAATGTGCGTGTGGCCAATGAGCGACGAGAGCTGAACCGGCGTATGTTTGAGGCCACGCAGCAGGCGCAGACGCAGGTGATGCTGCAGCGCGAGAGCATCGAGACTATGGCCAAGTTCGAGGACATTAAGGCACGCTGGACGGAACTGGAGGATATCAACGAGCCGATGATGCTCTGGGACCAGATTGAGGACCAAAAGAAGCGCATCGCCGAGATAATGCAGCGCAAGGATGAAATGATTGACGCCTGCCAGAGGGAGGTCGATCGCATAAATGCCAAATACGACTTCGATCGGGAGCGTCAGGCACAAGACCTGTGCTGCCTGGTGGAGCGCGTTGACCACCAGGTGGAGGTGCTGAAGGAGGCCTACAAGCAGCATCTGCAAATGCTTCGCCACACCATTGAGGAGGAGCGCCAGTTGTTCGCCGTCAGTGCCGTGGAAAAGTGGCGCACCTTCTTCGATGCCCTCAACAAGAACTTTGACGAGAAGGCCAATCTGGTGCGCACCCGCCAGCAGTTCTATGCCAATCAGACACAGCACATCAACGCCTCCCAGGAGGAGTTGACCAAGAGCACACGCATCCGCCTGGACAAAGAGTGCGAACGCTTGGAGCTGGAGCTGCGACGCACGCGCGATAACGTGCTAATGAACTCGGAGAAGCTCGACTACAACTATCAGGTGCTGCAGAAGCGCAACGAGGAGAACGTGATCATCAACAATCAGCAGAAGCGGCGGGTTTCCCGCCTCTATGAATCGATTGGACGCATTCGTCGCAGTCTGAAGAATCTTTATCTTACGGGCAAGCGGAACATAGATCGCCTGTCCCAGGATATCTATAAACTGCACGCCAATATTCACGATATGGAGCTGAAGGCCCACCAGGCGCGCCACAACAACAAGGAGAAGTTCAACCGCATTTGGGAGATCAACTTTAAGGAGCTGAATCTGCTCGTGGATCGTGTCTATCACATCGACCGCATCATTCACGAGCAACAGCTGGCCCTACCCTGGAAACGTCCCATTCCGCCGATTGAGAACATCAACAAGACGCGCCAGAAGCACAACAACGTCTTGGAGCGATTCGATTTGCGTATAGGTCGGGTGCCTAAGAACCGCGTGGTGAACAAGACTGGAGGCAAGTTAAAGGCGGACATCAAAGAGCTGCCAGTTGAGTCGTTGCGCCTGATGCGGAACCTGGTCCAAAAGCTGGCGGACCGAGGTGGCTTTCTCATAGAGCAGCGGCTGATCAAGATACTCGAGCCCTATTCGGAGGAGGACAAGTGCCTGGTGCGGCTGGACAACATATTCGCTGCACTGCGAATTCAACGCCTGTCTGATGTCCACGAGCTAACCCAGGTCTTTCTGCCCTATACTTACTGTCCCAACTGCCAGCCCGGCGGACTGAGTCCGCGCAAGTGTGCCGAGGTCTTCATGAAGCACCAGACGTCCAGCCGACTGGACCCGGACGTGCAGGCTCAACTGGACGATGGAGAGCTGCATCGCCAAGAGGAGCCCCATATGGATACGTTAATGGTGAAGGGTTATGAAATGTCCAAAGTCTGCAAGAATCACTATCTGGTGATGGAGCCGGCCCTGTGCCTGCACGCCTTGAATCTGTACACGACGAAGATGCACAAGCAAATGTACCACAACGTGCCCGGCCGCCAATCGATAGCTGTCAATTTAATCCAGTTCTCCGACGATGATATTCGCCATTTCTGGCGCAAGTTTATCGGCTGCTTTTCACCGGCCAAGTGCAAGCTGTGGAAGACCCTCGAGCATGGTCTCAATCACTACGTGGAGGTGCTGAAGATGCGCGTCCAGTACGACGGGGAGGTTGTGTTCTTGCGCCGCCAGAACGAAGAGCTGCGCCATCTGCTGCAGAAGTTGAAAGTATAATCTTTATTGTTTACCATATTCACACATTACACATTATTGTTGCCATTTCCGGTAAGCGCCCGTGAAATATCCATTATACTTTCGGCAAACTCTGCTGCACTTTCAAAGCTCTCCAAAAGCTTCATTCGATTTATTTACCTGCAACTGCAGCGGATTCTTCGACGCACATTTTTTGTCCTGCCCTTGCTAAATTCTGACTGTGCTTTTCCCACATCCCGCCCAGCTGTGATCACCGTTATTACTGAACCAGATGGAAACACACACTTTAAAAGCTCTCCCCTCGTGCGACTGCATTTGTACACAACAATATGCTTGCGATTATTTGTAAGATCAAAGATCAAGTTCAAGCCAGAGCTTGATTTCGCTAAACACAAATTTATTTCTCATTTGCATTATTTCTATCCGATCTGGCGCACTCGATCAATTCTCATATGTACTTTCCTCTTTTTGCTCTTTGACATCGTGCCATCTCGCTCTTAACTGTGGCAATCATCACATTTGCATTACACTCTCAGCACATTTGATCAATTGCACACATAATACATATGCGTTGGATGGGTAAAAAAGGCCATCAATAACACAGAATTAGGCAATTCTAATCATCAATTTGTGAATAAATGATTCAAATTGTATTCCTTGTATACTATTTCATTGTTTGAGTGCAGATGTTCCCACCAACCAGCTTGGTCTGGTCTGATCTTTTCGTAGTATTTAAGCTTTTGACTATGGAAATAAAGAAAAGAAAATCCAAATCCAATCCAATTTAGCGATGCCAGAGTAATAGTTGATCCATCCGCCTACACTTTCTAATCCTCAAAGACCTCAAAGCCCCAAAATGCTGCTGCATGGTGTTATTATCGGCACTGCTTGTCGCCTTGTCCAACACGCGGACGATAAAGTGGTCTCTGGGCTCTGGGCCTGCCATAAAATGTTGGCACTTTGCTGGGATCAGTGCTGCCGATGGATTGGCTCAAAGTGCACGTTGCGCACCATAAGCAAATCGAATCGAAACAGCGAATAAATGTTTAAAGTGCAAATAGACGACATTTATCGGCGAGTTTTATTGGTCAGCATTCGATAAAATTAACAGGCGCCGATCGGATCGTTGAAGGCTGCCGCTGCTGGTGGTGGTGCTGTGGCGGTGGCGGTGCGGTGCTCGCTGATGGTTGAACCAGCCTACGGTTGTAATGTTAGTACACATAATTAAACAGAAGCGTAATCTTATCATTCCTCACTGCTAGCCGCTTAATGTTTTTCTTTTTCGTTCGTTATTGTTACTTTTGTGTGGTGTCGTCGCCACACACACCACGCAGCACCACAAACGGAAACAGCCCATGAATACTCCTTCGACCCAATTGGTATCCATCGACGAGCAGGAGATGGCCGCTGCCGCCTTGGCCCGGCAGGAGGCGGATGGGCAGGCCAACTACTTGGGTTGCCTGGAGGATATGCAGCTGTTTGCACAGCTGAATGAGCTGAGGGGCGACGACACTGATGTCATGGAGATGCTGTCGCCGGGGGCAGACTTTGACCTGATCGATATGGTGAACGGGGTGAGCTCTTCCCAGAAGGAAATCCACAGAGGTCCATAACCATATAATATACACCCAGGCCCTGGATCCCACAGACAGTCCCACGCGATTGAAGAAAATGTCCAGGCGGAGCACCAAACAGGTGCAGGGAGCACCGCATGTCTGCGAAGTGTGCGGCAGACGCTTCTCGGAGGCCTATAACCTGCGCATACACAAGATGACACACACGGACGAGAGGCCGCATGTGTGCGATCGCTGCGGCAAAGGGTTCCGGCAGTTGAACAAGCTGCGCATCCACTATGTCACCCATACACCGGATCGACCGCACAAATGCGACATCTGTGGCAAAGGCTTTCGCTATGCCAACTACCTGGCCGTCCATCGACGTCTCCACACTGGCGAGAAGCCTTACTCGTGTTTGGTCAAGGAGTGCGATCAGACTTTTCACTCAATTCATGCGCGTCGCATCCACTCGAAGCTGCAGCATGCGGCTCCAGTTTCATCGGATGCCGAGCAGGATCAGCCACTGTTTGCGTTGGAGGGGTCCACAGCCGTCACTTCCTCACTGAGCTTCACCTGCCCCATCTGCGGCCGGGTGCTCACAGATCAGTGCTACCTGAACACTCACCTGAAGCGGCACTATAACCAGCGTGACTATCCCTGCCCGCAGCCGGAATGCGGCAAGCGCTTCTTCAGCGCGTCAGAGGTGAAGCATCATCAGATCGCCCACACCCAATATCGTCCGTACGCGTGCACCCAGTGCCCAGCCCGATTCCTAAGGAAATCGAATTACAAACAGCATTTGAAGATACATGAGCGCTGAGACTCTCCTCAAGAGGGTCTCCACTTTTGTTTGCTTGTCTTTGCCTTTGTTATTGGGTTTGGTTTAGCTTTTTGTTTGGTTTTAATTGATGTAAGTGTTTATTTAAATATACGTTCCATATGTTTGTCTTTATCTGTATATTAGATATATATATATATATATATATATATATACTTGTGTACTCATACGTTGTGTGTATGTATGTACGTACGGTATGGGTAGTATTCTCCTCCCGTTGATCTGACTTTTTAAGGGCTCTTCTGTTGTTGATCTCTGTGTGTGTTGTGTGTAAGCATAACTTATCGATTAAATTACATTACATTATTTGTGTGCGTGGGAGGGGGGCATCTGATCTACCAATAGTATACATTACAATATATAAAAACAAGCGATTGGTTTGGTTTAGCTTAAATTAACGATTGATTACTATTAAGGGCTGTGTCTCCGTGGCGATGCCAATCGTGATTAGATCCATCTCATTTATTCGGTTGATGTTCCCAAAGATCACTTCAACATTTCAAAAATATATAAAAACAAACCAAAAAAGAAGCCACTCGCATACAAATATTTTTGGTTGAATGTTTAAAAAAAAACAAAACAAAAAAAGAAATTAACTTACAGCTAAAACTGGGTTGGGTTGGGAGGAGGGGGTTCTGCGAATGTCCACATTAAAAGCCTAGACAAGCAAAATGTAATTACATATTATAGAAGAAGACTTAAAGGCTATGACCCAAGAAAAAGCGCACACTTGCCACCAGCAAAATCTGAGCCAATTTCAGCGACAGCAGTTGGGAAGTCGACTCTGGACGGACATCCATCCCATCCCGTACCGAGAGAGAGAGTGTAAATTGTAATTGACATTTGAGCTATGGTTGGTTCCATTCCTTACAGAATAAATGCAGTTTTTAAATTGTGTGGAGAGTTATCCCATTTGGGTTGGCTACTACTTTTTGATGTCTTGATGGCTTTTGGCCCTGGGTTGTGGGTGTGCTTTGCTGCTCATTTTGTTGGGGCAAGTGCTTTGCATACATATGTACTATGTATGGGATATACATGCACATACATCTATATGTATCTACGACTAACAAAAAGTGTTTGCTTAAATTTGCTTGTTGTGGATTAGTTCAAGAGTTTCCTCAACACACACACACACATCGAAACGTTTAACAACCATCAAATATGACATTCATCATCGATCCCAGGTGGCAACAGGTCTCTCGGTCTGTCTCCCTCCATTGTCCAACCGATTATCATGTGTATACATATATAAATTTCTTCCTGCTTCCCTGCTTCTTCTGGTGTTCACTTCTTATGTACAATATGTAGCGTGTGAGGGCGGTTTTCCGTTCTATTTTGTGGTTCTATTTTTGTGTGTAAGCTTCCAGCTTGATAAATCCCAGTTTCTTTTTTGGTTTATTTTGGTTCCACTTTCTCTTTCACTGTCTCTTTCCTATAGCAAATATATATTCCAAATCACCCATTTATCTGTATTTTTGTTGTTTTGTTTCTTTCACAAAGAATTTCGACTGTCGCTTCCAGCGCTAACCTCCCCATACACACTTGCATGGGGTTTTCCATACTCTTTGATCCTGCTTTTTTTTGTTTGTCTATCGTAAAATATATGTATAAAAAAAAAAATGTCCCATCCAAAAGCTGTCTGGATTATCTTATCGAAAAAAACGTGCACCTCTCCTTCTCTCTCTTGCGTTTCCACCTACACAATATAGACCAAAACATGTCCTCTCATATATGTATACGTATGTATGTGTAGACGTTTCCAAAGATATACATCTGTATGCATCTCTGTTATATGTAGTATGTGTGAGTTGTTGTTCTCTTTGTGTATGGGGATATACATCTATGCGTCTATGGTTGCATCTACTTTTGGCTCTCTTTTCATTAATTTTTGATTTCCGATTTCGAATTCCCGATTCCCGAATCCCATTTTCTGCCATGCTCAAAAGTATGCAAATGCAAGGCAAGGCAGATTCTGGGATTAGGAACAGGGCCGCCCTGCCCTACATTTGTGTGTTACGTTAGGTCTCCTTCGATCCTGGGCTGCCTACGACATGGAGCTGCAGGGAAGTCGCGGCGATCCCATTTGGGTGAGAACGCGATCCAGCCACTGGAGTGGGCCATTCAGATGCAACTCAATCCAGCAGGGTGTTGAGGTGACAGTCTGACGACGATACTCGGCCCCCCAGCCCTTCACAAAAGACATTCGAATGGTGCACATGCGTGTCAGCTGGTAGACGGCCTCGAATCCCTGCGACACGGACTGGGAGAGAAGGGCGGCAAACTCCTGATTGTTGAAGATCTTCAGATTGCAGCCGGGCGGGATTTTGCAAACGGTTGCCGGATGCCAGCCGTAACGCTGATTGCAGTTCGGACTCTGCACGAAAATGGACGAGTCGCTGAGGCATTCGGCAAAGACCTCGCCGCCTATGTAGTAGAGTCGAACGCCCTTGCCGATGTGACGGCGTGTCTGTTCGACGACATCGTTGCGATTCACATTGGAAAGCAGACCGAGACAGAAGCGCTCCGAGTTGGAGGGATCTGTGAAGCCGTCCACCGTAATAGAGGGCTGGGAGGCATGAAAGGTCTCGCCGACCCTCGTGTTCAGCTCATAGTAGGAGATGGAGCACCAGAAGGCTGGCTCGTGGTACATCACTGGGGCGGCATCGGCGGGCGGCGTCAGGCGCGACATGTTCATGTTGTCATTGGGATCGATGGGGTCCCCATCCTCGCTCATGTAGCCGGGTGGCGGGGTGCCCGTGTTGGGAATGCTGCTGCCCACACTGAGCACGCTCGACTGCGAGTCCATGTTCTGTCCAAACGATAGTGGCTGCTGGTACGACGAGGATGACGATGAGGAGGTGGCCGAAACGGACACGGAAGCGGAGGCTGATGCTGAGGAGGAGGTGACCGGACCGCTACCACCGCCCAGTTCCATATACTGCGGCGGACTCAACGAGGCGCTGCGTATTATCGCAGCATTATAATCGGTATTATTTGGTATCTGATGCGTGTGGTTGTCCAACGGATAGTCCACTATGGAATCAGGCGGCGTGGGCAGCGACTTGGGCACCAATATGGACAGCTCGATCTTCTTGTAGTGGTACGGATTGATGCAGATTTCGTCCTTGCGCAAGTGGAAGGCGTACTCGCAGTGATCCAGAGGCTTTAGTTCATTCTGTGACTGCAGATCCGGCCAGCGCCATAGGCGGCAGTAGATAACGTGCGGCAGACCCTTCCGCAGATGCTCGCCGGGGGGGACGGGCTTACTGCGCGGCACTGTCACGCAGCGCGTCTGGCAGTTCTGTGTGGAAATGGCACGCTCTAGCTCCTCCAGCTGCGAGTTCTTCTTAATCTTCTTCACCAGATTCTTGACGGCCTTCTCCGACCACTTGCCCTCGACGGTGTTGTCCTCGTTGCCCTTTTTGAGTGCTAACAAACGTTTGACCACTTGCGGGGTGAATGGCAACATCTCACGGTCGGTGGACACCAGAGCCTCACGCGCACACAATGGCACAAGGGGTGGGGGCTGGGGCTGATTCTGGCTCCTCTCTGCTGCTGGTGCCTAACGGCTCTTCGCTGAAGCTCTGCGCAGATCGAGTGGAAGCAGCAATCGCTCTCTCTCTCTCTGTGTGTTGCCGTGGGGGGGAATTTCCTCTGAATGCAATTTGTGCAAATTAAAAAAATTCCTTTGCTTTCCCTCTCCCCACGAGTGTTTGGTGAGGCGTGGAGCGTTGTCAGCGTTTCTAGAATTGTTTTATACAGTTAGTTTTTGATCAGCCTAAATGTGTGTGTGTGTGCGGCACGCTAAAATAATTAAAACTTGATAATTTGCCTGCATGTGTTAGTTTGTGTGTACGCGATTTGATTCCACTTGTATGTATGCATGTATGTACATATGTACATGAGCCTGCGCTGCCGACTGGATCTGATAAAAAGCACTAGCGACCGATGTGTTGATGACGATGCTGGTGATAATTGGCGGTTGTGGTGTGGCTAGTGGTGTGCATGTGCGATATGATATGGCCATTGAGGTAATCTAACAATTTTGGCCATTGATTTCGGTTTCAGCTCTGGGCCGGGCCATAAAATGCAATCGTCTTGTGGGAGAGATTTGGCATGCGATGCGTAGGTGGAAAGGCAGACATCAAAACGGCACATATATTATACCACGGCCTGTGTGTATGTGTTCGTGCGTGCATGTGCTTCTGTTGTTATTTGCCATTACTGTTGTCGCTAGTACTGTTATAGTATGTATTGTGTGAGCCAAACAAGGTCAAATATCTGTCTGCAGCACACACACACACGGGGGATACAATACACAAACGCAGCCCATGGGCAGACGACACTTTGAAAACAAGACGCTTTAAATTATTGTTCGTCAAAGCTATTAAGATATTTTCGGGCCAGACTTTTTGGATTTTTCCATTAACAGAGGTGGCAGGCTATATATTAATTTGCGAATATGAGATTTAGTCACTTTATTTCAAGTTGTATGCTTTATATTTTCCTCTCCAATCGCGCGGGGTGGATAGGGGATGACAAGAAATTAAACACACACTCGCGTATGTACAAACGCACACACATGCATGGGTTCTTTGATTTTGAATGTATCCATTTTACCTGTACAAGCGTTTTTGCAAACGGCACCGGCACCTGAGCTGCTACTCTCCAACTCTGCTTCCGCTGCTCCGCTGGCCAGCCGATGGCAATTCAAGAGTTGGAACGGGCAATTAAGACAAGTATCAGCACACTTCCACTTTTGAATGCAATTGCAATTGCGTTGCGATGCGTTGGTGGGAAAACAGGGACGAGAACCACGACAGCGACGACGACAACCAAGCGGCGCCACCGGAACCGGGCGCGTACATCAAGGTGCTGGAGCAGAGGGGTGTGTTTGGAGGGTGGCCACCGTTTTCAATTTGTGTATATCTTTTGCGCGCGCCAGAAAGTGACAGCTAGACACACAAGCAAAAGCACAAGAACCGCAACACACACAAACACGCACACAGTCACAACAAAGAATTTTATTCTATGTTCCTTTGCGGCCGTCTGCTGCTGCTACAGCTACTGCTGACCTTTCGCACTTTATGGATACTTTTCTAGTCCCCTTTCCACCGCCACAGCTGTTTTTGTCACTTTTCGAGTCGGCTCCGCTGGCTCTTCTCTCGTTCGAATTGTTGATTACTTAATCCCCGTTTTTAATTGACTTTTCTGATAGTGCGTAATATCATGCGTCTCCGCTGGGCCTGAGATCTATTCCGAAAAAACCACACCACTGTGTCTGCGTCGGTTGCTGCTGTTTATTTCACATATACGCAGTTCTTATTCGCTTCTGCTTTGCTTCTTGCTTCTTTTCCCTATGCATATGCTTTCGTGTGTGCCTGTAGTGGTGTGTATGTGACAGTGTGTGTGCCCGCTGCCTTTGTCATTATCTGATTGTCAGACATCGACTTGACTATCGATCCGAAGTTTTCAAAGTGCACATATCTGATTGTCAGAATCGATTTGACTATCGATACGAAGTTTTTAAAATTCACATATTACGCAGCCGAACAAAAGCATTATATCTAAACGGCCGATTCATCTTTTTATCAAAGAACGCCTAAGCCTTTTTAAAACACGTCCATTTTACTGGATAACGTCCGTTTATACAAGTAAATTTTAATCTATCGATATATGACTTTTGACGGATAATTAACATCTGGCAACGCTGTCGCATAACTTCATACTTTAGAATTCAAAAGTTCATAAGCGGGTATACCGTTTTTTTTTTATAAATGTTTCATAAGTGTTTAATAGTCATAATTTATAATCGTCTTAAAGATCAATTTTAACACGCGTAGAGGTTGGTGTTGGTTGGGAACTTTGATGCAAGTGCGTCCCAGCACATGGCCAGAAGGTCTCTTGGGTTGATGTTGTCTCTTTTAAATAAGATAGTTTATTGTTACATCTAATTTAGCTTAGAGCAATTGTCAACTAATGTCTAATTTAATCAGCTTAGGTTTTTGAAGAGCGCCACGTTTTCTGCAGTGCCTGTTTGACTAGCTCATCGGGAGACGGTGTATCAAACCGAAAGCGTTTCACATTACTGCCATAGTCCTCCCGCCGATACATCTTTAGGTGCTGTCGCTCCAGCACCGATATGGCGTATTTCACCTGTGGCTTCCGTGGCTCCGGGTAACCAACCACGGCATCCAGCATACTCCCAATGACACTGTGATGCTCTGAAGTCAGCAGATCGTTGCTTTCGGCATTCGTTGAGCATTTGTCGTCCGTCAACAAGCACGGCGAGGGGGCGAACCGCTTTACCGGATCGTAGGCAATGAATGGAATATCGAATTTCTGCGTGTTTTGGGCCCGCTTAAGTCTAGCTTTGGTCGCATACTCCTTGGGGGCTGCATATTTGCTGCCTTTGATCAAGGCTGTGGTCAGGTCGATGAGTGGCGTTGCGGTTGGCAGAGGATCTCGCAGGGGCGAGATTTTGTCACCCCCGTCGTCACCGGACGATATGTGCAGCCGATCCACAGCACGCTCAAGCTTGGGCAGATTCTGCCTGTCGCTCATGTTCTGACTGTGAAGCTTGTTCAGCAATGGAATATTCAGATTGGCCGCCACCGCCAAGGGCTCTCCGGGTGCAACGCAGAGCTGCGGTATCACAAATCTAGGAGCTGCCTCGCCCGTCGTCGTGCCCCCCTCGGAGAGTTCACGTTGCCGCTTGATTTCATTCAGCAGGCGGGCATTGCGGGCATCCACTACCTGACGCTCCCTCTCCTGTGCAGCAAGGTCACTGGGCGTTGGGTTGCCTTGGTTCAGCTGCGGTATCTTCAGCTGTGGTATGACCAGTTTAAATGTTGGTGTGTTCAATTTTGTCGAATCATTTTGGGTGCCAAACTTTTGTTGAATGGCCTGGTGAAGGCTCGGCTTTTGATTGCTCTCCATTTGTAACCCAGTGTTTGACACAGTCAGCGAGACCAACAAATTTATTTTGCAATCTCTTTTGTTGTTATTAGTTTTTCTTGTGTCGTTTTCCAGATGTGTGCAGTGTGACCGCGGACTTATGGATAAAATATACCGCCTGACCCCAGAAATATACTGAATTGTGCCTTCTCATTTTCAAACTGTACCGTAAATCTTAAAACAGTTTCCTAGATGTTTTTCCATTCTATTTACCATTACTTTTACCACTAAAACTATAATTTTATCCAATTCATCAAGAAACTTTCCACAAGATTGGCTGGTTTTCAGGATACATTTTTTTTGCATTGATTGCAAAATAAGGTTACAACTAAAAAGATCATATACGAGAATGGGAAGGGGATGTTACGTCGCTTGACAATTTGTTTCTGGTCAACCGATAGTAGTGTCTAGTATGGGCATTTTTGTACCCTATTTCTCATATTTAATATTAAAATTGCTTTTTCCCATCTACCTCTTAACATTAATAGTAACTTATATGCTTTCCATGTTTATATATTTATCGATCTAGATACATTCTCGGTACCTATAATCTGCAGATTGACTTGTTTTTGCATTGATTGGAGCCTGAGATTTCCAACATTCCCCTATATAAAATATTTGTGATTATCATTAGTAAACTATTCATTTCGATCTCCGCAGCAGACAACTCCGCCGATATATCAAACTGGTGTTGAACAACGTTTGAAAAAAATGCGCTCCAAGTTCGGATTCTGATTTTTATAAATATTTAGTTTTTGGAACATTTGTGAATGAAATGCAATATGATCGCAGGTTGTCATTGTTTAAATTCTACGCATGATCCAAGCGGCAAATGGGTCCATCCTCCACCATTTTCAGATCCACCTTGGGTCCAACCAGATCGCGAATATTGTTGATGCCGTACTTGATCATGGTGGGTCGTTCCAGCGATAGGCCCCACGCAATCACATTGACATTCTCCGGAAGGCCCATCGGCAGCAGCATCTCCGGCCTGAAGACGCCCGAGTTGCCCACTTCGATCCATTTGGCCAGGCCCGGATGGTAGCAGAAAATCTCCATGCTCGGCTCGGTATAGGGATTGTAGGCCGGCTTGAATTCCAGCTGAGTGATGCCAAGCTTGCGAAAGAACTCGTACAGCGTCCCAATCAAGTCGCCGAGCGTGAGGCCAACGTCAGCAATGACGCCCTCAACCTGATGGAACTCGGCCAAGTGTGTGGCGTCCAGCGTTTCGTTGCGGAACACCTTGTCGATGCTGAAATATTTGGCCGGCTTGAAGCCGCCCTCCTGGTTGGCAAGCTTGAACAGCATGCGAGCACTTACGGCCGTTGTGTGTGTGCGCAGAAGGTTCTTTTGTGCCTCCTCGATCTTCCAGTCGTAGCCGTAGCCCATGGAGCCGTAGCCGCCCTTGGAGTGGACGCTCTTCACGCGCTCCAAGTATTCCTGCGGGAACTTGTGGCTCTTGGCCGGATGGTTGATGAAGAAGGTGTCGTGGGCATCGCGAGCGGGATGCTGTTGCGGCTGGAACAGGGCGTCAAAGTTCCAGAACGAAGACTCCACGTAGTTGTTGGTGGGCATCTCGGAGAAGCCCATCTCCAGGAATATCTGTCGGAACTCGGTGCGCACCTTCAGCAGCGGATGCAGATGGCCACGCGTCGGCGGTGCCCCCAAGGCATCAAAGTTATACGATTTGAACTTTAGCTGCTGCCACAGGCCATTGGCGAGCATCTCCACGGTGAGATCAGTCTCCAGTTTGGTGAGACTGGTTGCGAACTCCGGCCCCTTGGTCAGGACAAAGCTCTTGATGGTGGTCTCCTGCAGTAGCTTGCGCTTTTTGAAGTCGGCCACTGTATTGGCCGGTAGGTCGGTCTTTCCTTGTGCCACCTGATTCAGCAGCTCCTTGACCGTATCCACAATCGTCGGCACCTTGCGCTTGACCAGCGGCGGCTTCTCACTCTTGTCAACCAGTATCCAGCCATTGGCCATGGCCTTGCTGAAGCCAACCTTGGCATTGGGATTGCCACTGACTTGCAGGAGCACTTGCTGTTCGATTCCACCCTCTGGGACATTTGCATATACTGTCGCCTCATGGCTGCTACTCAGGGCCACATGACGACCCTCTTCGGTGAGCTCTAGGGACTTGTGTGTGACTGTCGTGGCATTGACCAGCTCACCATGCGCCTGGATGCTTTTCAGTGCGCCGACAATTTTCTGGTGATCGACGGCAAAGAGGGTGGCGAGGTCCAGAGTGTCCACCTGGTCGGTGTTATCCAGATGCTGAAGAATACGCTCCGTGAGTTCGGTACTCATCTTGGACTATCAATTTGGCTGGTGATGATGAAAAATGCACACAAAATTGCAAATCTCGTGTTGCCACAACGCAGGAAGAGGAAGAAAGCCGACAGTGTTGGCAAGCGTGCGATGCCAACTGGTCTCTCTATGACCAAAATCAGACTATCGGTATGTATCTGTACAATTATCCTGCGAATAGTGTAGCTGACGATTTGAAGATGCTGGACACCTGCGTAAAGAAACTATATAAGGAGGTCTTGTCGTCAAAAATAGGCAGAACGTGCGAGTAAAAAGTGCGAGTGAAACGGCTCTCGCTGTAAATGTGAGGGCAACGACAATGGAGTGTGCTGATTAACCATTTGAAGGCAATGTGAAAAAACATATTAATTTTTTCATAATATAATTTTTAATAGTTTGCTACATGATAGTAGTCTTTGTTTTGAAAAAAAAAACATTTTGAAACAAAATTTCGTCCGCAACCAACCTTTCGCGTCGACTAGCAAACGAGCACTGAAAATAAGCAGAAGCAATGAGTAACTCTGCCATCGAAGAGACCTCCTTATAGTTACTTCATGGACACCTGAAGGATCATAATCACAGCCATGTTCAGTCGATACACTAGGCAATCGATAACTGTAGCTGATGTTTGAAAGTGCCAACCGCGGCAACCAGTCTCAGAGTGGCCAGTACGCCGCAAAGTACAGTGCTGCAAAGCAGCAGCATAAATCAGCTGTCCGGGTATTGCAACAAAAAGAATAAGCGAAGCGTTGGCGTTGCTTCACACAAAAACACAAAAAAACACAAAAGTAAAGAAAAAGAAAAAGGGGATTCTGCAGGCAAGCAAATAACAAATGTCCATTGCGTGAGGACAAACACACCAAAAACCGAACATGCTGAAGAGCCTCCAAGCGGGCACCTACGCTGGCATGGCCAATGCCAAGTGCGGCGAGATCTACTTCCAGAGCCTAAACAGGTTTCGCATAGATTGTGCCTTTTGTGAAATGAAGAGCTTTGTTTTTAATGACTTTCTGTTGCACGTCCAGAACGTGCACTTCGAGAACGGCCTGCTCAAGACAGAGGATCTGGTGGAGCCCAAGGAGGAGATAGATGAGTCGGAGGGATCGCCGGATCAGAGTATGGAAGATGTGAACCCCTTTGCTTGGCACGAAATTGCCTCTGAAAATGATGAAGTTGACCAGCACACCGACAGGGAGGATGACTACGACAAGGATGAGGAGAACGATGATCCCGGCCGGATCATTCTGCAATGGGACAATACCAACACAATCGCAAAGGATTCTTCCTCGCGCCAACTGCGCGCTATCAAAGTGGACTACAAGGAGGAGTCCGAGGAGGAAGGCGAAAGCATTACCATTGACCTGGATCTGGATCAGGATCAGGATCAGGATGTGGAAGATGACTTGGACTCGGATCATCTCGACGACTCGACCACGAAACCGCTTTCCTGCCCACACTGCCCCAAGACCTATCAGGGACCGAAGACTATGGAACGGCACATAGCACGCCAGCACAAGCCCGTGGATCCCGAAGTGGAAGCCGACTACGGGATGTGCCGCGTACTCGACTCGAAACCTCAGCCAGTGTACAAGTGTGAGCAGTGCGAGCATACATTCTTCACAAAAATTCCGCTGGTGACGCATATGACGGAGTACCATAAGATCGGGCGTCTGGCCGCTATCACGGCCGCATCCCCATCGTTCACTTGCGTGGAATGTGATATGGAGCTGCCGCGCTTGCGTCTGCTCGACGAGCACATACTGAAGGTACACGGCGGACCGGCATGCGTGGTCTGCAAACGACGCTACAAAACACGGCACGAGCTCAGGCGCCACCAGCTGAGGCACAACAGCGAACGGAACGTTGAATGTTCACATCCCGGGTGCGGGAAGCGCTTCTTCACCAAGCGCCACATGCGCAATCACACCAAGGTCCACACGCAGGAGAAGAACTTCGTCTGCGAGAACTGCGGCTACAGCTGCCGCAACAAAGAGACGTTGCGTGTCCACATACGCAGTCACACGGGCGAACGTCCGTTCGGGTGTACGGTGTGCGAAAAGCGATTCCCATCCCATTCGGGGCTGCGCGAGCACATGGCCATGCACTCGACGGATCGGCCGTTTGTGTGCAATGTCTGCGATGCCACCTTCTCCCGCCAGAAGGGTCTCTACCACCACAAGTTCCTGCACACGGACACCAAGCAGTTTGTGTGCAAGCTGTGCGGCAATGCCTATGCCCAGGCAGCAGGATTGGCCGGTCATATGCGCAAGCATCGCAGCGACGGGCAGAATGGTGCATCGTAGAGCATAACAATCGCAATCGGATGGATAATTAGATAAGAAGTTACACATTTACACACTTAAGATATAAAGATATAATTTCCAATCATCTACGAACTTTAACATTTTTCTAAGATTTTCGGCTACATTTAAGAACTCAGGCATAGTCGCTTAGGCACAAGTTGCACAATTAAGTTGTAGTTTTAAGCCTAAAAACACAAACACACACACTCTACTTGTGGTTTACCTGAAGATTTCCTGAACAGTTCCGCAGCGCAGAGGGGCAGAAAGGAAACTCGAATCTGAAGCTGTTGGGTTTTTTGTTTTCAACATATTGTGTATATTGCATTGATAAGTACATAATGTATGTATGTATGTATGTACGTAGGTATGTACGTGTATGTAATAAAATGAATTCGTAACAATCCCTGTGCCAACCGTGGCCCCTGTGTCCCTTGTGTCACTTTGTGTGCGAAATGCGGAGGCTGCCTCTGTGTGTGCGCGCACGGCAATGGCCGAATTTAAATTTAGCCAACAATTAGCTTTTGACAAACAATTAATCGAGGGAACGAGCGAGCGAGTGAGCGGCAAATGCCAAATGGGTAAGACACGCGGCTAAACATAGTGCCAGCGATTAGCGGTAGCCAGCACTTGGCATCCCCACACGCAGCGTGACAATGGTCGGTAAGATGATGGCAAAGACGAGAGACAAGAATGAAACGGATAGGAAGAGCGATATCCTGCGGCATATGTGCGAATACTGCGGCTACAGGACACGCATTCGGGGCAATCTGATGGTCCACAAGCGGCGACACACCGGCGAAAAGCCCTTCAGCTGTGACACGTGCCAGGCAAAGTTTGCGGCCCGCTATCAACTGAACACGCACCGGGAGCTGCATCTGGACGTGAAACTGCGACGCAGTCTCCACATGTGCAAGGATTGTAATGTTGGATTCTTGAGTGCGCGCGCCCTCTACCATCACCGGCCACTCCATGGCCCGGGGAAGCGGTTTAAGTGCTCACAGTGCGAAAAATCCTATGCCCAGGCCGCGGGCTATGCCCAGCACAAGCGGTGGCATCGTCAGCGTAATCAGCGTGCAACGGCTGAAAGCTCCATCGAGATAAAGATGATTTTGGGAAGCCAGAGCCAAGACAACGATGCTGCATCAGTCAATTGTTAATTATCTATAATGCTTTCCTATGTAATGAATAAATTTACCTAAAAAACCGAATTCCAACCGTTGGCCAATGCAATTTGAGTTGGGCCGACGTTTTCGAGCACTGTTTTCGATAGGCGGTGATTCCAGCGATCTATCGGAATCCTGCTTGGCCCGTCTGTTTACAACCTTTGTTATTTGTTGATTTTTCTGCATGGGGACCCGCTGAAAACCCGTGTGCAGCATGCTGAAACACTGCTTTATCCATGTGGACTACACGCGTCTGCATGCACAGCAGAAAATGCAGCCCAAATGCGGCGAGATATTCTACGAGCAGGAGTGCAACAGCTTCCACTTGGCCTGCTGCCTGTGCGACATGAAGCACTTTTCATTCGATGATTTCGTGCGGCACATTCGCAACATACACTTTGACAAGCAGGGCAAGCCGCAGGCGGTTCAGCAGCCCCAGCCTAACTCTGCGCAAGATAAATTCCTCCCAGTAGTGAAATATGACGATGTACAGGAACTGGAAGACCCTTGCACATTGCGCATCAGTGACGTCCAGTCGCAGGGCAGCCAGGAAACTGAAAGGCTCTGGGAGTATGCAGAGAATTCCTCCGACACTGAGAGTGACGGCTGCGACCTGAAGCCAGAGACCATTTTAGGCAGCCCCTGTGAAAGGACAGATGAAGAAGATCAGGATGAGGACGAGGACGAGGAGGAGGACCAGAAAAGTATTTTCAAGGTATCATGATCGTGTCTATCCCTTTGGTTTTCTATTCCACTAACGCTTGAGCTCTATCCAATGCAGCGCCCGCCAAAAGAACTCTGCTGTAAGCACTGTGATCGCAAATACACATCGATGAAATACCTGAACATTCACATAAAGATGAGCCATCCGCACCCCAAGGCGTTCAAGTGCAGCGACTGTGGAGACGACTTCGATGCGGTGCGAGCCCTGGAGGCGCATCGGCGTAAGATGCACACTGACTTCAGCTGCAAACTGTGTGCCAAGATCTTCAAGAACTCACGCACTCTCCTCCGTCATGTGCAGGCACATTCTGGTTTGCGGCAGTACAAGTGCGACTTTGAGAATTGTGAGAAATCGTTTACGAACAAGCACAACCTCAACTCGCATCGCCGCATCCACAGAACGGATCGAAACTATGTGTGCGAGCTGTGCGGTTATAGGTCGCGATACCGCGAGGCTCTCATCGTTCATCGACGCTCCCACACGGGCGAGAAGCCCTTCAAGTGCGAGACCTGCGAGCGCTGCTTCGCCTCAAAGTCACTGCTGAACGAACATCAGCCGATGCACTCCACGGAACGTCCTTACAAGTGCAACGATTGCGACGCAGCCTTCTCCCGCCCCAAGGCTCTCTACCACCACAAGCATCTACACCTGGGCATCAAAAAGTTCAAATGCAAAGTCTGTGGCAATGCCTACGCCCAGGCGGCGGGACTCTCGGCCCACATGCGGGGACACAAGCAGCAGGCTGCCAACGGTGTGTCCGACGGCAACGAAATGGAGATCTTATTCACTTGCTAAGCACTCAAACCCCCACTGTACCTACATATCCACATTAAGATCATTTTCTATATATGTATGCCTCTATAGAATGCTATGCAAAACGAGAGCTTGCACGCTGTGAGCAGCGACAAGAGCCGCTGCCTACATATATCCGTTACTCAGTCAGTGTTGCATATGTTTGTAATCGTACATATGATTCATGTACCGTTAATTGTTCACTCTGTCCGTTTTACACCTAATGAATTTCCACCTCTCATCTAGCACCAACAAAAACATGAGAAAGAGAGAGAGAGAGAGAGAGAGGATGAGAAAGTTTTCGCTGGGATTAACTGTGCAATATAATAGGTTTAGTTATTATTTAAGAATTTTTGTTTTGTGTTTTCTTTAGTTATTATCTCCGCGATCTAGCACAAAAATATGTAAAATATTTCTGTACTATGCATGGTATGCACTATATATACATTTTGTTTTCGATCTGATTGAAGAATGATAAACACGATTGATTTGCATTTTCAACATTTATTTTCAGGAACAGGAACTTATTTCTATGCACATTGTATATATGCATGTAAAGTTACATATATCCGATGTTAATTTGAATTCCCATTTCTTCCTCTTTTTCCAACTGTTCATTTTTGTACATATTATATATCAAGTATATAATACTCTATCTCTGATTTTGTTCATCACCCTGTGCTAGTTTTATGTGTAATCAACTGACAGACATCAGAGTACTGGAGTTAAATGAATTGTATTGTAGTTAATGTCGGGTCTGTAGTTAAATATCCATTTATATTGTATAGTTATTTTGTATACGCAAATATGTATGTAATATTTAACAAAACAAAAGTGTTTCCACTACACTTAAAAGAATATATTTAAGTTATTTATTTATTTTGGTTCGCGCAAAAATGTATGTAATATTCCAAATATCTATATCTGAAGTTAATATTTTTTCGTGGGGTTTCATATTCGGTTAGTTTTACACAGCTAATGTCTGTTCTGCAGTTAAATATCCATATGTAATATTTAACATAACCGAAGTTTTTCATATTTTCTGTTTGGTTTTAGTTGGCTACTCCTTACATTTGTCAGTTGTAAGAAGAAGTATTTAAAATAAACACCACATTCGAGAAGCAGAGTTTCTGTGTCTTGTTTCTGTTTTTAACTGGAACTATTTACAATTTTTGGCTGTTCACTGTCTGACCATCAGAGGTAGTGAAAAACGGTAAGTACTCTTATTGCTCCGAACATATTTTGGTATCCCCTATCCAACATTTAATTGGAATAATCGTACAACATACATATCTGTATCTCGTCCTAAAGTTATTCTATTCATCACCCATGAGCCGCTGTGCACCACATATTGGATATGCGTTTAACTTGAGGATTAATCCCTTAACAAGATATCCATCAAGTACATATGCATACAGATTTTTGATAAGGTTCAGCCCGTGAAGTGTTCTTCTGTTTACGGTATTTCATTGAAATACATACCATAAATATATACAATAATATCTGTTGGTTAAAATAGCACACATACATATAAATCCATTGATATCATATCCGACTAGATACATATTGGGAATATTATTATAGTATATTTTTGCACTCAAAAGTTTGGTTTTTTCTCTTTCTCTATGGAGCTTCTCAAATACACATAAATATTATTTCCATTAGGACTTCAGCTTACAATATCTTTGGATTATAGAATACACATGGAACATAGTCCAGACACAAATAGAGAATTGCATTATACGGTTATTGGTGTACATTTACATTTCTTTGGTTATTCCGGTGTTCAGTATTTTATATGAGCCGCTGCACTGCACTTACTTCATTATTTTTGACCAATATTTAAGAACAATATTTATGTTTGTATATCCTAACACATAGAGATATTAAATGGAATTATTCCAAAGCCATTTGCATTTGTTGCAACATCAAAAATATATATGTACACATGAGAACGCTGTACTGCAACTTTTCTAATAAAAAAAAGTGTATCCGTAATTTATACCTATAGCATATAGAGCTAATGTCCTTGACAGATGCTCTTAACAATGGGGAATCGATTTTTACGCCCACACACGTATGGTGTAGTCCCAGCTGCCAGTTGATAGGGCAGTGCCATCGGGCGATACCTGCACACAGGAGACCTTGTTCTCATGGCCATACAGCAGACAGACGCGCTCCGACTTCAGAGTGTCCCACAGATTGACGGTGTAGTCGTTGTAGCCAGCAAAGAGCAGGCGACCGCTGACCGAAAAGTCCACCGAGTTGACACCAAATATGATGCTCTCCTTGGCGAAGACAGCCACCTCGCGATCGGCCCGCATGTCGTACAGACGGCAGCTGCTATCATCCGAACCGGTGGCGATTGCATCTCCGCAGGGATGGAATTTGACGCTGTTCACATCGGACTGGTGTCCCTCAAAGGACTGCACAACATGGCCAGAGCGCATGTCCCAAATAAAGGCCATACGGTCGCAGCTGCCCGAGACGAAGGTGTTGCCCGTCTCGTTGGGAGCCAAATCGATGGCCATCACATCGCCCGAGTGGCCGTGAAAGCTTTGCAGCAACTGGCCGGACTCCACGTCCCACAAGGCGCAAGTCGAGTCGCCGCTACCCGTCAGGATCTGCTGATCCGAATTGGGATATATGCAGCACGACATGTAACTTGTGTGGGTGCCAACGGTGCGCTTCTTGGCGGCCATCTCCTCATCGGAGGTGATCGGATAGACGGTCACCTTGTTGTCCAGTCCACCACAGGCAACAAAGTTACCCGACGGGGCGTATGCACAGGCCATGATCCAGGTGGTGGGCATGGTCACGGCATGCTCCTTGTTGGTGGTGAACGCATCCCAGATGATGAGGCGGCCATCCTGCGAGGATGAGATGATGTGTCGCTTGTCGGGACTCCAGTCGGTGCAGAGCACCTTTGCTTGGTGTCCCTTCAGCACCTTGCGGGGCTTGATGTTGACGTAAGCAATTTGCTCCAGACGCTCCGCAATGTTCGACAGGTTGACGTCATTCAGCTTCGAGCGCTCCTCCTCCAATTTGGTTTTCAAATTTTCCGCCTCCTTCAGCAAGTTTGCCATTTTTTCATTGGCATTAACATTGCTGGCGGAGACAGCGCTCTCCGACATTTTCACTTAATTATTTTCCACTTTTTCACCAGCGTCGATTTGTGTGTTACTCCCAGTGTCAAGGCGAAAAATCAAGTGAAAAATCAATCATGAAAAAAGATGTATACCAAATATGAATACACAACGGGCCCTTGCGCACTAGCGCTCGTGTGCGGCCAGTGCTGCAGACTGTTCGTCTTGAATCTGGATGTTTCTGCAGTGCTGTGGAGCACAAGTTTGAACTATTTGCCAAGCCAATCAATAAGAAGAGTTTGAGAAAAAGCTTATGACCCAAATACCTGTTTTCTGTTATTCGTGAGTACAAAGAAAGACCTTTCAGATTTTATTTGCTATCATTAAAATCTTCACAAGTTGAATTACGCGCCCAATTATTCAACGGCACCGAATAAGCTTGCGCTACGCTTGCCAACACTAGTCGCCCAGCTGATCTGTTTTCGGATGTGAACCAACGGCTTGAGTTAAAGTTTCGGGAACAAAAACGACGCCAAACGCCAAATGACTAAACTATTAAAGTGGCACTGAGGCACCCCCTAGCCATAATTATTGGCTTAAGATGATCAAGTTGCAGCCATTGCCGGTAATAGGAACTGGCTCATACCACAACTTTCGATGCGGTGAGGTTCTGTGCAATAGCCCCACCAGCTACGACATTTGCTGCTCCTTATGCGGGCAGCGGCAGCCATTTGACGATTTCCCGCAACACTTCCGACTGCATCATCTCGGACCGGCGGCGGGGGCGGCGACGGAAGACTGCAAGCTATTCGAGGCAGCCATAAAGATTGAAGATGATCCCATTGGCCACGAGAGCTGTGAGCTTGATGAGCATGAGAATGTGGATCTGGAGCACATATCGGCAATCGATGAGGCTCAGGCCGCGGATGCAGATTCCCCACCACGCCGACAGCGAGAGACTGCCATGAAAAACACTCTGGTGGAGACAGAGGAGGCACTTCTGGAATTGGACCCGAACCCCGAGTGGCCGGACGAGGCCAGCGAGCCAATAGAGAATGCCGAAGAAGACGAAGAACCACCCCACCTCAAGGACGACACCAAGGACATGCTGTTCCAGTGCGATCAATGCGATCGGGCGTACAACAGCAAGCGGAGCCTGCAGAGCCACAGACGGGTCAAGCACAACGACAAGGACGGGGCCGTGCGGAAGCGAAACCGGGGACCGGCAAAGCTCTACATATGCCCCGAGCCAGAGTGCAGCCAGACATTTCGCACCGAGCGCGATCTGCACGGCCACAGATGGAAGCACACGGGCATTTTCTGCGACATCTGCGGCAAACCGTTCACCCAATCGGGCAACATGATGCGCCACCGTCAGCGGCACAGCGGCATCAAGCCACACAAGTGTAAGGAGTGCGAGGCCACCTTCTACACCCAGAAGGAGCTTACCTCTCACAACATTTGCCATACGGGCCGGATGCCGTGCATCTGTGAGGTGTGCGGGAGGCCCTGCCGCGATCGAGGAGTCCTCACCGCCCACATGCGACGGCACACTGGCGAGCGGCCGGCCAAGTGTGACGTGTGCGGCAAGGCCTTCTACAGCTTTCACGACCTCAACGTCCATGCCGTTTCGCACACCAACCACCGGCCCTTTGTCTGCGACGTCTGCGGCTCCACGTTCCAGCGCAAAAAGGCGCTGCGCGTCCACAAGCTGCTCCATTCGGACCGTAAATACCCCTGCAAGATGTGCAACAAGACGTTTGCCCAATCCGGCGGACTTAACGCTCATATGCGCACCCACGAATTGCCCAAAGGCAAGGGAACTGCTGCCAGCAGCAGCACGAAGAGTGCCGCCGCAAGCCACAAAGTAGTTGGAGGGCAGCTGGAGACGGTGACCATCGAGTTGATTGAAGAGAGTGCGCCCGTCTCGACGACAACCATCACAATGGCCATAGACTTGAATGTGGAGGGGGCGGACAGTCACTCCAAGCAGCCTGATACTGGTGCCAGTGCTGGCACTTGGCAGGTCTCATAGACACGGCCATGCAACTAAGTAGTTTTTTAAGAAATTATGTCATTAAGTAGCTGTCATGACCCAAGGGGAGTACCAGCCTCTCGCGGCCACTTCTGTCGCGAAGGAAGAAAGTGGCCGATAGCCGGCACACACCGACTATATTAGCCATATGTACATACGAGTAAAACCATAAGCTCAAGTGCTGAAATCGCACAATTGGAAGTGAAGTTATTAAAACGGCGAACGGAAAACTCAAGAATTTTAATTGCTATTCAATTTCGTTGGAGTCGCGGACACGTTGCACGCAAATTGAATAATTTGCCGTAAAGTAAATCTCAGAGATGCCGCTGTCCATCGCTGAGTGGATGTGTCGAGTGCAACTACACGAGTATGACCATCGGTTGGGTCTCGCTCTCTCACTTTCCCGAGATTCGACGATTTGTTTGGCAGTACCCGGACGGGCAATTGTCAGACAATAATGTGGATCGCCCTGCAGTATCTGTGCGTTCTGGGGCTGGTGATGGCCACCGGTAAAGAGTTTGACACGGCCAGCTTCCATCTGTACACCCCCGAGAGTTCCGACCAACCCCACAGGCTGTACACAAACGATTCGGAATCGGTTCTTGCCTCAAACTTTGATGCGAACCTTACAACAAAGTGAGCAAAACGATTTGGTTTGGGTTCATCCTCTAATCATTGCTGCTTCTCCTCAGGGTCATCGTTCATGGCTGGAGCGTTACGTATGTGGAGGAGCCAGTCAGCCAGCTGCGCACCGCCTACCAGGCCCGCGGGCAGTTCAATGAAGTACTTGGAGGCCATTCCGCTGGTGCCGGGCGTGGGCAAGGATGTGGCACATTTCCTCAACTTTCTGGCCGACAAATTCAGCCTGGATCTGTCGCAAGTGGTGATGGTGGCCCACAGCATGGGCGCCCATGTGGCCGGCTTCTGTGGCCAGCGTGTTTCACGCTACACGCCCCAGTTGCTGCTCCTGGGTGGCACCTGCGATGGCATTGCCCCGGAGAGCGTAGCGCTGGGTGATCCGCCAGAGATTGGCTGCACAGAGGGCATGTATAGCTTCAAAACCCAAGCGGAGAGTCCATACGGCCAGCCGTTCTAATTAAAGTTCAATAAAAGTTTTCATTACTTTCAGAGCAGATGGCAAACAAAAAATCAATTCAATTGGCGGTACAAAAATGTCCTTTAATTGGGGGTTTCCCTACTCAAGAGAGCTACCAACACGCAGATCTAGACACAACTTGTCACTGTTATATGTATGCAGTAGGTTCTACAGAGGATTTGGGTATAACATAAGCCTTAACCAGTAAGGAGGAAGAACATCGAGGGGTCACCGATGTTTGTTTAAACCCTTGAAAGGTAGAAAAGCGAGCAAAGATAATTGTAGGTTGTAAATAAACAGACAGACAGACAAATAATGCTTAAGTATAAGTCATAGAGAAGTGTTTGGAGTTGCTCTCTTTGCTGCAGTTCAAGGGTTTTTAGCTATAAAATGAATGGACGTACTCGGTTTACACAATACTCAAATCAAATCAAATCAAATATAATTTGAATGCTAAAACTAAATCGTTATGGGGAAACACATTTAAAATGGATCGATAAGGGATACAAAAAGGGTTTACTATAAGCTAGGGAGGGGATCTACCTACGAGTAGTAGAGATAATAATAATATCGATTAGTTTGGAGGAGTAGTAGCCATATATGTATGGGAGCCTAAACTGCACTACCAGCTGCACTATACATGCGATTATCCTGTATCCTGTATATATATATAAAATATATATAGATATATTTATGTATGCGTGGATATTGGATCCACTTCGTTGTGGAATGTGTTCTCTTCTCCTTGTTCCTCATGCAATTCCCTGTGTCCCTCAACTCCAGCTTAAACCAAATTGATTTCAATCTTGATGAGCAGCCGATCATCGGCCACGAAGCCCAAGTGCATGATGTTCGATATGTTGGCATACTCGAGGAAGCCAAAGCCGCGTGTGCTGATCGCCTCGCGCGGCTGATGGAAGGCCAATATCTCCGGCTTGGTCATAATGGTGTCATGCTGCGACTGGCTCGCATCCGTCGGATGCACCATGCACAGCTTGATGCGCCCTTTGAACGGCCAGTCCAGATGGAAGTCATTCTCCGACTGCATCAGGTGCACATGCAGGCTGAGCACGTGCGGCTTCCTTGGCTGAATGTTGAGACGGGCACAGAACTTGTAGCCATACGGCGAGGTGTAGCACTCGTGCGAGTACACCTGATTGTTGGCATTGGCCCGCAGACGGGACACCAGGCTGCCCAAATGCCCAATGTTCCACACAATGGTGCCATTGCTGTAGCGCGGATCAATCGGCTGGCGGGCCAGACGCAGCTGCTTATTGAGATTCTCGATGCGCGTCTCCTGCTCCCGAGTACGCTGTTCCAGCACCACAATTCGCTGATACATCGTCTCGACGATCTGCTCGTCCACCCCATTGGCGTATTGGGGCGGTGGTGCCAGCTGGCCATGGCCATGGCCATGTCCATTCTTCAGCGTGCTACCGCTGCTGGTGCTGGTGCTGCTGCTGGCCTTTTGCGGCTGCCAGGTAGCGATGGCCGTCTGCTGAAAGGCCTGCAGCATCAGCTGCATGTGATGCGGCATATCCGACTTGAGGTGCTCCTCCAGCTGATTGGTCTCGGGCCGACCGACAAAGTCACACTTGATCTTGGCAAAGGGACACTTCTCCTCCAGCTGCTCTGGCTGCGGCTGCCGTCGGTACGGACAGCTGGGCAGATGGCGATGCACCTCGATTGGGGAGGCGACCAGGGCACAGCCGAGCGGTGAGTTTGGGCACTTGTGCTTCAGCTGCTCGATCTCGCGACGCGTATAGTTGTCCGGGAAGATGTCCTGCTCCGCAGAGAGCTGCTTATTGTCCAGGGGGCAGCATTGGTTGTGGTTCTGCAGCCAGTCGGTCAGACAGCGCTTGCAGAAGCGGTGGCCGCACGAGGTGAGCACCGGTTCGTTCAGCCAGTCGATACAGATGGCGCACTCGTAGCGCGAGTCCAGAAACTCCTCCTCACCCGATGTGTCCGAGGCGGCATAGTTGTTCTGGCTTAGGGCTAGGCTCTTGGGTGGCTGGACTGGAGCGGCGCCGCCTGCATTATGTGCGGATATGGGCGTGGATGAGTCTAGGCCATGGGTGCTGCTGCTGGCAGCGATGCGTGTCCCATTATTGCTATTGTGCTCGTTTTGATCCGAGTGGTGATGCTTCAGTTGCTTATGTTCTGCCTGGGGTCGCTGCATGTTCTCCGCTCGCAGTCTATCTCTCTCTCACACACTTGCATGGGCCTCCGCAGGGGGGGCACACTTAAAATGTTAATTGGTAATTATCCTAACTTTAACATGTATATACAAAAATATTGCTTTTGCTTTCGAAATTGCTTTGATTTGATGAGTTATCGAACAGCTGTGAACGAATTAGTCACTGCCCAGCACTGGCCGAGCAGATGGTCGAAAAGAGCTGCCAACTCTAGCTTTCACGAAATTAGCCGTACAAAAAATTCGGAATATTTAAAGATTTGTTAATGAAACAACCACCTGAATATAAATATATATAGTCGTTGTTTATTCTTGAGTTGCATGTGCCAGTGTCCGTGAGTACAGACATCACATATATTTCTAGCCAAAAGCAGGCCTCACCTTACGCAAAGCACCGACAAGAAGCAGGCAGGGCAGCCCCAACGGCCGGTCCCACCTGCAGTTCTCGCAGTCTTCAAGCTCCCAGTTTTGCGGTGGGGCGAACGTATAAAAACGCCAGAGGCTCGCGGCGTGTACAGCAATTAGTTGAGAGCGTGCCGGACGCGAAACCATATAAATACAACCCCCGCGATACGCAAAGCTCAAGGAAAACAGACAACATGTCGCTGGTGATTAAGTGCAGGCACAGCCACAACCGCAACCACAACAACATCTATCTACTCTGCCCCATTGTGCTCATGTTCATCGCATGGCAGCTGGGCGCCGGGGGGATTGGGGCAGAGGCCAAGCAGCTGCCACTGGCTGATGCTGCCGATGTCGATGCCGATGCCGAAATTCGTCACGGATCGTACGACAATGTCAATGATGACGTTGCTGCACTGGTCCGAAAGCGTCGCCACTTGTCCGACTGGCTGATAGCCCCAAACACACGCTGGTGCGGACGTGGGAATCTGGCCAATGGCACCTACAACGACCTGGGCGGCGCATCGATGGCCGACAAATGCTGCCGGAAGCACGACCACTGCCAGCTGTGGATAGACGGCATGTCGACTCGCTACGATCTCTTCAACTACCGCCCCTATACGCTGTCACACTGCAGCTGCGACCGACGCTTCCGCACCTGCCTGAAAATGGCCGGCGACGAGGCGGCCAATGCCATCGGAAAGCTCTTCTTCAATGTGGTGCAAACGCAATGCTTCAGCCTCAGAGTGGAGACGGTGTGTCTGGAGCGTGGTGCCAGTGCCGGTAGCTCGGGGCAGTGCCTGCGGGAAGACCTCCGCCAGAAGGCCGTTCTGCGGAGCAACAAACGCTTCTAGACGATTCTCTCACAGCTGCACAGCGGACGGGGACAACAAATGATATCCAACAGGGCACGATCAGGTTTTGGCTTTGGGTCTGGGAGTTTTTATAACCCATCCCATCCCACCCATACCTGCAAGCAGAGCATAGCTATGAAAAAAGGAGCGGACACCCGAACCACTTCACTTACATTGCTGCAACTTAATGGCGAAAATCATTGCAAAATGTTTTGTTTGTTTTGTTTTTACTCGTGAGAAAGGAGGAGAGAGATACAATACCGATATCCATTTAGGTATTAAGCTATAAACATATATATGTATATGTATGGGTATGTCAAGTGCTAATATAAGTGCGTAGTAAGTCGCGATACGTACATAGCTGTAGACCCGTAGACCCGTAGCGTAGGCCATTAAATCGAACATTATAGGCTGCCAGAAAAACAAAGTTTTTCCCATTAGTTTTTCTATTAATTGTAATTAGTAAGTTGTAGTTGTAGTGCAAAAATAAAAGGAATTTCCAAAGAGAAAAACAAATGCGTTAATACTGCCCCTCCATTTCCCCTGCTATACCACAATCATCCATCGATCCATCCATCGATGGAATTTCTCATCTTTAATCCGGCAAACCCTATTGGAATTTCGTACTTTGCACTTGGAGGCCAGCCAGCCGGTATCACCAGTAGCAGTATGTATGGATGTATATAATTCGTATACGTATACGTATACGTTTACATACTCGAGTATGTGTCTGGTTGGCGGAGACTGTGTGATCATCGCCGCATTGACGTCGATGTTGCCCGCTCGATGAAGATGAAGATGATGACCAGTTGACCCGTAGCCGTACTCATCCACTCGAAGCGTAGCGTAGTTCGTCCACTGATTTGTTTTTTTGTTAGGCTGTGCTGCCTGTTGTTCATATGTATTGTGTACCACATAAGCGTCATGGTGAGGGTCTAGGTCAGGTTCCAAGAAACTGCATCACCCATGGGATCAGCGTCATCCAGAAAAGTGTAAAAATAAGTAAATATTTGCTTAGTTTTGCAACAGGCGCGAGGGGGGGCCTGGCTAGTCCGCACTTCCTGCTCGCTTGGTGTCAATGTCAGCAAAATGTAAACAACGTTTTCGCTTTCGCTCTAAATTGATTATCCCCCCCCACCTCACACACACTATTCGAATGTTCGTTGTAATCTGATAGATTGCCTGGCACTCGGTTTCTGATTAACACGTGTATTCTCTGTACAGGTGCAGTACATCTGTTTTTAGCAGTAGTAATCCTAGTCGGGCTTTTCTTATCTTATAATTGCTTGAATACACAACACCACACAGTCCGTTAGGAAAACTTTCAAATGTCTGCTGTCAAAGAGCAGAAATTCAGTTGGCAGCCCAACCGACGTAGGCGCTGAGCTTGCCGCTCATTTTGTATTCTTTTCTTCTATTTACAGTTACAGTCTTAAAATTCGACGCCAAAATTGTTAATTGTATTGCTAAAATTGATATAAAACCAGCCATGGAGTTGTATGAAGACGATAATGTGCCCTGCTGCAGTCGCGCCAGGAGTTTGGCGAGCACAGAACACCTAAAGACATCCCAGGAAGAACTGAATGTGGCCGTGGGCTATGGGTAAGTTGTATGCGCATCAATAAATAGCCTGTTGCGGAGTGCCCAACCCCGACCACCATTAGGAGTGGTTTGCCAGAGACCGATGACGAACGCCCGAAGAACATAAACGAGCTGCGGATGCTCGTGAACGACATACGCTTCATGTTGCGCAGCCAATTGCTGGCCTACGATGCCAAGCTGCTCATTTTTGCAACGGCCGCCAGTAGCGTATGCCCCGACCAGACCCTGGTGCCCGCACCGCCAGCGTTCAAGAACTCCAACAGCGACGACGAGCTGTATGTGTGCCCCAACGAGGGCTGTGACATGGAACGTCTGTGCAAAGCCGTTCAGGACAACTGGCCAAGCTGCAGCGTCATGATGGATAACCTTTGCTCCGTAGAGTCGATGGAAGACATGTCGGATGACGACATAGAGGCTGTTCATCTGCTCCACTGGGTGCTGGCGGACCCCTCCAGTCCCATGCTGCGTCGCACCTCAAGCGTTCACTTGCGCAGTCTCTGCAAGCATCTTGGTGTGGCCCGACCCTCGCAAATGCCCGTCCAGCTGATGAGCATCTGCTATGAGGATGAGCACGTCACCCTGCCCGGACTTAGGACTAGTCGGAGTTACGCCTACTTGGGGATGAACTTCGCCAAGTTGTATCGCTTCCTGGCCACGGGACACTTGGATCCTGTGGGACCGGACACCACCACTCGCCTGTACGCCCAGCCCGAGTCTGCCATGCTACAGTGCCTGGACCCCCAGCCGGAGCCCATGCCGCCCTGCTGGATGCAATCGCGCTTCGGCACCACACAACGAGCACTCGTCATTTGCGCCCTGCCGCCGGAACTGGAGAAACCAAAAATTATGACGGCCGCCAACCAATTCCTCGAGTACATTGTCCACGATCCCACCCGCCTACGCCCTTGCCATTTGCTCTTTTACGATGAAGCTTCAGGGGACAAAATGATGACATACTGGCCGGGTCACATCATTGAGACGCCGCCCCAGCAACGCCGCCGAAATGCTCCTCGCTGCAGGCCCATTCGCAAAGCCACCAGCGAAGTTGGTCGCAAGATCAAGGGTTGGGCTCAGTCATTCTGGACTGGCGTGGTGTCAGTCAAGCGTTATGTGGTGGCCTCCTTTTAGTCCTAGGCGTAGCCGTAGCCGTAGCCCTATCCCTAGCCCCAACTCCTAACAACTGCCAATAGTTCCTACCAGTATCAAAATTGTTCATATCTTAGTCCAAATTTCAACTGTTTATATTGTTTAGCCCGCAGTTCGTTACGTAACGAGTAGTAATTATCACAAGTAAAAGAGAGATAACCGATTGAAGCTGCAACTAATTTGTTCTTTGGTTTGATTTCCAAGTGTTGGCAAATGCCTGTATGCCGCTGAACACGTGAACCGTGTGGATTCCAGCACAGGGGTGGGGTGGCTTGGGTGTGTGGATCGTGTGGATGCTCAATTCAAATTCAAAATGCAATTTCACAATTCGTTTCTTTTGTGTATTTTTAAGTACACCACATTAATGTGTGAACTAAATTTAAAAGCGAAACTAACAAATTTATTAAAGTACTCAAAGCACAGACGCATTTGTGCAGAGTATTGAGTGTCGTAGTGTGTGTTCGTGTGTGTTTTGGTGTTTCTTCTACTGTGTGTTGGGGATATTGCGGCTGCCTGACTGACGCAGCGAATTGTAGCGCTGCACATTCAACGGAAGGTTATCCAGAACGCGACGTCCTCGTAGACACTGCCGATTGCATTGGCGCATATACGCTCTGGCCAGTGCTTTGATGCCCAAAAAGGTGAGGCCGCCCAGCACGGTGCCCAGCAGCTTGTTGTTCACCTTCGCGTACAGTGTGCGGCCCAGCAGGGTGGCAATGCTGGGCAGACTGAGGGCCACATAGAAGCTTTTTGTAGCATTTGCAATGCCCTCCAGGCTAAATAAGTTTTCCTCCTGCAGGATTTCCATGTCCGGATTACCGAGTAGTGCCATGGCAGCGTAGTAGTTATCATCGAGCGGAGCACCGGGCAGCATGTGGCCATCTTCAGCCAAAACTGCAGGACGAGCGATGCGACGGCTGCGCCACAAGCGAATTAAGCGCATGTCCCACTGGAAGTCACGCAGCAGCACCAGCACAGTGGGTATCGTCGGTAGGACTACCATAAGTACTAAGGGCTCCGCCTTGATGAGCGTCATGGCCACGCGAAAGCCAAAGATCTGAATCATTGTGATGGCGCCATAGGCCCCCGCCGAAAGGTAAACCACCGACGAGAGTGTGCCCGGCATCATGGAGTGACAGACCGAGTTGTAGAACCGAAACAGCCATTGGAGGGTCCTATCGAAGGCATTGAGCGGCGGCAACACCATAATGTATTGTGTGAGGCATTGGGTGCAGACGATCGGCTGATTCGGCTGCTGCAGCTGCCGCTGCTGTGCATCGATCCATCGGTTCAGGCAGACGCGATGCACCCACTTGGTGCTGCCACGGCAGCGGCACGGGTGCAGCCAATCGATGCGATGAGGCGGCTGCTCCTCATCGCCGGTCAGGCAAATCCAGCAAATTCGCACCTCTTCGGGTTCCCAATCAAGACGTGGATCCATTTCGTATGAAATTTTCTGCTCAATGCCTGAATTTGGGTTAATTTTGTTAAGCAGTCTGGTTCCGTACTGATCTGTAGATTCCTGCCTGCTCTGTTCCCCTTTACTGCAGTTTGTGCCTCGAGTGAAACTGCCAGTGCCTACTACAACCATATGTCCAGAGATTTCTTAATCATTTGTCATTGTCAAAGAGAGGGATACAAGGAGAGAACTAGCATATCGGAGAAGGAATCGACGATGTATATATATGCATGTTTATATTCCTGTTGCCCATTAACTATCTAGTGGCTGTAACCCTTTCGAATAATTATCACACGATTAGGCAATAGAAAATGAGAACAAACAAATACAAAGGAATTATCCACCAAAGACTTTTCCTCAGCCTCAGGCCCAAACAGGTGGCCTTTTTTCGTGTGGTTTACTTTCAGGCAACGAATGTGGCACATGCCACAGAAGCAGAAAACCTGTTGGCCGACTGGGTGAAAATAGGCGAAGGCCAAGTCCAAGAGCGTGCCAGAAACTGGAACTGCAGACTGGCGGGCTGGCAGGCTGGTAGGCTGGCAGGCCCCCCTTTTGGCCAGTAATTGGATAAATATAATCATAAGCATTCGCACTTACCCTTCTGGCATATAAAACATTAACTTTTGGAGCACACACACAGACACACAGACACAGAGACACAGAGATTATCGCGAATCATAGAGCAACAACACAAAATAAAAGGCGGCTCGAATCGATGGAACTCGACGGTTCCAGCAGGCGCACGCGCACCGACGACTGAGACGGAGACTGCGATTGCGACTGCGACTGGAGACTCCACAAAAGAGAACTTGTCAGCTCGAGAGCAGAAGAACATTTGGCCAAGCAGCCGGATCGAGGCTGGACTGGACTGGACTGGACCTGGACCTGGAATAGATTTTGCAAACAGGCAGAGAGCAAGAGCAAGAGCAAGAGACGCCTTTCCATTCCACTTTTTTGTGCAGCAGGTTGCCGGCCAAGACACAACGGTACAACCATATAAAGTGTGGCACATCGAATTTGGGGCACTCGACGGGCAGCCTTGTGGCATTAGATTTGGTGTTTGCATTTGTTGCGTTTAGAGTGAGATCTGTGGCTGTGTTCTTGGCGCAGGATCAAATGGATTTCACTTGCAATTGATAGTGGATCGTTCAGCCTCATTTGGCCTCGATGAAGCGTTCACCCAGGTTCATGCCCTTGATGAGGGTGTACAGCGAGAAGGAGAATTTGGCAATCTGCAGAGGGATAGAGGGAAAAATGACAGACACACTTCAGCCTTCCACGTCAAACTTACACCCAAGTAGGTGGCCAGATTGATGGGAAATATCTTCATGGCGGCTAGGGCGATGGGCTGCTGAGCTCGGTGCAGATAGAACAGCAACAACTTGCGGAAACGGACACTTTGGCCGAGCCACTGGCACTGGAAAATCGCCAGGGAGAGCTGCTCGTTGTCCAGGTTTAGCGAGGTGGCCTGGTAGCAGCACGGCGCCGTCTGCAGGGTGATGGCCAGCAGGTAAATAATGGACGCAATCTTGGTGTTGGTATTGGCAAAGATGAAGATGTTGATCATGGTGGTGCCCATGATGGCGGCGGTGATTAGGAACTGCACAAAGATGGTGCGCGATATGACCGGGGCGACGCAGCCGAGCAGCTTCAGCACCGTCTGGTGGTCCACAATGCAACGCTGCAGCTCCTCGCACTGTTCCGCCTGCAGCTGGGGACTCTGGCAGAGTTTATCCGCGCGCAGGTCATGGCCCAGGCGGCGCACTCGCCGTGCCAGCAGCTGGACATGCAGCCGCACCACATACAGATAGATGACGGCATAGACATCGTCGCTGGCCTGGTGCAGACACGTGCAGCTCATGATGAGGAACTCAATCCAGGCCTGTATGCAGAACTGCCGCCACGACTGCTGCCAGTCGAGGCCGGGCAGGTAGAGGGAATAGGGCGGCTGCTCCAGCAGGAAGGCACACACAAATGTCGAGACGGAGTAGATGGCATAGGAGATCTGGTAGAACCACACCAGACGATTGCAGAGGCGCACCGCCTCCCCGATGCGATGGAACTCCTCCGGCTCCGTGCAGCGACCGTCCAGCTCTGCCATGTGAATCTCGGCACGTCGCAGCAAGGGCAGACTGCCGACTAGAGCCACGATCTTAGCGGGCAGAATGACTGCATTGATGGCCACCTGCAGCGAGGTCAGCACTTGTGTGATCTCCATGCCGCCCATATACCGGTAGCTGATCACAAAGGACGCGGGCACCACCAGCAGCTGCCACACGTACATGACAGCCCCGAAGCAGCGGTAGATGCGCCGCCAGAGCAGGCTCCTGGCGGGACGACTGTCCTCGGGCGCCTGCATGCCCTGCGCATAGAAGCAGCTAAAGAGATTGTCCAGTGCCCGGCGGGACTCCATACTCTGACTGAGCGCCCTCAGGCAGTAGCCGAGCCTTTTATATGCCCGAACAGAACAAAGAGAAATCGAGAGGGCCCGAAGGAATTTTTGTTTTGGTTTTCTATAAAAAATAGTTTTGTGTTTGCTTTTATTTTGTCACTTGTTTTGGTCACCGAATCAAATGGTTGAATTATTAAATGATGTTTGTCCATTTTCCATATTGGTTAAGTTTGGAACGTTAATTGCTAATTTGTACATAACATAAGTCACAAGCAGCAATTGTTATTGCGTTTAAGTATTTTTTGGGAGTGCACCTGGGCATGGGCCGTGGGCATGGGCATGGGCATGGGCATGGGCATGGGCATGGGCCGCTTGCTAATTCATTTCGTTTCATTAATTAATTATTTAATTCATGGCAATTAAACGGCAACTAAATACACTGTCCTCTTCTTTGTGGTCTAATTAATTAATAAATAATGCGGCATTAGGGCTGTGGCCTGTGGGCTTGGGGAAATTGCAATTAAACTAGAAGGTAAATTGTTGGCTAGCTTTTGCATCTGATGGTTCTGCTTTCTGTTGCAATATATATGTACATATATATAGAGCATCGAGTGTGTGTGTGTGTGTGTGTGTGTGGTAGATACATTGCTTTGGTTGAGACACACGCACATACATACATATATTCATTTGATCTGCTTTTTTCTTGGCTTTGTTTTGGGTTAACATTTTGCTTTTGTTTCTTCTGCGTGTGGTGTGAGCATAAACAACAATTTGTCTAAATAATAGTTATTAATTAGTTATAGATAATCGCATGTACTGTCTTTGTTGTATGTCTTTAGTGGAGTGGATTTGTTCATTTATACATTTAACAGGAGAGAGAGAGCGAGGGTAAGGCTAGCATTTCTGATGACACTTGCAGATGAATGTTGTTGTGGAATACATCGAGTTAGGGTAGTTAGCTATGTATAAACCTCTAAGCAGTCCATCCATATGGTGTATATGTATATATTATGAGACTTGTATATAGCGGGGTACACGGTATGCAATATAT
The DNA here is from genome assembly GCF_900245975.1 of Drosophila guanche. Taxonomy (NCBI): domain Eukaryota; kingdom Metazoa; phylum Arthropoda; class Insecta; order Diptera; family Drosophilidae; genus Drosophila; species Drosophila guanche. The sequence continues at coordinate 1,196,655 of NW_022995758.1, read as the reverse complement.
CTTGAATAATTATACGATTATATATGCATGTATATGGATCGCGCCTTCTTTCTACACTGTTATTCAATTCAGAGATAGTTCTTTTGTGGGGCGGGGAGTTGGGATTTAACGCAGCTATATATATATATATGTATATTTATATGTATATATGCACTAGTCTATGTATTTATAAATATATATATATAATGTATATATGTCCTATGTATAGGTATGAATATATATTAACATTTTGTTCAGACTTAAAAATGGAGCTTACGGCGGCTGGCTGGCTGGCGCGTGTCTATCTGTGTGTGTGTGTGTGTGTGTTGTGTGTGTGTGTGTCTCTTGATATTTGGGATGCTTATTCTTCACGGAATTATAAAGTATTATTTAACATTATTATTGTTGGTTTTTGCGAGTTGGAAACCTTCTCGCTAAGCGACTGACTGTCTATGGAACTATTTTTGTTTTTCTTTTATTTTTTTCGCTATTTTTTTAAGGCAAATCGCACAAGTCATTGGGGGACATCGAAACATCGCAACATCGCAACATCGAAATCTATATTAAGTAACAACCTCGATGACTACGACTAGCTTACAGATATCAAACAGATAATACCCTGCCGCGGGTAGAGGTTTGCTTTCGAAATTGCTTGAGGTACAGCTGGAGGCTATGGCCATCCCGCTCGCTTTTGTGTCTGCCTCTCATAGGCGGTACTCGTAGTGGGCAGAGCGGGAGCGTCGTGCACCCGAGTACCAGCGATAGGGAACACGTTCCTGGTGCAGAGACAGTCCGACGCTGCCAGCCGCTGACGCACTGCTCAAGCCTCCGTTTCCGTTTCCATTTCCATTTCCGCTTCCGATGTCCGCTCCCGGACTGCGCGCCAACTGCAGCGTTAGCGCCAGTCGCGCCTGCTAGGAGGATGTCGAGGGTGATGGTGTGCTGCCACTGGAAGCCTGACGATGTCGCCGATGATGATGATGATGATGCTGCTGTGGCTGCGTTTGCTGCTGCATGGCCGGTGCCGTCATGCGGCGTACCAGAGCATGCGCCGGCAATGGCAAGGCATTCGCATCCAGATACGCCTCAGGACTGAAGCGCACACGACTGTGCTGCGAGCCGATGGACCCCTCCTTGGCGCTCAGGTAGGAGCTGTCGTCGCTGGTCAACGAGTCGGGGGGCGTGGGATTCGTGGGCGTGCCCTGCTGCGACGATATGGAACCATTCAGCGGTGTGCCCTTGCTGCTGCTGCTGTTGTTGTACTTCTTCAGCGAGCTGCGCAGTTTGGCCTGGCTGCTGCTGAGGACGCCGCTGGTCGGCGGCACCACCATCGGCTGCTGGTAGGTGAGGGTGAGGGCGTGCTGCTCAAAGGGCAGGCTGGCGGGTCGCGCCACCGACGCATACTTGCTCTTTGTCATCGGCAAGGGGCTGTGTATGAGGCGATTGAGCAGCTTCGGTGAGCCGGCGTACAGCTCCTGCTTGGTGGGTGGCGGCAGCGACAGCGGCGTCACCTGCTCTCTGTCCCGCTCATAGTCCACATTCAGATTGAGATTGTTGTAGTCGTAGAGCAGCTCCTCGTGCTCCAGCAGCACGTTCGAGTTGCTGGACACGGTCGAAGGCGTCCGCCGATGGCCACCGGCACTCACACCCATCTGTGGGACACGCGGCGGCGGCGTTCGTGTCTGCGCCTGCAGCGGCAAGGATGTGGGTGCTTGAACGGGCACTGCCACCGGCACGGGCACTGGTACGGGCACGGCAACGGGCATTGGCACTGGCACCACTGGCGCCTCGTACTGGTAGTCGTAGTAGTCGGGCAGCCGATGGTTGTAGTCGTAGGAGTAATCCGGATACGATTTGCAATCCCGCTCATAGCTGTAGTTCAGCTCAGGCCGATACGGGAAGTAGTTCGAACCTAAAAGGAACACAGACTGTCGTCTTTAAATGTGGAGAACAGACAGACTGGGCTGGCCACTCACCAAAGTAACCATTGCGGTAGTTGCCGGCACCATCGTTGGAGTAGCTCGGCCCGTTCCTCAGGTAATCGGCAGGCGCGTAGAGCGGCGGAGGTCCAATGCCGCCGCCCACCCGGAACTCCTCGAAGGCCCCGTCCGTGTTGCCGAAGCTGCTGTTGCTCAGCTTTCGTCGGGGCGAGGGCGTCGGCGGTTGGGAGCCCGCATAGAGAGCGGTTATAGCAGCGGTTTGTACTGGTTGCGGTTGTACAGCAGCCACCGCTGCTGCGAGTGGTGCCGCCTGGTGGTGGTGCTGCTGTTGCTGTTGCTGGTGGTGCATCTGGTGTTGCGGCGTGCGCTGCACTGGAGTGTAATACGGCTGACTGCCACCGATGCGACGGGCCAGGGATGTGGGCTGTGACGTGCTGACGCCCCCTTCCAGGCTGCCATATCTGTTGGTCATAAATACTTTTAGTTTTGCTTTCGATGAGGGGATTATCCCAGGCATATACTCACCTTGCGTGTCCTGCCGCCAGCTTGCGGGGCGTCTCCTGTGACTCCTTCTCTTTGAGCTGCAGCTGCAGCTGCTGGTCCTCCTCGTGCTCCGTCAGTGGCTTCTCCTCAGCCGAAAGTGCCAGAGCAGCCGCTGCCTTGGGGGCCGCCTTCAGGGCCGGCAGCTCGCTGAGCAGCGTGGGATGCACGGGCGACACATTGGACATGCGCACATCGTAGCCGGCCGCCACGCCGGCCAGCAGCGACGCCATGTTGTACAGCAGCAGCTCGATCACCGAGAGCTTCGGCTTCCGGGCAGAGTCGCCTGCGTAGAGGGTGGGCAGTGGCACATTGCTGGTGAAGCGGCTGAGCAGGTATGGCGACGGCGACATGATCGGCATGTTCGTGGTCACGCCCGGGCGCAAGTTATCCATTTTGTTGTTGCTCTGGTATCCTGGTGGTGTGGCAGTGCGTCAGATCACATTCCAGACAAAATCCAGCAGGCAGCGTTGACAAGACAGTGTTGAGTAACGTGAGGCATTTTCAGAAGGCTCAGAAAAGAATTGTTTATGGTGGTGTGGGTAGGGGGTACAGGACAAAGGACAAAGGACACAGGTCACCGCAGGCAATACCAATAGCAATAACCACCGCATTTACCATACACCATAGTTCATTCCCCAAGTGTCCCTCTGTCTATGTGGAGTGGCAGGGTCGGTGTTCTCGGCTCTGGGTCTACCGGGGGTTATGTTTCGACAGCTAATACGACAATCAAAACTTGTCTTTGGTTTCTTTTTAGTTTGTTTTATTTTCGGATTTCCACTTTGGGTTCTTATGGGGGGGTGGGAGCGTTTTGTTTTGGGTTAGGCCCCTGCGGTCTGTGGCGGGCCCTGCCCCAATGGAAAATACATTCATTTACAAATTACATTGAAATCAAATCGAAATTTTAACGTAAAACGAACAAACTTGGTAAAAATATACAATCTAACAAAAAACTGTTTATTAAAAAATAATACACAAAATTATCAATTTTTCTTTCTTCATTTTTGATCACAGTTTTTTTTTAATATTTTCTCTTTTTTTTTTTTAAATTATAAATAAATGAAAGACTCGAACCGATTGTAAAAATAAAACTGTGCTCAAAATACTAAATCGAATTAAATAAATTGAATTTCAATTAAATTCCTTCTGTGCTCCACACAAATTATAGAATCCTCATTCACTTTCTTTTGTAACTGCGCGTAAGGGGTTTTGGGTTTGTTTTTTAATTTTCAAATTAATTTCTTTATTCTGGCTCTAATAATGATCCAATCCGATCCCAATTCAGTTATCCTATAGATATAGTCCTTCTCTACGGAAAGGCGTTTGAAATACATTGTATCAGTTCAAGCATACAACCATCTGGATGCAAAATTTGGTGGCTCCAGCTCTTATAGTCTCCGAGATCCAGACGCTTAACTAGACAGACAGACAGACATGGCTATATCGACTCGGCTATTGATGCTGATCAAGAATATATGGGGTCGGAAACGTCTCCTTCTGTGTGTTACATACATCCACTTTGTGCACAAATACAATATTCCCTATTTACTCTTCGAGTAAGAAACACCTTAATGCTGAAAAAGATTCTCAAATGTGGAGCACAGCGGAATAAAATCTTATTCTTTGAATTTTTGAAAAATAACTCTAGCAAAGTTACAAAGAAAAAAGCAAAATACAAAATGAACAAAAAAAATATTCACTCTGCTTCTCGTACGACTAAAACTTAGTTCAACTAAGATGTGTGTAATGTATGGTAGGGCATGTATGCATCGGTATAAATATAGTTGTTGTATAGGGGTATAGTATAGTATAGTATAGGGTTGCCTTAAGGTTAATTCAAGTCGTCAAACATTTATAAATATTGATTTAGCTTGAAATAATTTGCCATCGTCCCATGCATCTTAATGGGATGTGTTAGTATCCTACGTCCCCCAATAACGCTTTAATGGCAAAAAAATCATCCACTTGATGGTCCCTCCTTGAAAGTTTTCGTCCTTGCTACAGTCGTTTCCTTTAAACATCTACCTACGTCTGTCATCTTCCTTATTCTGCTGCTTTCAAATACCCTTCAATGGTGAATCCTTCAAAGTTCTGATATTTCCAATGAGCGATTCACCTTCGTCTTTCAGTGGTCAATCCATGAACTTTTTCCTCTAATACCTCATACAAATCACTGGACTAATTACGAACCGTTTGGTCTCCTCCATCTCTGATCTGGCCGAATATTGCTTCGATTTGCTTTCGTTAGTAACCGATTCGTGGGCCTTTAGTTGGCAGTTGATGTCTTCCCTTCATAATGCGAAGCAGCACTTAATGGGAGAAGGTTCCTGCTAGATCTATCTATCTATCTGTCGCCCGTCTTTCGGATCAATCGGACGATGCAATCGGATATGTGATCGGGGTTCTTTTTTTTCGGGTTCTGGCTTATTTTAGGGTTTTAATATAAAACAATGAGCAATTGATGCGTTTTGTGTGCGGCTGTGTCCAAGTGTTTCGTGTGTGGGTGAGCATGGATGTGCACCAGGCAGCGAGGTTAATCGGGATCCAGAGATCCAACTTCAACTCTAACACCAACACCAACACACCTAGATCACCTATCATCTCTCTCATCCGCATCAGCAGCGTTCCAACTGCTCACAGGATTGCGTCTGGGGCTTCTTACTCTTGCGCTTGAGGGTGCGACTGGTGCCGCCGCCGCCTCGGGCCATCAGCGCCAGATCGGCAGCCTCGTAGGGATCGATGGCACTGAACTCGGTGCTACCCATGTGAGGGCCCCTGCCCATGGAATGCTCCGACAGCTTGCTGTACTTCTTCTTCGAGCGCGAAAAGATATTCATCAAGGAGCGTATTTTGTTAGAGCTGGAGGAATGATGGTTATGGTGGCCAGATTTCTGCGGCTCGGCGGTCGTCTCAACGGACTTGGATTTGGCTATGTGCTTGGGCCGCTGCTTCTTTTGGTTCTTGCTGTGCTGGCGCTGTTCCTCCTCCAGCAGATGCTGCTTCATCTTGATCACATCCGGATGGGGCTGGACGTCCAGCATGCGTCGTGTGGCCAGTATGGAGTTCTCCTGCATATTGTAGCCGTTCTGGCTTCCTGTCGCCATAGCCATGGCCTGCTCATGCCTGACGACATCGTTACCATCCCCATGGCCACCCGTCGAGGAGGAGGAGGTGGAGAAGCTGATCGATGCACTGGACGCATAGGGATCGGCTTTGGCAGTGCCCGTGCTAGTGGGTGTTGGTTCCTCGAAGCTGACGCTCTGAAATGTCACCGAGCTCTTGCGCGAAGTGGTCGAGTTCTGGCGCACCGTGCTCGAGGCCGACGACGTGTCCATCGACGTTTCCTCCTGTCCGCGCTCATCGTTATCGTCCACCGCCTCCTCCTCCTCGTCGCTGGAGCTCTCCGGCGGCCGACTGTTGTTTGGCTCCTTGAAGAAGCAATGCCGCGGGAACTGTGATCCAGAGGCATTCCGCTGAAAGCGTCCTCCCCCGCCCTCGAAGGCCTCCTCCGCATCTTCGTAGTCCAGGCCCAAGGGATCCGCCATGGTCGTGGTCAGCGGTGTGCTGCAGTTGTACATGGTGAGATCTCCGCTCGACTTGGAGTTTACCCGCTCACTGCTGGCGTTGATTTTCTTCACCACTTCGCGGTAGAAGGCCCGATCGTAGGTATTATTCTCGCCCCTCGCCTCCAGCGGCAGGGCCAGGCTAGTGGTGGCCGCCTGCGGGTGGCTGCTGTCCAGTGAATGCTTCTTCCGGCCCACCGCCGGGCTGTTACCGAGGCTGCCACCGAAACGTATCAGACTCACGCCCGAGCCGATGGCTGCTGCTCCACTGTTGCTGTTGGCACCAGCGGACCCCGAGTTACCGGACTTGAGGAAATGAAAACAGCCCGTGGTGGGTGTCACCGTGTCCGTCTCGGAGCTGTCATCAGATACCGGAAACAGCGGCGTGCTAGGCAGCTGATACGCCGTTGCCGCACTGTCCAGTCCGCACTCTTGACTCCTGGCTCGATGGTAAAATTTGGCTGATGATTTGCTTTGGCTGTGGTTGCTGTTGCTCTGGTTGGTGTGGCTGCTGTTGTTGCGGATCTGGTTGTGGCTGCAGTTGGTGGTGGTGTTGATGTTGGTGTTGGAGTGGGGCAATGGGGCGTTCGAGTGAATGATGATGGATGATGATGCAGATGAGAATGCGCTCGAGGATGTGGGCAGCATTATCGGATTAGTTTTACTCTGGTTACAGCTACTACTATTATTATTATTATTACTATTATTATTGTTGCTATTGCTATTGTTAATCATTTGTTGTTGTTGTTGTTGTTGGTTGCTCTTATTGTTGTTGCTGTTGTTGTTGGCGGAGTTAAAGTTGTTGTTGTTGTTGATGTTGTTGTTGGTGGTGGTGGTGAAGGTTGTGGTGGAGATGTTGTTGTGGTTGGGGCGCGTTAGAAAATATGGCAATGGTATACCTGTGGCCCTGCCAGCCGCCTCGCCACCATAAAAGGACGACGTGGTCGCAGCACCAGCACCAGCCACAGCCACAGTCATGGCGATGGCCATATTATGCCCGGCCAGCTGCTGCTGCTGCTGCTGGGGCGGTGGCGTCGACGATGCCGAGGCCGATGACGGATGATGCATGGCCTGGCCCGTACCCTGCTGACCCGGATGCTTGCTTTTGTCCAGATTGGGTGCACTCTTGCTGAACGATGAGTGGGTAGAGGTCTGTGCTGGCCACTCCGGCTGGCCGCCGCCCAGCTGCGATGGCAGCAGCGAGCGCTCCCTCTGGTGCATCGTCGATGGTCCCCAAGTCTTGCCCTTATGCCCATCAGTGACTGGCCCATTCGCACAACAGAGATTTTGTAACCATTTGTAACCAAAACATAAAACAATGTAAATAAAAAATCAAATTAAAATAAATATCAAATCAATCAATCGGTATTAAATACAAAAAATGCATGCAAAAAGCATAAAAATTCAAATATAAGAAACGATTACGGCCTACATTTCTGCGCCGTGAGTGTTCCCTCGACCAGTGTATAGGTCTAATCTAATCTCTAAGTATAAAGACCTAAGCAGGTGCGTTTTAAAACCTTAAGCACAAACAGAACACGAATACCAATTGGAAAATGGAACAGCATTACTTCAATTCATTTGCATGTATTTTATGAGTGAAACTAGTAACTAATATCTCGCCTAAGCTCCTTTCGCGCTCTATCTGACTCGAACTCTTGTATTAGTCGATTAAAAACAGCAGCAAGCTGAAAATGCTGAACTCTTTTAGACTGAATCCCTGAATCCCACTACTGGTTAACGAACGAACAAAGTTTCCAAGGCTTTAGTTAGCTTTGAGGATAATCTACTTTAAATCTCTAAATGGTTTAATGGCCATCTGCTAGTCCTCTTGGCTGGGCTTATGATAATGAAGCGCGCTTTAGACTCACTTGAGTCATCAAAAACAATGAAAATGAGATCTCATAATCATTTAATCGGAATATAGAACATACGTAGACGTGTGTATGTGTATAAAAGTCGATAGACTGTTGGAATACTCACGTGCAACGAGTCGTAATCCGGAGAAGGATGGTGAGCCAGGCGGCTCTGCCTTGTCGCGCACGGCCGTGATGGTGTGCCGAAATTCCGTGGGCAAAGATATCTGCAGCGGCTTGTTCTGCTATAAATATATTGGGAATGGCATTCGCATTAGCAATTAGATCTCTTCAAAGTTTGACTTGTGTGTTACCTTTTTACCCTTTTTGGGCTTTCGTTTTGGTACTGGCTGCATCATCACCAACTCCCGTCCAATCAGCTCTATCTCTCGCTCCCGCAGATTTTGTTCCCGTATCTTGAGGAGGGTCGCCTTCTCGCGCTGCTCGTTCTGCACCTGCAGCAGCTGCTCCTCCTTGTTGCGCAGTTCCTAGACGGGGGTAGTTATACGGGGCATAAATTCAGTGTGGGGATATCAAGATCATGCAGAAAACAGAAATGCGAAAACTAAAAACGAAACTAAGAACCATGCAGCAGTTGGCTTGAGGTGGTTGTTGTGGGTGGAATATTGTGCGAGCGTTGATCGACCAATTGTGGAAAACGAATCGGGAAACAGCCAAAATAAGAACAAGTCAAACAACGGAACAGAAAACGCAAGAGAGAGACAGAGAGAGTGAGAGCAACCTCTTACCTCTTCGATGGTTTGGAAACGCTTTACATGGTTTTTGAGGGATAATTTCGTTTGGTTTATGTTTTTTTTTGTTAAGAAGAAAAAGTATAAACCAAATGATTAGAATGTCATCAGAGATAATAAAAAGATTATAGGAGTGGCAGGTGGGAGAGGAATATGAAGATAACTCAAGAGAGAGACAGAGAGAGAATAAGAGAGCACACAAAAAGATCTGATGGTGTTCCCCTTTGTGGAATGGGAGAGAGATGTCCCCAAAGGTTGCTGATTTGCTCGTTGGGCAAATACCTTTTCTTTTTCGCGCAAATCGTGCAGGACCTCGGCTATCTCCTTCTTCCAGCACTCCTGCATATAGTGAAAGGACTCCTGCGGCGTCAGCGTGAACTTGGAGCGGGCAATGCTCTCCAGTTGCTTGAGTATTTCCTTGAAGCCGGGTCGTTTGTGCGGATCCGTTTGCCAGCAGCCTGAAATACAACAGTTGCGATGGTTAAAATAATCAATCACAAATATCTGCATGGATGTGTGGATGCGGAAGACTTACTCTTCATTAGAGAACCCCAGGTTTCGGGGCATGTTTTTGGTATGGGCAATGTCAGGGTATTGACAGCCACGCCATACGCCACGGACAATGGATCAAAGCCCTTGTACGGCGTCTCGCCAGTTATTAGCTCCCACAGCAGCACGCCATAACTCCAAACATCCGAGGATCTGCGTAGAGAGACAGCGTCAGAGATAGACGAGCTTTTTTTTAGACTTTTCGTAGGAAACTCACTTGGAGTACGTGCTGACACTGATCACCTCGGGCGGCATCCAGGCATAGGTGCCCGCAGCGCTCATCCTCTGCGTGTTGTACATTTCGCGGGCGAGTCCAAAGTCCGTGATCTTAAGCGTCTTCTGCTGCAGATGGTTGTCCTCGATGGCCTCGTAGATGAGGACATTGGAGGACTTGAGGTCGCGGTGTATAATAGACATGGGTGCCTCGTTGTGCAGATAGTTCATGCCTCGGGCAATTTGTATGGCCCAGTTGACCAGAACATCTGGCGGTATCTTGCCGGCCAGAATGCGATTGAGGCTGCCGCCGCGGGCATACTCCATCACAAGGCAGAGCTTCGTCTTGAGGCAGACGCCGCGCAGGGCCGCAATATTCTCGTGCTTGAGGGCCCAGAAGAGTTTCGCTTCCTGGAGTACATTGTCGCGCATCCGTTGCATATCATCGTCTCCCGTTTGGTGGGCGATCTTGATGGCCACCTCCTCGCCATCGTAGTATCCGCGATGCACCTTGCAGAAGCCACCAGAGCCGATCACTTCCTTGATGTCCATCTCCTCGTACTCAATCTCGTGCGGCTGGATGTCGCCAATGGCCGATGGCACGTTCAGCTGCAGTGGATCTTCGTCCGTGACAAAGTCTCGCGGAAATACACCGACCTGTGGGTGGAGTAACAGCCAGTAAGTGGTGCAGTCTTGCAGTCTCAATTACACCCTTTCCCTCTTGGTGGTGCCACTACTCACCTTGTCACCAATCTTGCCCGTCCACCAGCCCACATCGCCGGACACTTCGCTGTCCGTGGAGAGGACGACCACAATTTGGCCGCGGCGCAGCGTCAGCTCATCTTCGCCCTGGGCATCGTAGTCGTACAGGGCTGTCCAGAGGCTGCCGTCACCCACCTGAGCATCGGCATCGTCCACAACATTGTCTGGACTCGGCTGGTGCTGGTGGTTCTGCTGCTTTTGGCTCTGCTCCTCGCTGATGGGGAGCATGGCTGCTCCTGCTACCGGGATTGCCGTTCCTTATCGACTGTGCTGTGGCCGCATCAAAGGCTCACACTCGGCGACATAGGATCGCGATAGCGTCCGGCCCGCGCACCGATATCCACGCTGCCGTCTCGAGCTGTCTTTGTGTCGAGCGTCGCGTTGCGTTGCGCTTTTCTGCGAATTCTGCGAGATAAACACCAATGGAAGAAAAAGGGACTTAAAAAAGCATTAACTGGAAGGAGGAAAGCGGTGCGGTGCGTTGTGATGGTTCGATGCGACATCCACCCACCACTGCCCTGCCGCCTTTGCGGGTTCGGGTGCAGCGCGCCTTTTTTCCACTCACCCAGATCTAGAAAGAGAGATTGCCTTGCACTCCTTTTTTGAGGCGGCCGCTTTTGTAGTTGTTGCTGCTGCACTGATGCCACCGCTGCCGTCCCTGCACTGCTCCACTGTTCCTCGCCCGTGTCACCCTCTACGTCCAACCGTCTGACCGACCAAGTGACCGACCGACCGACTGCACACAAGCAGAGGCACGCACGAAACAATCAGACAACACGATACAAAACACACACACACGCACGCACACAACACACCATTGTCGAGATGTCGTTGTCCCGATGTCTTTTCGTTACGTTTGTTACGTCGCTTTGGGCACTGTGGCTGCAACGGGCTGGATTCAATTAGACCTGGCTTAATCAATTGCAATCGCTATGCATTAGCAATGTATTGATTTTTGTTTCCGCATATGTTTTTAAAACATAAAAAAACCAGAGTTGTGCAGTTTAGGGATGGGTATCGATGCCAATATCGATATTGTATCGATACACGAATGTGATATTATTGTTCGTTTTCCATTACACTTAAACTGAAGATTGAGTGAGACCAGCAACAAAAATCTAATGGGAAGAGCATGCAGTGAGAGTTAGAGGTAGATTTAGTATTTTTATAGAATTTTTGGCAGTGCAACAGCAGAATAACGAAGCAATCACCTGAAATTTTAATTTACGGCTTATGAATCAATAAACCATCAGGCGTAACACAAATGTATCGATGAGTTTCGGTCACACTTTACTAGTAATAAGAGTAGTGGAGTGGCACCATAGCGATGACCGTCTACGATGACGATCAGGGGCTATCGACTCCCTCCGAAAATACGCCACGGCGTGCTCGGAATCAACGTAAATATGAGCAGCGCCAGACTTTCAAATGCATAGAAACGGACAGGTTTCAGACTCGTTTGCTTGTATTTAGTGAATATTCGTATTAATATTATCTAATACGTTGTAGTATTAATAACATCTGCTGTTGATGCTGCATCTCTCTTTTATTTGTTATTTGATTAATCTCCTTGGACTCTGCGCATGTTTCGTGCAGGGCAGTGGGCCGGGGTGTGAACATAGTTTCTGCGGCGGCCTCTGATGCTGCCTCGCCGCTTCCCGCTGTGTATCCTGGCAGCGCCGCACACTCTCTTGCTGTTGTCGCTCTTGCTCTGCTTCCGCTGCTACTCTCTCTGGGACACTCCGTCGGCCGCTCACAATTCGCCCCTGTGTGGGCGTACTGTCTTTTGGGCCATGCCAGGCCATGTGTTATGCGTGGCAGCCAAAGGGTATACTTGGGCAAGGTAAGGTCATTTCAGTTTCAGTGGCTGCAGTTGCCAGAGAAACACCAGATGGCTAGACGGACCGGAAGGGAATGGCTGGAAAACGACCCATTCTAATCGGAGAGAAATAGGACCATACCTTGCACAGTTGTAGACTGTTCCCACCCACCCATTTGGAGCTGCGGCTCTGCTGTAATCGGCTCAGTTCTGCTCGGCCTGGTTCGGCCTGTGCCGACTCGGCTTTTGCTCTGCCCGGCTGGTCCATCGGCGGCCTTGCACAGTAGCATCTGATGGACTTTTCTCTGCTCAAACATGTGTACCCACATATATATATTTACAAACAAGATATAAATTATATGATATTTTAAGTGTTCTTTTATTAGAATTTAATTTAAATTGCATAAGTTCTGCAGCCTTTTATTCGGTAAGTTTTCATTCCTATATTTCGATGTTTACTGACAGGACTTAAAAAAAGTGTCGCTACTAAGTGCTCGTTCACGCCCACTGTACATCAGCATTAGCATCATCGTACGCGCCGCTACCATCGCTTTCGGCTGCTGCGGCATCGGCAGCTCAGTCAGATGTCCTGAAACCAGAGCCGGAGTCAGCGCCAGCCAGATCCAGAGCCATAGCGATAGCCGGACTCGTACCCAGAGCCCCACACAGAGCCCAGTGCCATTGCACGGGGCTACGGCAACGGCTGCTGCTCGCACGACACCGCCAAAAAGGCAAAAGTCCAACACGAGCGGTTCCGACCCCGAACGAGCGCAGCATCTCCTGAAAAACTGGAATACAAATGAATAGGAAAACGGCTCGGCTCGGCTCGGCTCGGTTCAGTTACGCGCAAGATTTCAACACAAATCGTAGCACATTTCACGGCGGCAGACGCGGCGTGCGCAGCGCACGGGCAGATTGCACGTAAGGAAACCAGAACAGAACAGAATGGACCCAACAGTATCGAGATTCGGCACAGGAAAAAGCAAGAAAACTGAACTCAAACACACACAAAAACTGCTCTTCAATGCCCGGGCCCATGGCAGAAGAAGTTGAAAATGTTTTGTTTTTTTTTTTAAATAAATAAATATGGATAACAATTCCGGATCTGATGGTAGTTTACAGATTTCACTAGGGTTTCCCGGAGCCAGAGCCAGAGCCGTCACCGTTGCCGTCGCCGTCGCCGTCGCCGTGGCCGTAGTAGACTCGGTCGTTTGCCAAAATTTCTCAACATTTTTTTTCCGTGCTGCTCGCCGCGTGCGCGCTCCTCTGTGTGTGTGTATGTGTGTGTGTGTCCGTTGTGTGTGCGTATGAGTGTGTTGGAGTGTGCGTCTCCGTGCGTGTCTGTGGGTGTCTGTGCGAGTGTGTTGGCCCTTCTTACACATATATCCTTTTTTTTTTGAATTTTTTTTCCAAAAAGCCAAGGCAGAAAAATGTAAAAACACAGCCGCCCCACCTTCAGGACAGTCTCCAAAGCGCAACAAAAAAAATGAAATATAGCCAATGAAATAAATAATAAATTGTAGCTTAAGCTTTCGACCTTAAAACAAAACGAAACGCACAAAAAAACAAGCCAAATCAAATTGAATTAAGTAATTGTTTAAACATTAAAATAGAGGAAGAAATCACAAGGAATTGGATAAAGCAACGTAAGGAAATTCCCCGTACACACTATATTGATTCATTCTCATTCGATCATTCATAATAAATAGCACGCTAAGATGTTGGATGTATTCATACTCGTAGTTGTAGTTCTTGTTGGATTCATTTATGTGCTAGATTCTTTTATGAATAACATGCAAATGGTTTGTTTTCTGTGCTGAATTCCATCTTAAATTGTACTCGCATCATACAAATTATTTATTCGGTTTCCTGTGCGAGGATATTCATAGTCATATTCTTGGGTTATTTATTGAAGGTGTTTCATCTTGGGTTCGACATACTTGTTTTGTTTTGGGGCTGGCAATTGTCACATTTTGTAAAGTTCTTTGGGATGGTATTGATTTGCTTTGCGGGGAGTATCTTGGGGTTTCCATTGGTTTGGTTGGAAGTTTGGCTTGAAATTGTTTAGAGTTTTATTGGATTTCCATTGGTTCGTTTGGATGTTTCAATTAGGAAAGCAAATAGAATCTTTTATTTAATCTATTTTACTGCCTTTCAATAGTTTCCTTGACACTATTTCCTCCTGTAGTTTCTGTTGTTGCTGCCACAAATAAAAACAAAAACAAAAAAGAAATCCAAAATAAATGAAGGCAGACCAATACACACACACACGTATATAGACACATACACATGCATATATGTACACACATTCACATGCATATATGTACATACATACATATGTATGTGTATGTGTATGTGTATAGACATAAATCCATGTAAAGCTGTTGCCTGGCCTCTAAAATGGCTGCCGTTTGCCTTTGCCGTTGCCGTTGCCGTTGCCGTTGCCTCTCTGCCGGTCCTGCTGCTGAATTTGCTGCTTTTTGCTTCTGCTGCTGGTAGCTGCTCTGCTGGCGCAGGCGTTGCCGTTGGCAGCGTGGTAAGCAGCGCGCAAGAAGTTCAGGTTATGTCTGCGCCGCCAAGTGTGCTTCAAGGGGCCTGAGATTAGGGTAAGGGAAGGGATGGGATGCTGCTGCTGCCCTTGGCACTGCTCTGCTTCTGCTTTTACTCTTCTTTGTTGTCGCCCACTTTCAATGGGCGTGCCGACTGCAGCATCCGTTTCGTTTCGCAGCTCTTCCTCCTCTGCTTCCATTTTCTGGGACGGTGTTGTAGAGGTGGGTAGGGTAGGTGGTGTGCTGCTGCTGCTGCTGCTGCTTCTCTAGATGACCTAGCCCTATTTTTGGCCATTGCCGAGTCTCTTCTGCTGCCATGGGTACGATGTGGCTGCGCAGCTGGCAGCACATTTTGTTGTATTCAACTTTCACAGCCCCAGCCTCAGTTGCTGCTCAAGCTTCAACTTCATGGAAGAGACAAAACACAGCTGGAATAAGGGCTAAGTAGAATGTCCAGAAGAAGAAGCTACTGCAGAAGAGCAAACAAGAAAGCGAGCAAACGAATAACAGTGAAGAGTGACAGAGAGCGAAAGCACAGCGAAAATGACAATAAAAAAGTTGCAGAAGAACAAGAAGGAGCAGATGAAGAATTGCATAAACTGAAGGTCTTTGGAAAGAGTTAACAATTCCGAGATGACAGCCACACGATATCCAATATGAGAACGATAGGATCTGTGATGTTGTTGTTGGTTTGTTTTTTTTTTGCGCTCCTGTGAGGAGCAGAATGTCAGGAAAGCATTTGATCGAAGATGAAGATGAAGTATTATTAAAGAAACAGCAAATAATTGGGAATGGCATCGCTGTCCAGTCTTGGCAATGGGAGGCAAAACCTTGATAGCGGACGATTAATCAAAGATTCATCATTCAACTTCCTGGCATACTTAGTTTCACATTCTATTTTGTAGAATCCTTTAAAAATCATACTTAGATTGTATATTTATCCCGAGCTTAATTAATTCGTACCCATTTTAATTGTTCCGAACCATTTGTGCTTTTCAGAACACCGAAAGCCAAACACCAATACAAAAATATAGCTTAAAGGAAACCCAAAACTGTTCCAAACCACCACCAAAGACAGAGTTCGTACTCGATTTTGAGATATAAGTTGAGACATAATAACGGATTTAACACGAGCAGACTCCCACATAGTGACAGCACGTGGTATCGTGTGAGGGAAAAATGCTCTCCAGTGCGTCTCCTCCTACAACATCGACTCCTGCATACGGGAGAAAGCAACAGAAAGAGCTTCAGGAGCAGCAGCATCTGAATCCAAGGGATCATTGATGCCAAGAGCCGGAGTCGGAACAAGTGGAGACAAGTCGTTAGCCCCCGGCTGTGGGTAGAGAGCTCCTGAGCAGCGAGGAAGTGAAATCCGTTGCCTTGGCGCCTCCGCGCTGCGCGATGCAAGGGAACAGTAGCCGATCCACATTAAGCGCACAATCCTCGGGCACACCGTCGGCGTCCACGATATCCTCGTCACAGGGAAAGGTGAGTGTTTCCAGTTCATAGTGGCATTCACATGCCATATGCCCCACCCCATCGCTAGACTAACATCAATTAGGGTTACGACTGGGGCAGAGTGGCAGGGGTTTGGTTTAAATATGGTGTCCGCTCTGCTGGTCTGGCGGCTCATCGTGAGCGAGAGTTTCCAGTTGCGATACCCTTTGGTCTCCATTCTCCATACTCGTTTTGGTTTTCTTTTCTGTCACTGACTTTAGTTTCCGTCTGGAGTTTAAAGCTAAGAAATGCTAGTAATTGCAGCCTGGAAAACGAACAAAGCAGCAATATATTCATGAATGAACGTGAATACGAGTAGAGGGGGTTGTGGCTGCAGTGTGTAATATTACAACTATGGAATCAACAAGTTGTTCCACAATAAAAATGGACATGGATATGTTTTCAGCATTTGAAAATCGAGATAACACCAAAAGGCATTCCATCTGTTAAAAGAGTTGCTTGAAAAAGAGACCACCTTGCCACATTTTGCAACATTCAATGAATGCCATCCATTCGCTGTGTACACGTATTCCCACAAGAAAGAAATTGGCCCCAAAGTGATTCATTCTGGCACAAAATACGCAGTGCCAATTCCCTTTACAATAACTCTGATTAAACGCCAATTAGCTGTTACTTAATGTATTCGGTCCAACTTGTAAATGTCTGCCATCTGGTGGGGTCTTTACAGACCAGCCAGAATGTTCATGGAAATTGAATTTGAAGGACTACAGCTATTTACTCGCACTTCTGTAGTTGCGCATCGTTTCAACTCCGCCCTAAAAGCAGTGGAAAACCCTACATGTAACCTTGTTTATGAGCTGCAATTAAAGCTTATACTTTTGCCTCTCCCTGCCTGTCCTTTGGCCTTTGTCTTTCGCTTTGTCTCGAGAACATTCCCTCAAAAAGATCTCAATTTGATCTCGGCAAAAGATTCCGGCGTATCGGCGTCCCATTGGGGGAAATCGCTTTCAGTCCAAGTGAAATTTTATTTGACAGCTTTCCTTCTCCTTCTGCTTCTCCCTCCCCTTGCTGGGTGTCGGGTGCCTGGCAGCCTGGCAGCCTGGCAGCCCGGAGCACCAGCCCCAGCACCATCACCACCGCCAGTGGGGTGAAGCGGCTGCTGCAGCACATTTCCGCTTTCAATTTGCTTGGGTGTGAGCGTATGCGTATGGGAGCAAGCAAGGGAGGAAGGGAGGAGGTGGAGCAGGCACGACAAGGCAGGCAGCTGGGCACAGACAGGCAGGCGAAGAGGAGAAGATGGAAAGGAACATAAATGTAACTGAGGAACTGCATCCGCTGCTTGTCAATCGTGGGAATGGGAGAATGAGTAGGAGGCCGCCTTGGCTTGATGAATGCAGCGCAGCCTTGTCACTGATGGGGACACCACCCACTCACCCACAAAGCACTCAGCACAACACACTTCTATATATGTATGTATGTAGCTCCTCCCTTGGTCCCTCGCATTCCCTTTTGCCAGCGAACTCTCCCTTGGCGCCTGCCTCCTTCGCTTTCTTTTACATATTTGCATTGCCCATCCGCCGCCGTTGTGTCTTTTATCGTTTTTAATTAAACATTGCCGTTTTGGGCTATTACACACACACAAAACACACACACAAACAAGCATACATATGTACATATTTATTTATGTATGTAGGTGGCTCCTACACATCGTTCCTTTTTGCAACTGATGGGAGTGTTCCTTTGTGCCTCGTTGATTTTGCCTTTGATACCCTCTGCCAGCCGCTTCCTTCAATCACACCTCAATCAAGCCGGCACTTCTGGGAACAGTTGAAAAGGTTCAGCTCTGATAAATTGTAAAAATACCTCAAGTTCTTCCACAGAGAAGATACAGCGAATACATGCGAATAAATGTATATTTCAGCTTAAGAACGCCATTCAACGAGATCTGTAAACAGCATAATTATCCCGCATACGAAGTGATCGATTATCGCGTATCTTAATCTCGTCGAAAGCTTCTGGGTCAAAGTTCTTTCAGAGTGGAGTTTTGACAAGTGGCGCCAACACTTCATGGTAATTTCTCTCTCTGCGTGATACATTTTTATAAGTCTGGAAATGAGTTTTAAATGTTGCAATTTACAGCACTAATATTCCACGGAACACTCCTAGACATAGTCTTGTGTATCCTTCATCGATTAAAGCGTATCTTCTATTCGTTTCATTGGAGGATTGGAATTGTGGCTGGCATTGGAAAGAGCCCTGACACATTTTGAAGTTGTTACTTTCTCTTCAATGTAGAAGGTTCCTTTCATACAGCCACAAAATGTGTCTCTGTGTGTGTAAGTAAGAAAGAAAAAGGAACATTCAAAGACTCTGCATCGTGTGTGTGTGTGTGTGTGTGTGAGGCAGTCGTAAAAAATGATGGGCAAAAATCTCCGTTTGTCATAATTGTCATCGTCCATCAAACAAACATAGTCGCTGAACCAAGGCACACAAACACACACAGTAACGCCCCTTCCCTGCTAGTGCCACGACCTCTCGTACTCTCTTTCGACCCCTCTTTCAGTGCACCCCCGCCCTTCATTTTCATGTAAAGTTGCAATTTCTGTTGGGGCCCCAAAAACTAGGCAACGCTTTTTTTGCGTTCGACTTTTATCAGCTTCTTGCAGTTTTTTATTTGTGTGTCAGGCAGCTGGAGGAGCTGAGGGTGAGTGATGGTGAAGGGAAAATCCAGCGATGGTGGATGGATGGATGGATGGGATACTCGCTGCTGGTTGGTGCGTCTGTAAAGCATTATTCATGAAATGAGCTGTATAACAGTGGATTGTTTTCGCTGGCTTCTTCTGCCTCTTCTGCCGCTGACCCTCTGGAAAAGTTTCTGTTGCAGAATGTTCCCCACTTAGTTTTCCTTTTGCCCACTTCTCTGCTCCCTCTCACCCCACTTGTCGTCACCCCCATTTGCCATTCGACATGAATGTTCCATGTTGAAGGTTGCTGCTTCTGCTACTGCTACTGGTACTGCTACTGGTGGCGCTTCTCCATAAATGTTTAGTGCACTTCGATGAATTTTCTTTCAACATATGTTTCATTTTCTAGAAGTTTTCTTTCGATTTTTCAAAGTCTGTGCTGTTGTTCTTTTGTTCTGCTCTCCCCATAAACGTTTTCCCCTCTACTTCAATGGTTATCTCTCCTCTTGTATATCTCTCGTCGGTCTTGTATGTGCCTCTAATTCTTTGACTTTTTCTTATGGCACAGTGTGCCTGCTTGCCTGGCCTTGAAAAGGTGTTTCGATTTGAATAAATGTTTGCATTTCCAACATTTCCAAGGCAGTATCTTCGATTCCATGTTCCATGTTGTCATGCTCAGCTGTCATATTTGTTAGAACTGGTTTTCTAAAGCATTCCTTAAAGGTTGTTTCCTGCTCTTCTATTCTTCCTTCTTCTTATACTCTTCTTTAAGTTTCTTCATCACTTTTCCTTATTTTTCTCGGAACTTTCTTCTTTTCTTCATTGATTCTGTATTATGTTGTTTGAAAATAGCTGCACAATTCCAGGAAATTTCATTGGCCTTGCAGAAAATTGATTTGTGAAAGTGGTATAAATAATGTTCTGCATTACGCATACGCCGCATGTGCTGCCTGCCGCCTGTCAATTGTCTCCTTTCATGTCTCCCTTTTTCTGTCTTTATTTGGTCGTGAAGGCGTCTGGAATGTACATAAGTCTCTTCATGCCCCACAACCATTCCACTAGCCTTTGCCCCATCATCTGAATCGAAGGTCGGCTGGTGGGGTTGTCTGTCAATAAAAGTTTTTGGTTTTTGTTCACATAGAAAAATTACTATAACTTTTACTTGGTACTGTGATCCTTTATCCATGGTCAATGTGCATGATGTTGTTGTGATAATTGTTGGTGAAGGTTTTGTTTCCCATGTTGGTGTAGGTTTTGGTAAATGATTTGCTGCCTTTATTGGTGTTTTTGAAGTGTCGTAGGTGGTGTTGGTGTAGTTATTACAAAAGCTGTTTTTGTTGTAGAGTACACCAAATGGTGTAGTTGGTGGTGCAGCTATAGTTTTTGCTGTTTTCATGTGATTGGCGCACATAATTATAGGCGACAGAAAAATACCATAGGAAAGCCATAGATTCCCTTCGATTCCCAGGAAATAATTAAAGTTGTTGTTGAAAGAAAGGGCGCCTAAGGTAGATGGACACAAAATGAAGCAATGAAATGTACCCTCGTTTGCATCTTATGGGGAAAACTTGGGGCAAAATTGTACTCGTAATTGGCCCATTGTGTACGGGTACCAAAGCCAGTCTGAAAGCAACGCACATGCGTGTGCGTTTGTGTGTGTTTGCATATGCGCATGTGCTGGACCACTCTATAAAGAAGATTATACCTACTCGACCTACTACGTACTACACGTACGTCCAACTGTCTATCCCAATCCCAAGCATCCTATGCCAACTCCAAGCATCCAAAGATGTGCCATGCGTGGTCTTTGGCTCGTTTGCTTGATTTCTGGTGTGGCTCACAAATTTTCAGCTTCATCTTCGGAACAAAAGCAGCAACAAGGGCGACATTTGTGCGTATCATTTGTGTAACTTTGTTGCATAACCCCCTGTGGCCCATGCCACCACCCCTCAGACCCCACTCCCTTCACTTCCCTACCCACCATCACCCAAGGCCCATCCGAACCTCAACATCATTCATCCCTTTTGCCTCACAGTGCCTTATTAGCCAGTGCCTCTTTCTGTGTGTCTATCCATGTACATGTTTGTTTCTCCGTTTCTCCTCGTTCTCTTTCTCACCCTCTTCTCTGTCTGTGTATGTATGTATGAATGTGTGTGTGTGCATGTGTGTGCATCATTTAAAACAATATCCAAAGATTTGTTTCGCCATTTATATGTCAAAAATGACAAGTCAAGTGTTTTGTTCTTGTTTTCTCGCTTTTCGCTTTTCGCTTTTCCCATTTTTCTTGTCTCTTTCCTCCTTTGCTGTTATCTCTTTTTTCCTTCACTCTCCATCTGCCTCTCTCCCTCTCCCTCTCCCTCTCTCTCTGTCCCACGCGGTGTTTTTTTTTTGTCTCACGTTTTGTGGAAGCTTTGTTCTCGCGCATTGCCTTCCCATCCTTTTGTCCAATTCTTCTTCCCATTTCCTTTTTTTTCTATTTGCTCGTTTCTGGTTTTGTTCCTGGCTTTGTCATTAGCAGTCAAGCGGGAAGGAAAATAACTTTTTCCGGCTCGAATATCACATGCTCTTTGCTTTAAGAAACTGTGTTGGTCAGCAATAAGTGCTGGTCAGCGACGGTAGGTGGCAAGCCAAGGTGTGGCTGTACGGAAGATCACTTACAGCTAAGCTGTGTCGGAAACAAGTGTTGGTTAGCCAGGAACCAGTGTTGTTCAGTGCAGGGCCTAAAGACAGTGCTGATAAGCGTTGCTCAGGGCCTTCTTCCGGAAAAAAAGAATACCTACGAAAGTCTTACAGAATAATATACATACATATGTAGCTATGTATGTAGCTAATAATGAATAATGTATATATGTATAGTCATATGAACACGATTTTGTGCAGTTTTCAGGGCATTTCCAAAGGAAAAAAAAACAGAAAAATAACATAACAAACAAAAAAAGGAAAAACAGAGCATTGAAGGATGGCCAAAGAAAGCATGAAGCCCCGACAAACAGAAAAACTTGTCCCCTGGTCTAGGTCATAATGTGTGCACGTGTGGGTGTGTCTGTGCCTGTGTGTGTGTGTGTGTGTTTGTGTGCATCTACTATGTGTTGGCATGTGTCCTAGAGTCTTGGCCATATGTGTCGTATGTGTGAAATGAGCTTCAAGTACAGCAACAAGAACCACTGACAAGGACGCTCATATGAAAACAAACGCATAATTTAAGCGTAATTGCTGTCATTTTTCATTCGAGTGTGGCAAAAGAGTATCTGGCATGAGGAGGGAATGAAGGGGCGGAGGGGTGTGTTGAAGGGGGCTACTGCCACTGATGTCGCTGTTGCTTTTGCTTTTGCTTTTGCTTTTGCCATTGCTCTGTTTCAAGTGCCCCAGTTTGTCTATGTCGCCATAGTGGCCCTCCGTCAATCCCTTAGACAGTTCATCCCTTCGCTCCCACTCTGCTTACTCTCTCTCTCTCCTCTGAATGCCTCTCATTCTCATCTATTCTCTTGATTTTTGTTCTCATTCATTCCCTAACTTTTGTATGTGAATGTGAGAGTGCCTGCATCCGGCGTTGAAGCGCTGATAATTATGCAGCTTACGTTAGCACTGTCTTCTTTCTTTCGCTTTCCTTTGTTTTAGTACACCACACACTATACCCTGTACCCTGTACCCTGTACCCTGTACAGAGTGTAGTCTCTTCTTATGTCCAGAGTAAAGAGGATTTATTAGCGATCCCTTAGAGTGAATACACATTTCCCTCTTTCAGCGTGGCTTAGCAGGAAAGCCACCTCTCTTTCTTCATTCATGTACGATATCTCTCTCAGCTGAGGTTGGAACTCCAGGGTGTCTGAAGACTCTGTCCCGTAATGATATGGTAGAATTGCCTTCTGGCAGGGGCCCAGTGGCAGTTCATCAATTGGCCCGACTTTCTGCCACATTAATCCCCAACGAGTGAAAAAAAAGAGGTGGCAAATGGGAAAAGCCGAACCAGAATGCGGCGTGAAACATGAGTAGCAGGCGCCTCTACGCTTCGAAAATGTGCTCCGTCTCCCCGTTTCCAACGAGCACTGTCTTCCTGTTCATTTGTGTGCTGGCGCGCTCTTGTAGCCAGGTGCTATGGGGTGCAGGTGCTGGCGCTACTGCAGGTTGAGGTGGAGGTCCAGGACCAGATCTGGCTCTGCTTTGTGTGTCCTTTTTGGCCGCTTGCCAGCTCGACTCGAGTTCACTTCCAGTTGAGTGTTTTCCCCCATCCGTTTTCGCCGTCCCATTGTTGCACTCTCTGGCACTTGCAACAATTGTTGTCCAGCCACGCCTCCGTCTGCCGCACACACACACACACACCTCCCCTGACGGCCATTCACTTTTGCGACCCTCCCCGCATCATGGGGCATAATTTTTGATTTCCGTTGTTTTTGTTTTAGTCACTTTGTCTTGTAATTACGAAACACTCTCGTTTTTTAACCCACTGCTGGCGGATGTCACAAGTTCAAATTATTTACAGAAGGAAAGCCAGGACAGAAGTGGACTAGAGTGAGGATTCCATAATTAATACATATATTAATGTATTTGTTTGCATTTGCTGCAAAAGATACTTGAGCTGTGGAATCGTTCCCTTCAATGGGGAACTGGCATTCCTTTTATATTTTACAACAAGTACGTTGAATACCGAACACACATGTGAGCCGATGTCTAACCAAAGTTCAAAGCATCTTCATTTCGAGTACATTTCTTCGACATCTTTATCAGCTTGAGCTTCACTCAGAAACCCATTGGAGCTCTTAATATTCTCAGCACAAAGTGTGCCATGCTCTTATATTGGACTGTTTACCCATATCCACAGGCGGAAGTAGAACTCCTTTGATGCTAAAAACAGTTTGTCAGTTAACACGAAACGAGTCTTTTAGACGCTTAAATCAGATTCGGGAACGGCGTGTAGTTGTGCCAATGAACATCTCACATTACTCTGTTCGTGTGTCCTTTCGCTTATGGGAAACTCGGACTGAAAGTCTTGACGAATCAAAGAAGTTATCAATCGCAAGAGTATCAAATGAGTCAGGCCCCAAGGAGCCTTATCCACTCGTCAAGCCTTCACTGTACCTCTGTCCTGGCTCTTATCTCTTACTTGTTGGACTTTTGTCTCTGTGTGTGTGGTTATTTTTTGGGCCTGCTTTAAATGGTTTCCGACATGCTTTTTACCAACTTTCGGTCTGAGTTTCGTGGTTTTACTGTGGCTTCCCCTTTGAGTCGCCTTCATTTAATGTTTTTCCTGTGGTGTGTGAGTGTGGCACATCACTTTGCAGCTGATTGAAATTGTTTCGGATGCAACTGCCTGCCGAACTCCTTGCCCTACTGCATGGATCAGTAATCATTCAGATACTTGATGGTCTGTGTGGCTCAAACTAATGCTTGTCCCAAACAATTTTTAAGAGACATCTATGCACAGCCTTCTAAACTTATTCAATAACCAGCTTTATAAGTGAAGTCAACTTTTAAAATAAATATCATATAATTGAAATGTGTGAATTTTGTTCTAGAACTGTGCGGTGGGTGGCATTAAACAATTTAGTGGCCATAAACTCGGAGAACAGAGAACATCTACACTAGGACGACTATCTCACGAGCGTTGGCGGTGTGTGCGGTGGGCGCTGGGCGGTGGGCGGCATACCCTTGGGAGCCACCTGGTGCGGATACAGTAGGAGTTGCTGGTTTCCACCCACCTTGAAATGAGGGGGACCATGCCGCATGAGCATAATTTGTTGTAATTAACATAACGAGCCAACCCAAGCAATAATGGCCAAATACTCCCACACACACACACACAAACACACACACACATACGGGACAGGGGGTGTCATGGTTGGTGGCATGTGGGTGTTGGTGGGTATTTGAGGTTCGGCCTGTGTTGTGTTCGGAGTCCTGCCTTGGCCCTTTATCCTTTTTTTGTAATTAATTTGATTTGTATGCCCTAAACAAAGGGTAACTTTACTATGAAGAAGGCGATGAAGGCATAACCGATCCGAAATTATATTATAATCGCCTATTTATATGATAAGACTGATTCATAGATTGGATCATTGGATACCAATCCAATCTGAAGGTTTTCCTTATGGACAAAACTGTCCTAAAAATATTTTTAGAACTTAAAATACTTACAATTTAGTCGGTTCAAAGATATGCGTTAGTGTACAGCATAGGAACTTCGGCCTCATGGTATGGATTTTTTTTCGTTCCTTTCATTTCTAGCATAAATAAGTTGTTGCCATTTAAGAAGGCATTTGCCAGCGGGGGCGGTGCTGTAAATGAAGCATTTATGAAAATTACTTTATGCGCCACATTTAGCCAGAATTTCTCAATACATACAAACATGGATGTGTACATATTTCCTGAGAAAATGTGGAAATTACTTTGTAGCTCCTGAATGAAAATGTCATGCATTCAACCCAAAAATCAAACATCTATCGTTGCAGCAACAAGTTGTCGAACTATCCGGCTATGTCATCATACTCGTCGAGAATGTGGAAGGGAAAATTAAACTATATGGCTCACCGCCCGATCGCGATAATCTGGAAGTGGGCGATGAGATACTCGAGGTTAACGGCCTTTCACTGGAGAACATATCGCGCACAGAGGTCATACGCCACATACACGATGTACGTTTCAATTGATCATCCATACTACGTGTATAATGTATATTCTGAATTCCTTTCCTCAACTCCAATTTCAGTGCATAAAATCCTGTACGATCTGTTTGCGGGTGCGCAAGAAGAATGATTCTCGATTGGGTAAGTTTTGATAATTACTGAAAGTTGGTTCACTTTTTTAAGATCTTTACTAGAATATTATACTTAAATTTGCAATTCAACTATTGATGGTTCTAGTTAATCTGGCTTTGCTGTCATTTTTATCGTTTGCTGGTCATGCAAATGCGGAACTACTCTCTAAAATTAAACTAAAATTAACAATAGCTCCAAGTACTTGTCACACTGTAGATAATACTTACAGTTTGACGGCCTGATAACATGATTGCGCATCTGTTTTCAGATGTGTTGGGTTGGATAACGAAGCGGTGGCGGAGAGGCACCACTTTTATAATCCTCTATGTGCCCTGACAGAAGGGTATAATGATATCGAACATTAATGATGATATGGTGTATACATATGGGTGCCACTGTTACGACCGATCTGCATGTAAAGGGTATCAAAGCCTCGACCATCGAAGCGGGCGTTTGTTCTTTTCTAGCTGTTGCTGCTTTTGCTTTGCCCCTTTGGTTCTCCTTTTTTGGTATTTTGTTTTTGCAATTGACTTTGCGGTGTGTCCGCCCCCCGCCAGTATTCACGCCGTTACCGCCACTGCTTAGAGCAAAGCTTGCACTCATTTTCTTGCCTCTCTCGCATTCGTTCTCTCTGCCGTGCCTCACTTTGTTTTTCTCTCTCTCTCTCTCTCTCTGTGTGGAGCCCTCCAGCGCGCTGCAGCGGGCGATGCTTTTGGGGCCTCTCCGGCTGCTTGGCGTTGGAGCCGCGCGTCAGTTGTGCGGCGACTGTCGACGTTTTCGTAGCGTCAGCGTCGGAGTGTGTGTGTCGACGACGGTCGTTTCGGTTTTTCGTTGTGGGCCGCTGCCCCCCACATTCCCCTAGTTTGCTTTTTTTGCTGCTTTCATTTTGAAGTGCGCGCCGCGTCGCGCACGCGTTGGCGTCTCTGTTTCGTACGTGTTTCGCGCGGTTCTGTGCTCTGTTCGCGTCGGCGCTGTTGTCGTCGTCGTTTTGCCGTTGCGCCATTCCGCAGCATCATTCCAGCGTTTTGTTCGCCTCCGCCTCACTCCCCCAGCATTTTGCCAGATATATTTTTTTCGGTGTTACGAATTGCATTCGATTTGTTTGTGTGTGTCAGCAGCAGCACCAGCATCGCAGTGGCAGTGCAGTGGCAACAGTCAGCAGTGCAGAAGCATAGAATCGGCAAAGCAGCGCAGCAGCGGTAGTGGAAATAGAAGTTCCAGTCGCAGCGCAGTTGCACTGCTCCAGCAAAGTGAGTAACCCACCAATGGCTGTCAAACTGCTTGCACGGCAGTGGGAGTGCATGGGGAGTGATTCCCCAAAAGGCGTTCCTACGTATTGCTCACACTGTTGTGTGAGGGGTTGGGCGGGGGTCTATGGGGGGCTAACAACTACAGCTGCCAGCTGGGGCTCTGGAGCCTAGGTGGGTCTGTGGGTCGGGTTGCGGGGGCTGCTCTGAATCAACATTGTCGCAGTTGTTGTTGTTTCTGTTTTTCATTTTTTTTCTCTCTGCTTTTTCAAGTACCTGAGAAACAGTTCCAGTCATGTCCGCCCCTGGCTTTACATGGGTGTGTGTGTACATTGTATGTTTGCATTGTATTGTACCGGGCTATGACGATCTTCACCAGATGCTGGCCAGGAAGGGAGTCGAATTTTGGCACAAATTTAGCAAAATCCATGCATTGGTGGGGTTCCCCCCTTGAGAGTGAAATTCTGCCCGATACATGAAGCTTTTGTGGTACTACTCGTAATTGTTGAGGAATTGCCATGAATCACATTTTCACGTAATCATAGGTACACTTTGGGTATTTTGATCATAGAATACTATCGGAATGTACTTATGTATGTACCATATGAAGTTCCCTTGGGATATTATGAATCCGAGAGTATCTTTATCTTTCTTCTCCCATGTCTGTTGAATGTAAATATTTTTTAACCGGCTTCGATTCACGGAAAGTTTGTATCTTAATATTTTTTGTTCATTGTCTCCCCCCTATTATTTTATGGGCAAAACTTCAGTTTGCTGTTTAACCCATTAACACGGCGGCTATGGGTGTGCATATACATACAACATATGTATGTACATATGTAAGTATGTACGAATCGATGTGTCGATTTTTTTGGGCGTGAGTGTGCAAAAACTAACACCCGCTGCCTCCTTTCACTTGACTCCCCCATGGACCATTCCCGTCGGACAATCGCTTGGGAATGGTGGGAGTTGCTCTCTCTATCTCCCTATCTTTATCTCTATTTTTCTCCACGAGTACGTACATATGTACATACATACAGATGTAGGTACCTCTGCCGGCTCGCAGCCTCCGCTCGGGAACATCGAAGGCATTGCCATTGCCTCCCACCGAATTCAGCCAACTGGAAATAATTGCAAAAAATAGACAAAGAAACACAGGGACCGACGGACTCAGTTAGAGAGATAGTGATTGAGAGAGAGAGAGGGACAAATGGCAATAAAAGCTGCTTACAGTTTTGGTAGCGCTGCTTGCCACGTGTTGTTGTTGTGGTTGTTGTTGTTGTAAAAAGCGGCTAAACAAGAAAACAGAGAGACGGGCAAACAGACGGTCAGATGGACAGCCAGAGAGGCAGAGAGACGGGCCGAAAAGAAAACTAACCTCAAAACGAAACAAGTTTTGTTGAATGTGGAAATCAACTGTCAAAAAAAACACAAAACAAAAAAAAACGACAAAAAACGATAAAAAAAACTAGAAAAAGTGTGGAAAAATAAACATAAAATAACATTTATGAACCACATACACAAACATATTTACGTATGTATGTCCATATGTATGTATGTACATATGTAGGCAGCAAAGCAAAATGCAAAACAAACATTAGAACCGAAAAATTCTCTGAAGGAAGATCATTCATTCGTGGCAGCATTTCAACACCTGAAAAATACTTTTTAATACTTCCTGAACACTTCTTAAAGTGTTCTACAATGTACACAGATATGGAATAGATCTACATACAATTGCAGTTAAAATATTTGGCTAGAAAGCGCACATTCGAAGCGTTATTTAAGAAATATCTGTGAAGCCAAGAATAAGTTTTTTGAGACAGGTGAAAGATTACTGAAATTAAAGTCCCAAATGAATCGATTCCACTGATAATGTTCTAGTAAATCCATGTTTGTGCATAGAATTTACAGAATGCCATCTATCTCCATAATAATCGATCATCAGCAGCGAAACAAAAACCCAATAACTATGATGATAATGATTTCTAATGCATATCAATCATTTCCAGTGTCCATCATGTACCATTATGGATACCACAGTTTGGGCTTCACTGCTGCTCAAATTGCATTCCAAGGGGCGTACCCATGCGTCCCCTTCCCTTCGCCATCCCCTGCCCGACCGGCCGCCTGCAGCAGTGGTACGATTCCGGAGTAGCATCCAAAACCTCCTTTCTCGGGCCTGCTCTTTTATTTTTGGGTCAACCTCAATGGACCCCAAAAGAATTTCCAGTTTGCAGCGAAACTCACACTGGAAACATTCCAAAACGAAATCAATATAGACAGAGAGAGAGAGGGAGCGAGATGGATGGAGGGCGGCAGCGGATGGAGAGGGGGAAGCTATCACTGAAGTTTTGTCTATTGCCGGGGAGGGCCTGCAGGTGCAAGTGGGATAGCCAAACCGCATAGCATTACCTCTCATCATTTGTGTGTGTGTTGGGTGTTTGTGTGTGCAAAGCATTGAGCGATGAGAGAGATTCAGAGAGGGAGAAGAGAAGGCTTAGCAGCAACGACAACGGCGACTAACAAACAGCATCCGAAATCCGGTAACGCAAGTTTCTGGGCTCCACGTCGCCGCCGAGCAGTCAATTGTGTGAGTAAGTCGCAGGTTATACCAACCGAAGAGTGTGTAGAGAGCGAGCTCCATGTTGAAAGGGTGGAGAGAATGATGGCAGTGTGGTGCAGCAGAGCCTCACCTTTTGTCAATGCACCCTGAGTCTTTCTATTTCTATTTTACACGCCGTGAGCCAGTGGCAGCATCGCAACCAGCGTCGCAGTCAGCGTCAATGACGATACAATTGAGCGCCTCTGCGATGCTCTGGGTGCCGTGTGTGTGTGGTTCAGGGGGAGCATGGCCATGTGCTGCGATGTGTAAAAGTCAATGCCTCAACAGAGCGACAGAGCGACAGAGCGACAGAGGGACAGCCGGACAGAGGGAGAGACTCACAAAGAGCGGGGGAGACTGACCGCGAGGCGGAGGGAGAGAGAGGAAAAGGCTCAAAATAATATTGGCCATGGAATTGCATCGAAGTGCAAGGAAAATCAGAGGTAAAAGGAAGCGGGACACGGTTACGACTTGCTAGTGCAAAAGAAATGTGCAGCGGATGCCTGCAACGAGTCTGTGTCCATTTTCTTATTGGAAACAAATCGGTTACACATTCTTTCATGCAATTCACATTCATACTCGTAATCTAACTAGTATCGTGAATGATTCGATGCATCTCCATGGCATCACCAGCACATTATGTTCACTCTCCTTGCTGGTGCTTTAATATGTACGAGTATTCTCCTTAATTTGGCTCATTGTCTTGCATCACTTTGTTCCTCCACTCAGTCGCTATCCACGAGAGCTACATATAACATTCTTCTACCTCTTTTTGTTATATTTCTGTTTCTTCCACTGCCTTGTGTTCTGGGTTTCTTTATCAGCTGCTTTTGCAGCTGCATTTGTTGTTCTTCTGTTCCGTTGTCTTCACCATTCCTTATCTTTTTCTTTATTTTGTTGGCTTTACTGCCTTTTGTATGCACCTTTCACAGTTGCAAACGGTGTTCTTTTCCCCCCTCTCTTTCCCACTCTCACGAACATCAAGAGATTGAGCGAGCCGAAGAGAGCTTTCGGCTATGTCTCTGTCTTCTCTCTCTCTCTCACTCTGCGATGCTCCAACGATTTACCGCTAGTAATCCATCATCGTGGCTTCAAATAATTGGTTATGCGCAGATACCTTTCAATGCCAATTCGATTCATTCGATAAACGCTCATCTTTATTCATAGCCATTCATTCAGGTTCTCTTCTGTCTTTCCCTCTCCATTAACGTCTCTCCGGTACAGCGGAAAATAGAAATTTGAGCTCGACCAAAT
Source organism: Drosophila guanche (assembly GCF_900245975.1). NCBI lineage: Eukaryota > Metazoa > Arthropoda > Insecta > Diptera > Drosophilidae > Drosophila > Drosophila guanche. The sequence goes on along the minus strand of NW_022995758.1, from coordinate 1,166,133 downwards.
ATGCACCTACATACATAAATAGCATCTTAAAATAATTTTGGCTTATTTTTTCATTATTTTATTTACCAAATATTAGTAATTTCTCTTCCATTTTAGTTTTCTTTTTTCGGTCTTAATATTTCGCTATCAGTGTGTTCCTAATTTTAATTATTCTCTATAATTCCATGCTCCATGTTGCCCTGTTCCCTGAGGAGCACAGCTTCACTTCCTCAGAGTTCCTCTCTTCCTTTTACTCTGCTTTCAGTTTGGTCCCTTCTGGTTCGGTTTTCCCCTGTTCAACACATCGATTTTCTTCCTCGTTGCTATTTTTACAGTTTTCCTCTTCGATTCTGTTAAATTCTGGAGATCTTTGGGGGCAGCACAAGAGCACTTGTTGCCACGTGAAGCGAAACGGGCCACTCAATACAAGAGAGTGAGAGAGAAGGAGAGATTCTGCGAGTGGGATGCCACCCAACGTGGAATGGCGAGCAGAAGATGGCTAAAGTGTGGGCTACTGAAGCTAATTGCACTTTGAAGATGTCGTCATAAAGCCAACCCATTTGTGGGTTGGCAGCCGTCGAACGAGTCAATAAACAAACGTGAGACAATGCGCACCTGAGCCACAGCCAGACGACAACAAAAATACTGACCCTGAGATCATATGATTGTCGCTCGGTTCTATTTCCATTTCCAATTCCAATTCCAATTGCACTTCATGGAATATATAAATATATTTGATTATAGCTTTCAGCAGAACCTCTCATGTATCTTGTATTTAACGTTTTCCACACACGAAAACATCAACAGAAAAGTTCGTAAAGTTTTTGAGCTCAGATGAGGAGGTTACTTCCAATTCGCTAATTGGAAACTTCATTCATGGCAATGGCCATGTTTCCTAGTGGGAACTCGAACTGATGGCACGGCGACTGAAATTAAACTCATTCTCATGAAAGAGGTAAACAGATAAGCAGTCCCGTCCATCAGCACGATGCGACTGTCTCTGTCAGTCCATCATCTTCAAACTCCACTCCATCTTCCGGAGATTCCCCGTCACCACCCTCAGACCCAATCCCATCTCATGCCACATACCGCTTTCTTGTACTCGTAATCGCAATTAAAGAGTTTTCTTGTTTACTCAGAAATCCCCGCGGAAAGAAGCAGACGACGAACAACAAACGAATCTCCGATAAGCGACACTCAGCGATAAAGCAACTGCGGCAACAGCGGCAGCGGCCCATGCGGCGTATGAGTAATTGGCCCAAACAATGGGTTGGATAGGTGAAAAGGGGCTGCAGGGGAAGGGGTGCAAAGGTAGCGTACACAGCCATTCCGAACCCCTCGATTGGGGCTATCAAAGTTGGCTGTGACACAAATTGATATGCATTTTGCCTTTCATTGTGAGAGTGGAATGCCGCCCTGCCCCCAAACCCATCTATACTTCACGAATTCATCGGTAATAAATATACTCGTGATGGTATAGATTTTGTGCGGAAGGAATTTCCCCTTTTCTTTAGATTCTAAATATAAAGTGGAATAGTATGTGAGCGGGACTCGAACAAGCGACACTCATGTGCAGCTCCTCGGTTTCCTTTTCTGACACTTTCGTAACGATTAGGAACCATGAATGCATGCAACATTTGCATGAATCTTATGGTTCACCTTTCTCCAGTACGATAAGACACTGTTGCTGCTGTTGCGGTGGTTCAACAGCTTAAGATTACATGGAGTAAACAAGAGAGAGACTTTCCCATCGATCCGAGCCATCGATGGTGTGGAAGCACCTGTAGTCAAGGCCTCAAGGCATCGAATCTGTTCAATTTCGACTCCATTTCAAGTCCAAGACGATGCTCTCTCACTCATGCGAGGGGCAGTGTCAATGGTAATGCGATATTCGATACTCGATTCTGCGGTTACATAACCCCCGTGCACATGATTCGTAGATAAAAGAGATAGAGAGAGAGAGAGAGAGAGAGCGAAGAAAAACTATAAAAACATTCAAGTATCTTGGTATCTGTGCATCAGAGAGTCTATCTGCGGAGAGAGAGAGCGCGAGAGATACGAAGATAAAGAGCACAAAAAAACAAAATCGAACATCTTCTGCCCGAAACCAAAAACGAGTTTCGCTCACTTCAAAAGCGGCAAGGAAATACGACTCAACGAAAGACGAAAATCAGAGACAAAGAATGCCAAAAAGTATAATAATCACTTATAAATAATTATACATAACATAATCGCAGTTCCAGAACACATACAATCCAAATATCTGTAGCTGTAGCTGTAGCTTTAGCTGTATCTGCTGAAAGATGAGCAATTCCAGTGGGAAACTGTTCGGTTCGATTCCGTTTTGCGGAATGTTTCCCCCAAAGAGAGATTCCCTCGTTTCCATTTCACCATGCAAGTATTTGATGCCTCCCCAATGATGATTCAGGGTTGAGAATTTGAGTGGTTTAACGGTTGTACAGTTCAACGGTGAGCTGTGGTTGCCTCGCATACAGATACTCAGACAGACTGAGACAGAGACAGAGAGCTAGAGATGCAAACTCGCTTGTTAGCCGCTGCCCAAACATCGAACAGGAATTCCATGGCGATTCTAATTGATGAAATACCAATGCGCGGATGCCGCATTACGTTTTGGATGTTGCACTGTGGTTTTGCTTATTGCAGAAGATGCACACGGATGAATTCCAAATCACATAGAAACTCTTAGCTGGATGGGTGAATGGATATGGTCTTTAAGGTTTATTGTTGCATTTGTAGTTTGATTCTTGCAGCTGAGATGTGTTACTTTTACTCCCCAAACGGCCGAGAGGCAGAGGGGCAGAGAGGCAGAGTTTTCCCACTTGGTAGACATTTGTATATGGTGACACTCATGCCCTGTGCATCATCCATCAGTCGGTCACGAAACATCATTATTTAATTGCAATTACATTTTTTAATTAAGATTCTCACACAATTCATTTTCATTGTTCAATGCTATTTGCCATTGTTAGTGGCAACTTTGTTGTTGTTGTGCAGCCAGGTTTTGTTTTGTCGTCGTGTTTTGCCATCGGATTAAAGGTTGGCTAAAGGCCAGGGGCAGGCATCACACACACACAAAATAGAAAAAGATAGAGAAGCAAAGGTGAAAATATGTGTGAATCGATAGAAGCGTAAAGATGATGCGGAAGTATATTCATAAGGAATTCCACAAAGCTACAAATAAATAATAATAATTTACATCATGCAAAGGAGATTTCAACTACCATTAAATGCCATTTGCTTCGACAGCGGAGAGAGGAGAGCAGAGCCCTGTGCACCTGGGGCAAGACTCCTTCTGCATATACCCGAAAATACCCTCGAATATATGGGAAATTACTACATGGGAAAAGTAGTCCAGGAATTTGTATTGGAATTTTATTTTGCACCTGAAAACTATTCCCAGAATAACACAAAAATATGCAGATTGTATTTCCATTCAATTATTGAAATAACTTACAAGGTTTTTAACACATTCCCATTGGTTTCCCTTTCAGAATTTAGAGTTTTAGACGCAGTTTGTGTAGAATATTCCATAATTAGAAGAGTTCTTCTGTATGATGCTACTATTCGTTCTATTCTGTATTCCGTTTCCTCCCCTGCCCCACTCGACTCGTTGGTTGTCAGATTCCAGGCGAAAGTTTTCTAGATTCGTGAAAGTTGGCTGATTTTGTTCCAAGTTTATACGCTGGCAAGTTGAAATCTCTCGACACGCAGGTAGAGCCTGCGCCCCGCCGCCACTCCACACAACCACTGCAGTTTGACAAGAACTGTGCTGGGTGTTGGGCGGTGGGGCATAAGTTTGTTTGCCAATGTGTTCAAGTGTTCATCGTGTTGTTCGCTGTTCGATTTTGTTGGTGGTCGATTGCCGATTTCTGTGGCAATGGCAGTGGCAGTGGCAGGCACCTCTCACGTGGCTGCTGCCGTTGCTGTTGCTGTTGCTGCTGCAATTGGAGTGCACTTTGGTCCATTGTTTATCGATTCGACTGCTGCTGGTACTGCCACTGCTGGCTGCTGGCTGCTGGCTGCTGCCTGCTGGCTCTGCGGAGGAGGCAATTAAGTATGGTGGCCGTGCCACAAGACTCCAACTTTTTCATTCGCAATATATAGATTTTATACGTGGCAATTCCATTAGGCGAAGTAGATGTTTCCATCTTGAAATCTCAGTGTGTGTGTGAGGCACATACACGAATTTGCGTCCATCCAGCTGGAATATATGTACATATGTCTCTATCACAGTGTAGCTTAGCACAGCTACAGCTTTTCTTTTTGGATTAGTTTCTACTAAACATTGGACCTTCGATGTGCCGTGAGCTTTGTTTTATGTTCTTTACCTTTTGCTGTGGCATCCACTTACACTTAAGTGTCCTGTCCGTCGCTTAACCCACGAGCATCGCCTTTCGTTTGCGTTCGGCGGCACAACGTCCATTAATAGCTAATTACGGAAGGTAATAATATATTGCACAGGCACCAAAGAGGAAAAACAAACAGCAAACAACAAGCAGAGGACTGTGGACAGAGAGCGGACAGGGAACAGGGAACAGTGGACACCGGACACCGGACAGCGGACAACGGACAACGTTTCAGGTGTCCGCGGACAACGGACACGGGAGACACCTCTGGGCCATGGCTGGGAATGTTAAATGGGAAATGGGAATGAGAATGGTTGTCCCATGGCATAGTCTGACGTGTGGCTCCATTAATAGCCAGTGCGCTGATTTGCATGTGTGAGAGGCAGAAAGTGTCCAATGGCCTACGCGTTGCACCAAGCAGCAAGCACCAAGCACCAAGCACCATGCACCATCGGGTTGTGGTTGGCTTGGGGGTAACGGAGTGTGCCACATCCCAATAGGAGCCTGGACTTGAAGAGGCGCCGCCATATACACTGACGCGTGGGATGTCAAGACTTATGAGAGGCATGCCCCGGCTTTTGTGCCACACACACACACACACACACATACTCATGGACTCAAATGAGATTAAAAGTCAGAACTAAAGAGAAAAGCGAACCACGTGAAGGGGCAGTGGCAGGGGCAGGGGCACTGGCAGTAACAGTGGCAGTGGCAGGGGCAAGGCTCAACTTCCCCTCCCTCTGAGTCTTGTGTGGCTGAAGGATTGGGGCAGGTTCAACGACATGTTGCGACATCGAGGCTGACAACGCGGCGCCTAATTGGATTTCGGCCCGAGCGCTCCACTTTTGCCCGAGTGTGGCACGAATGAGCGGCACGGCACGGCACGACACATTGGATGGGCGGATGGGTGGATGGGTGAATGGGTGGATGTGGGTGACATATCGAGGGCGTCTTTGGGGGCAATCTACCACCCCAATCTACCACCGCCCCCGCACCACGCCACCTTTCTAAGCCCCACTTTTCGACGCAATCAACAGCCGCGAAACGCAAGGGCAGCGAAATGAAATTAAAGCCGAGGTCATGATGTGATGGTGGCAGAGACAGAGTGGCGGGAACGGGCGCTGGAGTACAGCCAAAAAAAAGCAATAAAAGTGACGAGAAAAGTTGAGGCGTTGTGTGGGCGACGACGAATAAGGATATAACCGTCTAACGACGACAGTCAGCAGACGAAAAACGAGAAGGAACATTCGCTAGAGATGAGAGACGGCGATGGCAGGCGGTTCTAAAGGCGAATCCTGAGGCTCTGCTGTCATCAAACAGGCAAATTTCCACCCAGACAACAAAAAGAAAGAAAAATAAATAAAAAGTAAGAGAGAGGGAGAGAGAGAGCTTCGCTGCCTTTGAATGAAAAGGACAACGAAATGGAGAACTGAACCTGGATATGTAAATGGTGGAGGTGGAGCAGCTGGAGCGGCTGGCAGCACTCCCCAGTGCCCACTCATGCAGCACCCAAAACATTCTGTGGCCTGCGGCGAATGCACTCATGAATATGCATTGAACGATTCGCTTAGAGTGCCATGAATGCAGTGAATGAATGCCCAGGAAATACCCAAACCCAAGGCCCATGGCCACACACATCCCTAACTCATCCCAGACTCATCGCCGGACTGCAAATTTTTGCTTGTAGGCAGTGCCCTTGGGTAAGGATTCCATGCCCCCATTCCATTGCACTGTGGCAAAAGGAAGCACGGAGGCTGAGAAGTATTGAGAAGGCCCGAGAAGTGACTCCACACTAGATAACGGAGTGAGAGACAGAGACAGAGAGAGAGAGAGAGAGAGAGAGAGAGATTAATCGGATTTAAATCAACTTTGGTGTCGGAATAATATGAGTTCCACAGTTACCCCTCGTGCTTTAGGGTATTCATGATAGTCATCACTTGTGGAATGGAAGTACTTATGGGGATGCTATTTTCTCATCCTAAAAGTAGGCAAGGCGCTTGCTCAATCAGTAATAATGGTCGAAGGCATGTGTTCAAATTGTTAAAGATAATGCTCCAATCGCATTTCTTGTCATTAAAACATTTCATAGTTATTCTTTTCGTTGTTCTTCCTTAAGTTTAATGTCTATCCATAGATCTCGGGCCTGTTGTTTATTAAGCGTTGAGTTGTTATTTGGAACAGATTAAGAAACATATTTTTAGCAAATATATTTATCCTACTTATTTCTCATTTCTCTTCTTTTGCAGCCTGGGATATTGGGAATTCGGTGCAGGACGCGTTTGTCATTGCCGTCGAGGAGCACGCCCGGGAGCGACTGCAGCGATTGGCGGCTCTGAATCGAGTGACACCCGTGGACATAACCCAACTGTCAAAGAAGGTGAGTGTCCTGTGAGTGAGTGCACTGTTCTTTGGTATTTGGTTACCCAAGAATGATTCTAATACGATTGCGTTATTCAATTCCCAGTCGAATTCCCAGAATCTTTTCCAGAATATTTGTGGTTTAGCTTGAAACGATTCTCCATCGAATTTTAATCAATTTGCATTGCCAATGGAATATATTGACGATGTTTCTTAGCTTTTAACTGAATTGCTTACAATAGAAATTAAAGTGCATTTCTGTGGGTTTTCCCAGCGAACTATTTGTAATTATTCAAAAAATGTTACATTTTTCTGCGTTTCTATCAAGGGAGCTCCTTTTCCTATGCCCTGCAGTTTTCTTTTACTGCTAAGCCACACTGGGTGAGAGGGGGAAATGTTTTCCGATGGCTTCCCATTGGACTTTTCCAGTCATTTTCCTCTCGAATCAACTTTGCTGTTTCTGTCTGATGGCTTGATGGTCAAGCAGGAAGGTGAACGAGTGCGTGCCACTGCATGGTGCATGTTGCACGTTGCATGCCGCGCTAAAGCAAAACTTGAATGTGAGTTTTCCAATCGCCGTTCGATGTTCGACGTGGAAACAGACAAAAAAACATAGATCGAATAGGAAAACGCTTTATCAAAACAGCTTTCCATCACAATGACAGTGCCCCAGTGACTGCCTCTCTATATCTGTTGTTGGCGGTGCCACAAAGTGCCTGCCCCTCCCCAAATGGACAGACAGACAGACGGTCAGGCGAGGTACGGGGACAAAATCGAGGAAGTACTCACTCACTCACCCAAAATTCAATTAAAAATTCAACAAACGCAACACGAAACAGAGAGACACTGAAGATTGCAACTAAAAGTGGAAATAAGACCAAAAAAAAAAACAGCAACAAAAGACAAAACATAAAATACAACAAAATATAAACATACACACACACATACACAGACATTAAAACTAGAAACAAAAGTTTGAATAAACGTGAAAGCGAAAACAACAACAAAAACTGCCATCAAAAGTTACGCAAAAAAAAGCAAAAATAAAAGGTGAGTCTCGGGCTCTGTTCGAACAGAAGTTTTGTTTACCCTTTACCCTGGCAAAATATGTATCCAAGCGCAAAGTCCCTAAAGGGGCTGCCAGAATGTAGAAAGGTAATTTATTGATTCGAATATGCTAAATCGATTCAAGTCGATCCACCGCTGTTGCCTCTGCATCTATTCAAACCCGATTGTTTTGCAGGGTATACACGTATTCGTGCTTGAATTCTTGTACAAAACGATGCAGACAAAAAAAAAGACAGCAACATCAAATATGTGGATAATTGAAAGTGAAACACAGTGCAATTCCATTTGCATGTGGGTGTTTGAGTGTGAGCGAGTGAGCGAGTGCTTGGAGTATGAGTGAGTAAGTGTGTTCAGAGGGGACTAATCAAGCGATTCACGCTACGAAGAGGAAGGAGGAAGAGGAGAAGCAGGAGGTAGCTTACATAAATGCTATTCCCCAGATTAGCCTTTGTCTGTGTCTCTCCTTCTTTTTCTCTATCCATCTCTCTCTCTCCACTCTCCACTCTCCACTCGTGTATGGGTCACTCAGTGAATGAATGAATGAATGGGTGTGTAAATCGAGTTAATTAATTATTCATTACCCCCCGTAATCCATATTCGTATTCGGTATTCGGTATTCGGTATTCAGTATCCAAGTATTCGAAAGTGTCTCTTTTAGAGCCGGGTGGTTGGTGCCTGCAAAATGATTTGGATGGATGGACATGGACTGCCTTTTGGAATTTTTGTCACGAACCGAATGATTTGAACGAACTACTTGTACGCTCGTGTGGGCTTCAATTGTGGTACGAGTATTACGGGAATTCGGACATCCACTTGTCAGCTGATTGCGTTGTACAAATTTCGCATAGGTGAACAGATACACTCCTCCAATGATCACAGGGTATTTCCTTGCCGTTTGCCGTTCAAAGGAATCAATCAAGCTATAAATTAATGTCTCGAGTCCCTCTGGTCAGCACAAATGATTGATCCGTGTGTATTTACTGTGCACCCAATCAATGGGGACGGCTTGCGGCCGTGTGGTCTGCCACATAGTTTGAGAGCCACATAAGCCCCAAAACCAAAGCTAAATGCTTCTGCCATGCCACTGGCCTTTGCCTGGGATTCAGCATGCATTCGGAGAATGGGGGGGAAATGATTTTTATGCAGAGACACTTTGTATGGTTCGTTCAGACGAGTCTTTACCGTACCACGGGTACGAGTATGTCTCTGTGCGGTGTGCATATACGTACGCAAAAAATATCCGATAAGTCGAAAAGTGCTACCCCAAACGGAGGGAGGACATACCCCTTAGAGAGGGATACCCCATTCACTCATTTCACTTCCATTTTTCCGATGAACCATCGACTGGCAGACCGACCGACTGTGTGTGTAGTGGCTCCTGTCAATAATCCGATAAAATGCGAATAAGAAAACATTTTAAAGGCAGTCCAGCCTTGCCATGGCTATTGGATACTCTTTTTGGGATTTACTTCAACGATTTTTTACTCAAATTGAATTCGATTCACAAAGAGTGGCACTCGCAACTAATGTAGCCGTTTGCTTATGGGAAATTTGTACAGCAAAATCATCAATCGCACTCTCAGCATTTAGGGCATAAAAAACTCTTCTCATATCATGTGGAGGGGGAGGAGATTCGTCTGGTTTGGGCACCATGGAGTACGGAGCTGGACGAAGCTCGATTGAGCGCTCAAGTGGGTAAATGGTCACGAAGCGTCAAGGATTCTGGGAAGGAGGTGGAGATGGAGATGGAGATGGAATGCCCTCCCCATCCGCATCCACCTTTGACCTCACCATAACTCTCTCTCTCTCTCTCTCTCTCTCTCTCTCTCTGTCTCTCTTGGAGTCCTCTCCACGTAATTGCATAAAAATAAAGGAAAAAGCCGAAAATTGTTCTTCAGTTGACACTGATCTGGCTTTAGGCCCTCCCCCACGCATTGCCCATCCATGCCAGCCTTCTAGGGATGGTGGTGCGGACGGTTCACCATGGCAAACAAGGTTAAGGCCAAATTGGATTGATAACACCTTCGATTATGGCTAAGAAGAGTTAATTGGCCCCGTGCGAGGCCTGACATAAACTGAAACTGGAACAGGAAAGGGCGTGCACACGCACTCGCACTCGCACAATATTTTGACAAAAAGGCGGAGCACTCCATACAAAAAAGCCCAACAAAAAGGTGCGGCATCAGCGAGACATACGCAGCCAAGAGCCAGACAGCGAGACAGCCTTTTGTTTGAACAAAACAAAAACAAGCAAAACGCCCACGCAAATGCCACGCAGCACATCCACCAGACAAAGACGCACGCCCACGGATTCAAATATATTAAATGATTATACATGCGGAGAGTATTTCGTACACACAACATTAATGCTTGCAGTACGAGTTTTCCAGTGTCGTTTTTTTCGTTGTTAATCTCTGACGTTCCTGCGAATAGTTCGATAAAAATCAGCAAAAAACCGCCTCGAATTTATTTTTGAACAATTTGCAGACAAGTATTGCTCTACAGATTTGATTCTATGGTATAGTGGGATGGATAATATTTTTGAATCAGTTCTTGGCTGGCACTTTTCAATGATTATTTTAATATTAATATTAGCTAGGCATTAATCATCTATCTTTGTCTCTATGTCCATGCCCACTCTGTGTGCTGTGTTGGCAAATTTACTCAATCATGCAACAGCTGCAGCAAAGCGGCAAGAGCGGGACATCGACAAGTCAGAAGCCGCAGGACCTCAGCTTCCTGAACGACTCAACGCCGATCTATGTGACGTCCTTCACCAGCAATCAGATCACCTGCTGCAGCTCCACCATGACAACGGCCACGGCGGGCGGGCCCATTTCCGCTCCAATGCTGGCACCCACCACAGCGACCTGCACGATGCCCACGCCCGCCGTCGAGCAGCAGTCGGCCTGCCAGGGAGCCTCCGCGCTGGTGAGTGCCGCTGTGGCAGCGGCCACGGCCGCCGATCGCAACGCCAACAGCACCACCGCAGCGGCCCTCAAGCAGCAGCGGCAGAAGCAGAGCAGCAGCATAGCGGCAGGCAGCTCGACGAGCAGCGCCACCGGACAGATCTACCAGGCGAGCCAGGCTCAGCAGCAGCAGCTGCAGCAACTCCAGCAGCAGCTGGCGGCAGCCGCCGCTGCGGGAAAGCCCCTCCAGGCCAAGTCCCTGCTCGCGAGCAGCCTCCAGCATCTGGCCGAGGAGGTGGACAACGAGGATCTCGACGACGACGACGACGATGTGGACGGGGCCAACTATTGCGGCATCACCTACATCTCGTACAACAACAAGCACGCTCAGCTACCCACGACGACGCTGCCGGCCAGCACAACGCTCCCGGCGGCGGCGGCCACGCTGGCCACTACGGCGGCGATCCACCAGCAGCGGCACCAGCAGCAGACTCACGTCCAGACCCATAACCGCCCGGCACCGCTGCAGCTGTGCGCCAGCGATGTACAGTTCGTGGATGCTGGCACCTCAACATCGCCTCTGCTGGCCGCCACCAGCATTGTGACGGCAGCGGATATCGCCCTGCCGCCCAGTGGCGGCCATTTGCATGGCACAACGACACCAAAGACCGAGTACTCGACGGCCATCTCAAGCGGCCAGCTGCAGCAGGCCTTTGCCGAGTTGCAGTTGCAGCACTCCACGAATAACAACACCTCACATCAGCAGCAACAGCAGCAGCAGCAGCAGCAGCAGCAGCATCACCATCAGCAACAGCAACAGCAAAAGCAGCATCTGCAGCAGCAGCAGCAATCACAGCCACAGCCACAGACTCATTTCCATCAGCAACATTTACTTTTAAGCAACAACAATAATAGCAATAATTCCATCGCATCCAGCGGCATGGCACCAGCAGCGGCCACAGCGGCAACAGCGGCAGCCACAACGGCATCCGTGATGAAGAATTGTGATCTACTGATAGCCAACAATCTGTATCCACCGAGACGAGAGGTGAATTTCCCATCACGCATTTTCTCTCTGATTTGTCTTTGATTTGAATATGTACACACATATATTCAATTAATTATTAACCAACGATACATATTTGATTTACGTTTGATTTGATTTGATTTGACTTTAATTTGGGTGGGTGCAGCACACCCATGCCACTTGGAACTTTTCATCAACCCCAATTTGCCATACGTCTGGGGAGCTGTCAAACTTCGTAATTGGTTTGCTTTCGCATTCGGTTTTTGGTTTGTCCTTTGGTCTGTGGGGGGGTTGACAGTTGCCACCAAAAATATGCATAACTTGCACCCCATTGACAGTTGATATCCGTTCAATATTCGTTTATTGCTTTGCTGTTGCTCTTTCCTTTCTCTCATTGACTTTAACCATTTTGTTTTTACTTATTTTGTGGCCACGCAACGTCGCAACTCATTACCTTGTATGGCAACAACGAGTATGAGTTCTGTTTTAATTCGTTTTCGTTTATTTCGTTGATGATTTTCTCTGTTACACTTACTAAATAATTGCATTCTCTTTTTGATTAAACAGTTACTAGATGACGTCATTGTTCATCAATCCAGCGATGTCCATGCTTTCAACACCAATGTAGCTACAGCCAACAGCAGCAACAATCGATCCCTGCAGCAGCATCAGCAGCAATTGCTGAGTGCCGCCTACGAGCTGCAGCAGCAGCAACTCTTGCAACAGCAGCAGCAACTGCAACACAGTCCCACAAGTAGCATATCAATAGGAAGAACAGAACTTTTATTGGGCGATCAAAGTCTGCGGCAGGACTCCAGCAGGTGAGTCCACTTACAGTTGTACAGCCAGTGTGTCCCTCCCGCGCTGAAAAGTGTAGCCTAAGCGTCAGGCGCAGCACCGTCACAATTCCTCCCCAACTGTTTTGGCAGAGATGCCAGAATCAATGATCCGAAGGATTCCATATGGATAGCGCCATCAAAGACCAAGTAGATGGAGTCTGATGTGGCTGAGAATAATGAGTATGAGTAGATGCAACAGGAGGCATGGTGCAACGCACCTGCAAACGTTTTGATAAATTGTTTTAAGGAGCGCTCATTGGCAGAGTTTCCACAGCATTTGGCCGGGGATTTCTGTTCGGTTTGCAGATTCATTTGTTAAAATATGAATGAATGGGAATGGTGTATTTGGTATGTGGGATGTGGGATGTGGGAATGAGAGTGTTTGTATTTTATGAAGCATTTATTACCTCTCTGGTTGCCTGCTGGTCCCCTGCTGCTCCTTCATCCTGTTCAATGGTCCTCGCATCCTCTAGGTCTGGCTCTGGCTTTGGCTTTCCTTTTGGTCTTCTCCTATTCTGTGTTCTGCGTCTGGCTTTGGCTGGCCTGGAATTTTGCACGCTTCGGAAATACCCGTCAACATGGCAGCATGCGGGCTGCTGCTGCTGCTGCTGCATGGTTGAGTGGGTGAGTGGGTGAATGGGTGGATGTGCCATGGGTGTATGGGTGTATACTCACGGTTGTTTTTATGACTGCTTATTTATTCACTCGCTTCGCTCTGTTCGCTGGGTTTTCCAGCTGGCTGGCTCAGGAGAGTGCCCGGAGCCGAGAGCCGAGAGCCCTCAGCCCAGAGAGGTTATGGCTCCTGGGTCTGGGTCTGGGTCTGGGCCTCGGTCTGTTCCTTCTTCATCCACATCCTTGTGCCACGTTTCGCGTTCCGCCTCTGGCCATCGCTGACATTTTTCACACATATTTCCCAGACTCGCTCACTCTCGCTCTCTCTTTTGCTCGCTCCTTTGTGGCAGGTGCGTCCTCCGTGGCATCGCAAATGAACCTGTTGTGATTTCGCCCGCGGCCAGCAACCATCAGTAGCATAAACTATACACAGCGCCCACCAGCCACCACCAACGTCGGGGAGAGTAGACCACCCTGCCCCTTGGTGGGGCACGTGCGCCATCATTTTATGCTCATTATTAATTAACGAGTTATTTTCCTCGCCCGGTGATGAATATTTATATATTTTTAATCGATTTGCGCCCTTGTTAAGATTGTACGGCGATTGTATTTTGCGCAGTTTGTGAGCCATTATAATGATCTGTGATGAAACGTGATGACTCCTTAGATTATCATTTATCAGCAGAATACAAAAGATAAGCAGAGAGAGCGAAATGGAGAGGGAGAGTAGGTGTATGCCCAGGAGAACCTGTGCCGTGGCACAGCTTCATTTTAGCCCAAATTTTATGCCATTTTTCACATGTGCGTGCAATGCCTTTGTACATACATACACATGTGTACAAATGTCTATACGTATGTGTAGTACGTGGTGTAGGCTTCTAATGATGGTGCAAACTTTTGGCGGTCAGTGTTTGCTGCCAGCCTGAGGCCGCAAGTCCATCAATGACTGGTTGCCGTCTCGTGTCCGTCTCTCGCTTTTCGAGTAACATTTTGAAAATCTGCTGACTTATCACTTGCACACAGAATGGCAGCCAGCGAACGATGTTACACTGCCAATGATGATGATGATGGTGACACTTGATACGGCTTTGGTCGTTGGCGAGGGCGAAAGAGGAACGATGCCGAATCGCACTCGAATTCGAATGTGTCTGAATTATCCACCAGCTGTTGGCTGCGCTGCTCATTTGGGCATGTGGCTGCGACAGGCCGGGCGAGCGGGTTGCACACTGATACACCTGACGAAGCTGTTGTTGTCTGTTGCACAGGCCTCTCACATCCCCCCTCCATTTTGTTGCAACATTCGTGCCACTGCTCTTGGGGCACTCATCACGACCAATTGACATTGACAGCGGATGACATTTCTCTCTGTGTGTGTCTCTTTTTCGGGATTTGTGCAGTCCCAGAAGTTGCAGGAAATGAGAAAGTCAATTGAATTTCATGGCCCATCCTCCTTTCCACACACTTCTGCAGGCTGCATGCAGCAGTGGCAATAGCGAAGTAGCAGCAATGTTTTTCATACTGGACATTTCCAACGTTTTTGCTGGTAGAACTGTGGCCTGCCTGTCAACTGGTTGAGGTGATGTCACGCGATGCGCATTCTACCGATGTTTCTTTCGTGTGGACAACAATTGAAGACGCGACGGAACTGGCCATCACACAGGCAATGTGTGTGCTTCAAATGGATGCCTTGCCATTGGGAGAAAAAAGAGGAAAGCCCCACAGACACACACCATTGGCCAGAACCATTCGACCGGTCGAAGGATATGCGTTTTTAAACCATTACCGTAGTCAAGTGTATCATTCCAGTGGAACTGCCATGCCACAGAACTGCTAATGGATCGCTGCTAGTGGCACTGCATGTGCGAGTCAGTAGGGTTTAGTAGCGACAATATATCATCACTCCAAGACAGCAACTTAAAATGTTGTATCTACATTTATAGTCTTTGATTTCGTGTGTTCAAAGAAACTCTGTTCGAAATGATCTTTGGTCTACACCAAAGCAACTGCGGCTCTCAAACTGTGGACACGGGAGGGATCAATCTTTGGACGTTCTTGCTATCTTTGGCATGCCAGCCATGTAGCCCTGTTTCTGTAGCCATACTGCGGGATGGCCTGGATAGGGGCTCTGACTCTGCGGTCTCTCCCGCCATCGTTCACGTCCACCGACCGATTGATACGCGAGGCACGCGCAGGCGCAGCATTTCTGTGGGTTTTTTGTTGAGGTTTTGTTGAGGTAGGACTTGGCTTGGTCTTGTGCAGATTAGAGAAGAGGAGCGGAGGGAGGTATGTGGCAGAAGCAGAACCCAAGAATCAGAAGTAGAAGCAGAAGCAGAAACAGAGACACACACAGACAATGGATGGATGGGATGGTCAGGTCAGTGTTTCCCATGGGGCCATGAGAAATCAATTAAAGGTGCCGGTGCTCCGGCATCCTAAGCCCTTTTTCTTCTCCTCCTTCTCCTTCTCCTTCTCCTTCTCTCTCTCTCTCTCTCTCTCTTTATCCCTATCCCTCTGTGTGTTTATAATCTGGCTAGCCAAAAATGTAATTAAATCATTAATTTCCTGTCGTTAGGAGCCACAGAGTTGCCAGAGCACTATTAACGAAAAGTAGACACATGGCCAAAAGGGCCGCCCTCCCTCTCTCTCGCTCACCCCACATCTGCAGATGTGTGCTCTCCAGAGTCGAACTAGAAAAGAGAGTGGGTGAGAGAGGGAGCGAACGGTGGAACAGTGTGAGTGTGGGAGAGAGAGAACCAGCAGACGACCAGACGCAGAGGACCTGCAAGTTATTTTAAAAGCACAAAACTAAAGAACAAACAAAAACAGGCAACTCGATGACATTACGACTGCAAAAGTACCGACTACATGGATACTATATTTAATTCACTGAGAGTGAAAAACTAGGAACAACAAATTGTGCTTGAGAGACAGTTGTTTAAGATTTCGATTTTCTCTCTATAATATAAATAAATCTTCGAAACTCTTCGGACTTAGTACTGATCTTAAACACCCCTGGGACTCGTTCTGCCTGTTGCTACGGAGCATCATACCCTTGTTCTGTTTCTTATGTTGCGAGGGTATCAAAAGTTGGAAAAATATAAAATGAAATATGTACATACATATGTATATGGGTTTGTGGGTGTAACTTGAGATAAATCCGTTGTAATAATTCTGAGCAACTCTGGGATTGTGGAACGGAGCGAGGCGACGGCCCCTCCTCATAGAGACTGGTTAAGGGGGGCAGTCGGGGCGGAGGACAAAGGCAAACGGCGACCCAAATGATGCCCCACAGGCTCTGGTAGACAAGCACACGCAAACAGAGCTCAAGTGAGCCTCAACTCAAGTGTATGTGTGTGTGTGTGCGTGTGTGTTCCTCAATGTTGATTGTATCTTGTATCTTTGGAGGATGCTTCTCTGTGCTGTGGTTCTCGTCTCCTCCTTCTATTCGTTCACTCTCTCTCTCGCTCTTTCTCGCTCTCTCTCTCGTACACAATGAGAGCTTACCTTTGTGTGGGCTTTGTTTTGCTTTTGCTTCTCTCGCACTCTCCGTTCTCTATTTTACGTGTCGTCCGCCTGTGCTCTTTGCTCTGCCTTTTGCCACAGGTATGGGGACGGATCCTCTGTGCAAAGAGGAATATGAAGTAAAAAGGTAAAGAACAAAAGACAAGGGCATAGGGCTGCAAAAGAACAACGGTATTCAAAAAGGGAGGCCCATGAAAAGTCAGGGGAGCAACAGGAGCCGAGAGGAGCTGTGCGATACCTGTTGCTTTGGCTATGATCTCCGATGACCTGTAATCCAGACCTAGGAATGCTACCTGCTTCACTCCCACGAAACGATCTTTCTTCCTTACTCTCTGTCTCTCTCTCTTCTTGTTTGTTCCTCTGCGACCAAGATGTGTGTTTGAATGAGGTGCGGCACTGCTTCTTTTCGCTCTTACGATCGTATCGAGAGAGCATTCTCATATCTGTAAATGCACCCTGGAATGGAGCTGCGCGCGTCATGCAAGCAGCCCCCGAGTAGCTGTCTCAGTCGCAGCTTCTCTTCTGCTGCCTTTGGACTGGAGCTGAAGCTGGGACAGGGCCAGGGACAGGGGCATACATATACATAAGTATGTACATACATCGCTGGCTGTTGAGTCACGTCACGAATACACACCTCGAGGCAGGGGCCCTGCCTTTTGTTCTTTTTGTATGCCACAATAGGCTTAACCAGATACCTGTACATCTGTGTTTGTATGTTTGTATTTTTGTATGGGGATGCGTGTACTCGCTTGTATGCATGTGTGTACATATGCATGTATGTATATTTGTACCTGCTGCTCGCTCAATTGCCTTTACCTTAGTTCTGCTACTTCTGCTGCAGCTTCATGTTGCACTGCAACCTGGTCTTGGGATACCCTTTCCGGGCAAGAAGGTGAAACGACACTGAAAACTAGAGAAAATTCATCAGTTACAGAGTCAGAGCGAAGTAATGACTAGAGGATTCTTCACACCATTTGCTGTTTAGGGCACAAAATTCTTTCCGGAGAATTGCTTTTCACCTTGTATATTTGCGGATTTTTCCCACAAATCTGTGTACCGTGCAAATATCTGGGCAATTGTCCATAAATATGTAGATCCTAAGAGTATTCCAAAGTCGTGGTTCATACTCCCGCTAGAGTTCTTCTCTATTTCGACAAATTATTTGTCTTCTTCTCTTTTTCTTTTTTGCCTGGCAGTTGTTGCTTTTGGCATTGCTATTCCTATTCCTATTCCTACATTCCCTTTCCTTTGCTGCCTCCTCAACCATCCTTCGGCCGTTGGCCGACACACACAATTGAGATGGAATATTCGCAATTTGCTCAGCTCTCACATGTGCATGTATGTACATATGTACGCATGTATATCCTTGAGGTGATTAAGCGCGCTGCACTTGCGCTGCTTTGCCGGACGACAGGTAACAAAGAGAGAGAGAGAGAGAGAAAGAGGGCGAAGACCCAAAGCGCTCTCCAAACACACCAGAACACACACACACACACACACGTCATGCTCTGCTGCTCGCTCTCGCTTGCGCTCCCTCTGGTCATCCATGCACTCACTATCACCTATCCCTATCCCACTCTTGTTTGCTCTCTGTGCCCGCTCTCTTTTGGCCTGAACGACGACGACAACAACAGAAGCAGCGGAGTGGCGGCGGGGTTTTTGCTGTTTTTATTTTCCAGCTCGGCTTTCAGTGTTTTTTTTATTTTTGTGTTCAGTCTTGGCTGAGACTTTGTTCGTGTGTGGAGGGTAAAAACGCGTGCTACCATACCAAAGTGCAACCACAATTACATCAACAGCAACAGAAAATAACAACAGAAATAACAGTAATGTGGCGACAAATAGTGGAATATTGAACATGCAACTGCAATTTGCCGTTAGAGAGCGGTACGATCGATACGACCCCCCTCTCTCTCTCCCTCTCTCTCTTTCTGCATCTCTCTTTGATTGCAACAGCAGCAGTAACAACAACAACAACAACAGTTAGAACTCATTAAACTGCAATTAAAAGAGAGAAAGAGGAAGAATTACGTTTGAAGAAGAGGAAGCGGCAGCGATAGATAGGGCGCAAACAAAAACAAACAAGAAGCGGCTCGCTGCTCTCAGCGTTGCCAGATCGAATGCAGATGTACTTCTTCTGCAAAAGTGAAAGAAAGCAAGTGCGCTCGTGTGTGTGTGTGTATGTGTGTGTGATAATGTGTATCCGTGTGGACATGCAACGGGCAGCAACTGTAATGGCTACACTGAACAAAAGTGGGCAGCATTAGATGTCTGAGTATCGTCTGGGACTTTCACACAAATCCATCCAATTACGATACACTAACATTTCTAACCCTCGATGATCACCTTTCTCAGAATCAATTCAAGTACAAACATTAAAAGTACATCCTTGAAAGCATACAATTCCATTGAACTGGTGAAATTATACAAAGAATAATCTTTTAATATGTGATTTTCAAGACTACTTTGTGCTGTTTTCTTATGTGATAACTAGTTCCCATTAATCAACGTCCATTTGCTTTACTTAAGTGCTTAAATGAATAACTAATAAAGTTTTCTAAGTCCATTGGACATGCATTTAATAACATAAGTTTGTTCTGTAAGGAAAACAGAAAACTGCGACATCAAAATGTTTGGGAAAATGCTGGAAAAAACAATTACGAGAATTACATTTTGTTACTGTGCATTGCTGCATTTGTGGCATGGTTGCTTTGCTGTTGCTGTGGCTACTGTGCCACACAAATTTCCATTCGAAAGTGTTTTTTGTTTTGTTTTAAATCATAAAATGCCCAAAGTCCGAGAGAAAGAGAGAGAGAGAGAGAGAGAGATCGAATTCGCTTTGCAGTTGCCATGGCGCAGGCGTTACTGTTGTTGGTTTTTGTTGCTTAATTAATTTATTAAATTTTTTTATTGTTTTGCTTTTGTGCATTCGCGTGCGTGTGTCTGAAGGCTGAAATGTGTGAACCCAAAAGGAGAAGCCCAAAGAGCAGCTTGAAAAGATTATAAAAATATAAAGAGTGAAAGAGTGTCACAGCGAGAGAGCGAGAGAGAGAGAGAGATAAAAATAGAATACAAATAGAGCCAGAGGAGCAGCAAAGGATTACGGAAATGCGCATCCTAAAGCAATGGTGAGTGTTGGACAGTGCTGGAAAGTCACATTCCATTGGTGGTACATCGAGAAGAGAGTAGAGAGAGCGAATCCTTTTGTGGATCCTGAGCAATGGATGATCTTTCATCATATCAATGCCACGACTTTAATAATTCAATAATAATAATATCTGCAGGAAGTGCATAGACCAAACCTAACATATCTATCGAATTTGTACGCTTAGGGGAGCTCTCACATCCCCCTGACCCAACCCACCACAAAACACTACACATAAAATAATCGTATTTCGTATGCAAAACATGACACAATTCGTGGTCTCAGGCGTAGCCCCAGCCCCAGCCCCAGCACCAACTCCAGTCCCAGCCCTAGCCCGAAGTGCAGTCATACATAATTCACTCGAAAAGTATCTGCACGAAAATAACGATTTCCTATAATCTACTATATATGATACTTACAATGCGATACGATCCCCATAATTACATAATCGCTTTCGTGCACATTTATTGGCGAAAATGCCATAACCGAGAGAGAGAGAGAGAGCAGGAGCGAGCAAGGGAGTGGAAGAAACACTCGTCTACTTGCCACAGCAACTCACATTTCGCCAGTGGTCAGAGTTTCTCACCTGGTAACAGGTGAGGCGGAGAACCCTCAGATACCACTACCACCACCTGGCATTTCCATTTCCACTCCCCGCCGAGGCACAACGAGACTGAAGAAAAGGCGCCAAGGGAAAAGTCTTGGCATTACTTTGTGGTTAAAGGAAAAGCAGAGTGAGGATGTGGATTGGAATTGAATGAAAGATAGTGCTGACCAGAGACCACAGCTATGAAATCTGCACAATTGCAAACTGCCTCTACGCCTCGACTCCTCCTCACCAACCACCCACCCACCACAACAATAATTCAAGCAGTTTTGCAGTAAAGTCGAATGTGAAAGCAGGAAACCAAATGGACCAAAAGAACGGAGTACATGGGATCGAGCGGGGCCGCCAGTACTAACAATAGAATGGGGTTTGTGGGTGCCAAGAAATATTGCATAGGCGATTGATAGTTATAAAGATATTTGCTTGCTGCCACTGTCACTCTATCCATGCTCGATGCACAGCCTTTAATAATAATATTGCACTGGTAACTGGTAGTGCCACGCCAGATGGTGACAAGGACACTTGTGTTTACACTTTCAATTGCAGCGAGAAAAAACAAAACACCAAGCAAGGCATTGTGTACAATGGAAGTGCACAAAACTTTCAACTTTAGCAATGTAATATAAGCATTTTTCCACTCTACTTGCAAAACAATCAATAGAACAATCGAGAGAGCAGGCAACCGGCAAACGGCAAACCGGCAATCAATTAAGTTTCATTTCATTCTCAAAATGGGAAAAATGAATTCAACTGTAGTTTAATTGGTACGCCCCCCCACATTATCGTTCCCTCTGTTACAACATTCGGGATACCCCTGAAATCGTATATATTTTGGATGTTACATGTACTTGCTCTGTGATATTGATGTTCAGAATTAACGACTCCATTTCCCTGCCGTTCTGAAAGTGATCCCAATGTGGAAAAGGAATCATTTGAATAGAATGCAAGGAAACAGAGGCCGCTGTGTGGGTCAGATGAGTGTTAACAATCGTAACGAGGCAAAAGTCACAGTTGTAATGAATTTCCCAGGTGCGATTCGTATGATGAATGAATGACTGGGTGGATGGATGGATGGATGGATGGGTGGATGGGTAGATGGGTGTGTTGCCTGGTTACTGTTGTGAGTGCATTCACGATGATGGTGCAGATCCCGCCTCCCCATTTTCTGCTCTGTTCGGTTCTCCCTTTGTGTTTAGCTTTTAATTAATTCTTAAGAAATGCTCCCAGCCGCTGGCTCCACCTCCACCTCCAGCTTCAGGCAGAACGCCTCCTCTCCTCTTCTCTCCACCACCCACAGGCTCACTTGAGCTGCAGCTTGAGTTTCGCAGTGAAAACTTTACCCGATGGATACACGCACACAGATGCTCCTCGAATTCATTCTCCTGCCATTTGGAATTGGAGAGCGAACCACTTGAGAGAGAATCTACCGAGAGACGAGAGAAGTTCTCAGTTCTGAGTTCTGAGATTCGAGTGCAAGTGTAATTGAGCGGCAATCGAAGATGCAAATTGCAAATTGTAAAAATACCCCAAAGCGGGGCAGGTGGGTGATGACGATGAGCAGGGGGAACTGTGGGGACACTGTGGGGATGTGGCAAAAGAGGCACATTACTTTGGCTTGGCTTTCGGTTTGCAACAAGAAGGATGCTCATAGGGCGTGAGACTGCTGGTATTTCCCCCCCACACCATGGCGACTTTCGTGAATAATTCAATTGCAAATCAAATCAAAGACGAGTCGCTCTCTCTCTGCGTGTCTTTCTTTGGATTGTCTCTGATTTGCTGTCACTTTTCATGGATGGTTTATCCCTGCCGCCATCCATAATCAGCTTTAAAGTTAATTTTGGTTTTCTTTAGTTGCTTCCTTTGGGTTCAGGTTGGGAGCAGGCATTCCACAGTCTACCTGCTGCTCTTGAAAGGGAGGAATAACTCAGTTTTTCCAATTAAAATTCCATTTTGAAGTTGCATTGCTGGATTCTCATCGCCATTGTGGCACCGCAGTCACTCCACAATTAGCTTGAAATCGAGTTTTGTTTTGTTTTGTTTTCTCTGCGTCACACCCACAAATTCTGGTCTACCTGCTGCTGCTGATGCTTCATCGGGATGTGGGGAGTGGCAGTGTGCAGAGTGGCAGCGTGGCAGAATGGGGTCCCAGAGATTCCAGAGCGAGTGTGACTCATGCTCATGCCACCACCAATACTCGTTGCCACAATGAGAACAACTTCCGCCTGTGGCAGGGACAGAGAGCAGCAAATAAGCCTCTTCCGGTGCACACCCTCCACAGCGGACTGCTATCAGGTGCAAGTGCGGCAGACACTTGTTGCAGTTGCAAGCTCTCAAGCATGAACTCAGCTATAACAAACAAAAAAATACAAAAAATATCGTTGATCATCATTGGAATGAAGGGGCCACCGCCAAGGGAGTGTGCGTTGTGTGTGTGGGTGAAAGCGGGATGGCTTATCAGTGTCTCTGTCCCAGTCCCTGCCTCCGCAACTCTTCTCTGCACTCTCCACTCTCCGGTCGATGGCCAGAAACAATTAACTTGTCGCATGTGGCTGTCATGGCACCACGGGGCAGCAATGCCAACAATGCAGAATGTGTGTCGCTGTTCTGGTCATTTGCTGATATGACAAGAGAAATATGCAATCACACACAGATACACACGCATACAGATACACAAAAAGAGAGAAGCACGCACACAGATACAGATACTGGAAATGCAAAATACATTTAATGGCTTCCCCGTATACCCGTGTGTCCTGCATTTATCTATTATTTATATCTTTCCGTCCATCCATCCGTCCCTCTGCCATCACCTCACCACCTACTTTCCCCCTCTGTCATGCACTGCACGAAAAAATCCACTGAAAGCACCAAGCAAACTCAAGATATCCACACGGGAATCGAACTTCAAGATGGATTCATGGCTAGAAGCAAAGTGGAAGCTCTCTGGGGCCCATTCCCACATTTGCAGATGAAAGTGATTCCACTGATTCCATTTACTGCTATCCGTTTGCTTATGGGACATTTGTACAGCAGTTATAACGATTCATTCTGGCTGCCAGTCGAATTTTGGGGCACTTACTTGAAGCTAGAGATCCAGAAAGTGGCTTCTTTTTGTTTGCTTCAGTGTAGCATCCCTGGCCATCCCTCCGTCCTCCCTGGACTGTTGTTGTCTGCCTAATGCCAGAGCCATCATCGATGTGGAAGCGTTTCGGGTCGTGTCGTGTCGTGTCGGGTGGGGTTGAGTAGAATGTGGGCATTGCCCACTTGACGACTGACAGCCTTAGCAATTGTTGTGCTTTTCCCGTGTGCTCCAATGCCGTGCTCTCTGCTCTCTGACCATCCCAATGGGTTATTGATGATCCCCGGGATACCGTCGGAACGGGCCAACGGGATTAGTGGGTCTCTGTCTAGAGAGGACGAGATAGAGAGAGAGAGAGAGAGAGAGGGAGACTGACTGCTATGGCACAGATACCCCGTACAGCCAACCACGTATTTGTCCATTAGCTGGACATCAATCATGATAATTGCCTGCTGCTGCTACTGCTGCTGCCCGTCTGTCCGGCTGTGAGATTTGCGTTTGTGTTTGCGTTTATGTTTGCTGAGGTGATTGTCAGCCAGCTGCCGGCTATGAAACTACATAATTGAAATGTCCACTGCAATAAGCCAGCATCAACCGTTCCGTTCCATTCCGTCCCCTCTGTACATTAATTCTAATGATCAACTAACGGATTCATTTGATTGCTAAATGAATGTTGGAACACACCTTCCAGCTACAAATGCCAATTCAGGGGATGGACAGCATGTTGGATGTATCGAAATAAAATCGATTGACCGACCGATAATCGATTGTATCTCTTCATATTTTTCCTCCACATCTTTGGCATCTTTCTGTTGCTGTTTTTGTTATTTTCAACCTTAGGGTAGGGTCGGGTAGGCAGGCTCTGTACTCGATGTCAGAGCCAACGGCATTTTAATTCGTTTATGATTCCCACTCACAATCGCACTCACATTTATATTCCCTTCGCTTACTCTCCCTCTCTCGCTCTCTCTGTCTTTCTGTCTCCCTGCTGTTAAGCAAATTTAATTGTCACCCTGGATGCCGCAAGTCGCATGCCTCTGGCCATATCGTTCCGCCTGCATTCCGCCAGAAATCGGTGTTTAATGCATTCCTCCAGTTCGATTGAACGGCAACGTGGGGGCTGGGATTCTATAAATAGAATTCAACAAAATGGCACACTTAGGGCGGGGGGTGGAACTGGAACAGGACAGTCCTTTTGCTGGACAGAGACTGTCGGCGGCGTTGATGAAGCTGGAGCTGGAGCTGGTGCTGTGAATGACGTTCACCGGGAGGCAGTGCGTGGTCGTGGAATCAGCTCAATGTGCGGGGCTTTTGCTGCACTTGTCAGGATATTCAAGACCCAGCTGCTGGAATTGCTTTTGTCGTGCTGCAACGCGCAGGCCACACCATCAAATCCACTTTGTCAATTAGCCCCCAGGTTTTCAGCGCCCCATAATCCAAAAGTCGAACATATTAAGGCGCAAATTGCCTTTCCTCGAAAATGAAAAGCTGTCAGCAACGTTGCAAGGGGAAAAGCGTCTAGGGCTGAAAGAGTTAACAAAAAAAAGAAGGACAAGCTTCAAAAGTTTCATGAAAAGTTTGGTGGAGTCAGATCCTCTTTGCTCATAATTGAAAACTTTTTGAAATAATAAAGGACGTCCACCGCCCCGTGGAATAGCTGTACCTCCTCGCCTGTGCCAGGCTGTCAGCCTTTTATCTTTTGTAAGCAGCCACACAGTGCAGCTCAAACTGTGCCTGTTTGAGAGCCTCTGAAATGGCGAGATGGAGATCTCCCATGGGATTGCCTCGGAGCCATCCGATGAATCGAGATGCAAAAATCGTAACTTTTGCCGAGACTTTTATAGCGCTCTTTTTCAATTTCTTTCCCCCCCCCCCCCCCCATTTCCTTCACTAATGCAATTCCCTTTGCTCATTTCCATCAATTCCCATGAACAGGAATCGCCGGCGCTCCGGCTCAAGCATTGTTGTCCTGGACGGTGATGACCTGAAGCCATGCCTCCCGGATGATTATATAAGTGGACAGCATCATCACTTGCAACAGCAGCACCCGCAGCATCCACAGCATCCGCAGCATCCACAGCAGCAGCAGCAGCAGCAGCACCACTATCGCACGCATTCGAGTGACCTCAGAGAGATTGACCAGGAAATGCTGACCATGCTGTCCGTGAATCAAGATAACGGTTAGTAAACACAGCTATTTATTTTATATATTTTTAGCTATAATATTTATCTCTTATTGTAGGACCACATCGTGAGATGGCCGTCGATTGTCCGGACACGTTCATAGCGCGCAACAAGACGCCACCCAGATATCCGCCACCCCGTCCACCGCAGGTAAGCAAACAACAGCAAAAAACAACAAGAAAAACCCAAAAAACCAAGTAATAACACACACCTAAAAACCCACCAAACACCAACACTAACAACAGCACCACTTAACACCACTAAGCTAATGTTTGAGAGTAACCAAAATAATGGAAGGTAGAACCCCCCACAGACCCCGTAGTAGATCCAGACCCAACCCACCCAAAACCAGTGCATAAAAAATATAGAAACCTAAGAACTAAATAACTTAAAAACCTAAACCGAAATAACTACCAAAAACAACAACAACAACAACAACAACAACAACCACTCGCTTCATTCCACACTCAACCACATTCATACTCACATGTCATGCATTTCATTCATTTTCTTTTCAAAAAACCAAAACCTGCACCACTAAAAACCATACACACACATATGCACACACACACACACACACACACGCACACAGAAACATAAAACCACCATCAAGAAAACCAACACCAACACCAAGAACACCAACACCAACACCAACACCAACACCAACACCAACACTACAACCTCAACCACCTCCACCATATCGACATTCCATAATGATGATCATGCTAACAAATTGTTAATTGTTGCATATCATTCTTCACATGAACATGAACAACAACAACAACAACAACAAAAACATGAACACCATCATCAACACACAACAACAACAACTAAAACAACAACAACAATTGTTGCAACCATCGATGATGATGTTGCCACACAAAATCTGTTCAATCAAAAACAACAAAATAAATTGGAACAAATTGAAAACTATGAAAATTGTCTACAATTGGAACAACAACAACCACAGACAACAGTGGCGACAGCAGCAGCAGCAGCAGCAGCAGCAGCAACAACAAACACAACCACACAAGTGGCTGAACAGCAAACGCCATGCAACAATAAGTTGCAACAACAGGCAGCGAGCAATAGCAACAGCAATAGCAACAGTGGCAGCAACAACATGGCAGATGATTACCTCTGTGTGGTGGATGGCGGCCTCTATCGCAGCCAGGACTCTGGCTCACCCACGTCGACAGGCACCTTCGACGAGGTCCTGAGCAAGCATACCCTGGACTCCTTCGGCAGCATTGCCTACCGCCACTTGCACCAGCAACAGCAACAGCAGCAGCAGCAGCAAGCGACGAGCAACGGCAACAGCAGCGGAAGTGGAAGTGGAAGTGGAACCACTGCCACGCCCAGCAATGGGCAGCCGCCAGTGGATGATCAGACATTGGCGAGTAGCAATACGTGCCACACAAGCAACAGCAATTCGCTGAACAGCAGCAACAGCTCCATGCACACCAGCAACAGCAACAGCAGCCACATTGCCAGTGCCGCCTCCTCCTCGCTGACTAACCCCACCAGCATCAGCATCAGCAACAGCAACGGCAGCAGCTCGACCGTGCCCGATGACCTAAGCCTTGCCCCACCCGGCTATGAGCCAGTGGTGGCACTGCTGCCCAGCCTGCCACCGATGGCCAAGCACAGGGAGCTGCCCGTCGATGTGCCCGACAGCTTCATCGAGATCGTGAAGACAGCGCCGCGATATCCGCCGCCGGCGCATCTCTCCTCGCGCGGATCGCTGCTCTCCAATGGCAGCGCATCCACGGTCCAGACCACGCTCTCCTCGCTGCCACCTGCCACTGTTGCCACCGTTGCCACTGTTGCCACCGTTGCCACCGTTGCCACTGTGGGGGCTGCAGCTGGCACTGCCACTGCCACGGCAACGGCAACTGTTGCTGGCGGCAGCAGTGGCATAGGCATAGCCGGCGATGCGAAGCGGGTGTCCGATGAGGTATACCACATTGTATTTGTACTTTGAATTGAATCTCTCTCGCTCCCCCGCTCTGTCTCTTTGTATTTCCATCTTTATCTCTACCTCTACATCTATCTGTATCTCTGCATCTCTGTATCTGTGTCCACAGTTTCCCTGTGCCTAGTTTTATCTACAAGTTTCTCTATCTCGTAGTTTCTCTTGATATACCTAAATATGTAAGTGTGTAAGCGGATTGTGTGTCCATGTCCCTGTTGATTGTCCCACAATCGCATCTGTGTCCTGGAAGTGGGAGGCATATCCTCTGGGAGCCAGGGACTCTGAATCTTTTCGATAACAACTGTCGGTGTATCGAACATCGATTACTAATCGATTAAATCTATCGACCATACATCGAAGCTTGCGTTTTGTAGGAGTGGATAGAAAAGTCGTAAGCCTTTTTTTCTGACTAATTAGCGTTGACCCACCCCCACCCCAACCTCGCAGCAACCTAAAGCAGGTCGGACATTGTGCCACAGTTGACCCCGAGGCGGAATGTGGCATGTGGCACAGACCACCCATCCAACCCCTTTCGCAATCGGTTGGCCTAATTCGTGGCATTAGAGCCGCAGCACTGGCCTCGTTAGCAGTGGCCTAATCCAAACATAACCAGAAGAGGACCACGACAAACACCAAAGCCCAACCCCCACCATCATCCCAGCCCCCGTCTTCAGCCGCCCTTTCACGCTCAGTGAGGGGTGGTTGGGGGCTCAGAGCTCCCGCTGTGCCGCCTGTTCCCGCTGCTTATTTCATCATTTGCAGCTCTCTCCCTCTCTCTGGAGCTCTCGCTGTACCCTGAGCACTCTCTGAGCTCTTTCAGGCGATGAAAAATAAATGCCATTTATATGAAATTGCTCTCGATTAATTTTCCAATGGCTGCAGAACAAAAGCGAAACAGAGACCAAAAGAAAGAGAGGGAGAGAATAACGCTTTTCCTTTCATTCCTGCAGTATCTGTATCTCTGGTATGTTGCTTTTGCTGTCCTTCTCCCTCTTTTTAAAATCTTTTCCTTTATTCATGGCTTTGGCAGAACAGCACAGCTGACAAACAGACAGACAGACGGACAGACAGGCAGTGAGACAATGCACTGAATGAAAGGAATCAAGAGAGTAATTGCATTTATTTCCCGAGTGTATTCCTTCGAGTCACTCTAAGCTCCAAGTTTCAAGCGCTCGGAGCAAATGACACCCACAAAACTTTAAGAGCAGTGTGGGAGGAAGCTTAGATGCTCTCTCGATACTTCTACCCAGCCATGGTTCGTTCTTATGGCAGCTATATGCGATATGCCCCCCCCAAAAGTGGCTCGAGAATGGTCAAAGAACATCCACACAACGTACAGCAGAGGGATATCTTAGAGATATCCGGTAAGAGACTAGCGATGGTTCCCTTGGCACTCACTCACTTGATTTGCAAAAGGATTAAGCTGCGAAATGTTCAAGGCCGCACCGGCTTTGAAGCTTTCCTCATTTACTTCTCAATTTAAATGCCTCGTGTAGCAGAGTTATTCGCATTATTCGATGATGTTCTTTAAAGTGGATATTCCCTTTCGGAAATTTGGCATATCCGAGTCAGATACTTAGTTAGAATTAGATGAAAATAGATTAACTTACGAAATTGAAGCGTTTACTGACTCCGAATATATTCGTATTTAGCTTACAGTCATGCAGATGACATACATTTTGTTTTTGGACAGTCTATTTTGTACATTTGGCATGTGCTTCTGGCTATTCGATGAATGAAATTCCCAAGCACTCAGATTGACTTTGTAGAAGCATCCAGATGCATCCAATTATCCAAGGCCTCCCGAGGAGAAATCCTATAATCCGGGGAGGGCTTTTTGTTTCTCATTTCTCGCTAGTCTGTCATCCATCTTGCAGGGGGGATGGGGAATTGCACCCAACATAGAACACACAAAATCCATTAAAAAATTAATTCTGAAAATCATCGGTCACACACAGAAGCATAAAACAACACACGCACAAACACACACATACACACACACACACAGACAAACTGAAGCACACACATACTCGTAAATACACGCACATGTGTACATGTGAATGAACAGTAATCAAATAAAACTGATGTGGAAAATCGCGTTATCCCTACAGCTCAATGGCAATGCCAAGCCCGTGCCACCGCCCCGGGATCATCTACGGGTGGAGAAGGATGGGCGGCTGGTCAACTGTTCGCCCGCCCCCCAACTGCCGGATCGCCGGGCAGCGGGAAATGGCAACGGCAGCAGTGGCAGCCACAGTCAGCAGCACCATCTGCAGCAGTTGCACCTCCATCAGCAGCAGCTGCACCACCAACAGCAGCAGCAGCAGATCGCCCAGATTGTGGAGCCCACTCTGGAGCAGCTGGACAGCATCAAGAAATACCAGGTGAGTGGAGGCTTTCAATCTCAAAATGTTAAGTATTTTTTAGCGGCGCCTGCGGGATAGGCTATGAAAATGTTCAAATGCTAAGAAACTCCACCAATGAATGCAAAACTGTCGGTATCCATGGGGAAGCAGCTTAAAGGGGTTTCCTATATAACTGTTCTATTTGTGTACATATAAATTACATTCTTCTTTGCTTTGGTGCATTTAAGTAGAACTAGTTTGATATTTCGATTGTCGAAATTTGAAGTGTCTCTGGAAGCGCTCTTTATGCAGTCGATGTGTTAAGGGGGATTTCAGGTGATCTGCTGATGATGTTTCGTGATCCACTGTGATCTACTGTACCTCCACAATGTTGTTACTCTCAACGCGGTTGGGCTGCCAGGTCAGTCTTTTCGATTGTGCTTTGTGGTTCCGTGGGCTCCGTTTGCTGCCCTGCCTCATTGACATGCATCACATGTAGCCGCGTAGCCTTTCCCTCCCCCGCCAACTACTCGCACCCACGGGTCCACTCGGCCCACACCTTGCCCTTTTCACTGGTTAACGGCAACAGAACAAACGCTCTTTTGTTCTTATATTTGTGTGTGTGTTGGGGCAACACTTCCGGTTCGTTTGCTGGTTTTCTCCACTCCTCTCCTCTTCTTTTGTTTGTTATTTGCTCTCCAGTTTTGTGGACATTGACCACAAGTGCAGTGGCTCTCGAACTTTAAGCTGTACTTAAACAGAGACAAGGGTGTGGGGGGCAGGGAGAATTTTGATTTGCCGCGACCTCTGGACCTGGACCACCATTACATTTAACTAGTAAAACTATTAAAAAACTTTTACCGCGCCACAAGACAATACCACCAAGGGGCGGGACGTGGCCAGGTGTGGGTGCTGAGGCGGGTGCTGCTGCTGGTGCTGGTGCGCTGTGGCAAGGTATGCTGGATTGTAATGCCACAGAGGGCAGGGGAAAGGGTGTTGATAGAAGGGCGTAGCTGTTTATACGGAACTACGGCTTAAGGGCGCGGGGATCGTGGGGGTCGTGAAAAAAAAGTTCCTCAACAACTTTATCCACTGCGTCAAGCGGTGGGTGGAGCGCCTGCTGGAAGGGGAGAATGTATGTGCTCTAGGAGGGGACTGCTAAATGTTTGGGGGGGGGGGGGGGGGGGGGGGGGGGGGGGT